>NC_059083.1:4977087-5277087 GCF_020497125.1 Mauremys mutica
AAACTGGTGCTGGGCTATTTTCTGATCAACAACGGACTTTGAAAATTAAATTAGACCTACAGAGCTGGATTATTTCCACTTTCCCACTAACGCTGTGTCACTTATTGTAAACGCAGAGTTTAGTTCTGGTCTGTGCCTCCACTTGTGCTGGGAGGGGAGAGACACAGCGCAGGGTGTACGGCCCTTTACCCGGCCTGAGCTGCCCGAGGTTCCCATCCAAGCTCTTTGGTTCTGAAAGGAAGGGACAGCGACATATGGAGGACATGGAAAATTCCCCCGGGAGCCTGGGCCAGGCACTGTCACATCAGCTGTTTTGGATACAGGGAGCCTCCTCCCCTCCCAGCTCCGCTCCCTCTGAGGGCAATTCCAGCCGCCTAACTGGGATTAGTTATTATTTTGTTATTCCCCCACGCAAACAACTTCCATCACTTAGAGTTAAGTTTGCTGAATTCCTTTCAGAACCAGCCAAAACAATCCCCACCCTGGGGAGCCGCCATTTCCCCCGAGTCAGCGTTGCCTATTGGCACAAGTTGGGCAGGGTAGGGGAACCCGGGCCCACCCTACCCACCGGGTTCTAACCCAGGGCCCTAGGAAAACCCGTTACCTGGGGTCAGGTCACCGCATACTGAAAGACATCTGCTGGGCCACTTCCTACCCTTAGTTGTGTCTCGGGCGTCTCTTCCACCGGTAACAGCTCAACGTCCCTTCGGTTGCCTACGACTGACTGGGCTCCCGCGCCGTAGTCTGGGCGGTTCGGCTTTGGAGGTCTGGAATCCCGGTGGTTTCTCAACAGGGGCTCGCAGCGCACCTCCACTCTCCTCCCCGGCAAGTGCAGACTGAGCCGAGCTGGTCCCTTTTATACCCTCCCTCCGCCGGTGGGTGCATGCCCAGCAAGGGCGAGGGGGTGTGGACTCTTGGCCCCAAAACAGTTGTGTCATCAGATTAGGGTTTATACAACTTCTCACAGGTAGAGTGGGGACTGGTGGGTTAGAGGAGGCAGGGACTGGAGCCAGGACTCCTGGGTTCTCTCCCCAGCTCTGGGAGGGGAGTGGGGTCTGGTGGGTCAGAGCAGAGGGGGCTGGGAACCAGGACTCCTGGGTCCTGTTAGAACTTGGCTACACTGAAGCCTAATTTGGATGGGGGCCAGGTGCGTACGTGAACTGCCTTCGCACTCGGTGACTCGTGTAGGCGCGTTCTCATTGCAGAATCGCTCCACGTTTCAACAGGCCCTTTTCTCCACCCCTGCCCCGGGGGGAGGCTGAAACCAGGAGGAGTCTGAATTACCCTTGATGGGGAAATCGAAAGTTAGGGTCTTGCGGGAAGGGTGTTTCTGTGTGTCTGTGGGGGGGGTGTTCGGGGGACAACCTGAGCGGTTCAGAAACAGCAGGTTATGGCCAGAGACCCAGGGAGGCAGGGCCCGGGTGAGTGTGTCTGTCTGTCCCGTTACAAGCCGCCTGCCCTGGGCGGGGAGTTGGGTCTAAGGGGGCAGGGGCTCTGGGGAGGCAGGGGCTGCTGGGGGGGTGAAGTACAGGGCACTGCTGGGAGCCAGAGGGTCTGGGGGGCTGGGTGCAGGCGGTTAGGTTCAGGGCGCTGGGCTGCAGCTGGCAGACTCTGGGGGACGGGGGAATTCGGTCGTGGGCTCTCAGCTCCCCCTTGGAGGCACAGCAGGGATGAGTTTGTGGAGGACTCGCCTCGCTGGGAGGAATGAAGCCAGTGGAAAATGAAACGCTGGGGCAGAGTTTTCCTTTACTTATGTAGAAGTGAGTCAGTCGGGCTCTGGGTTTACACTGGGGACACAGAGATCGGAATCTGGCCCTGATCTGCATCCCTAGGACGCCTGGGTTCCATCCTGGCTTTGGGAGGGGAGCGGGGGCTGGGAGCCAGGACTCCTGGGTTCTCTCCCCAGCTCTGTGGAGGGGAGTGGGGGCTGGTGGGTTAGAGTTGGGGGGATGGGGCTGGAATCGCTGCAAACAGGTGTGGGGGGGGGGATTTTAAATTACACTCAGGAGGAGGCTGTGGCTGGACTGGGGGATTGTATCTCTGCACCTGGCTCGTCTTCCCACTTTGCTGCAATAAACCTCTGGCTCTTCCCTGGGACGACACACGGGAGGCCTGGGCCCTAACGGCTGAGCCCGAAACAGAGGCACCTCCAAGAAGCTGCTGATTTCACGAGCCGCAGCTTTGAGTCCGGCCTCTTAAACTGCGGGGGCGGCACTTGAACGTGAAGCAAGCGGGTCGGACATGAAAAGGTTGGAGGAAAATGTTGGGAGAAGGTTGTATTGAGCCCAGCTGGGTCTGGCCCCATTGACTCCAGTGGAGCGACGGCCAATCCCAGCTCGTGTCAGGTGTCCCATGGGGCACTCGCTGACGTCGCCCGTGGTGCTCTGGCCTCACGTTGTTCCCACCACACCCCGTCCCCCATCGCCGTGGGGACTGAGACGCAAGACGGCGCTCAGAGCCCGAGTGATGGGGGGAGGGGGCTTCGGCATCAAGGAACCCAGGCGTCCGAGGTGACTCTATGTCCCTCCCCACCCCAGAGAGAGGGAAGGTGTCTGGGAAGAGCCCTCACCCCCCCCACCTGAACATCCCACCCTGCAGTCCCCGCTCCAACACCCCACACGTACCCAGCCCCCAAACCTTGTAACTAGCCCCCGACCTCCCATCCTCTGTATCCAGCCCCCCGTGGCCTGTACTCACCCCCCCAGTGCCCTGGATCTAACCCCCACATCCTCTGTCCCCTCATAACTACCCCTCCCCCCCCCCCCCCCCCTTCGCCCCAGTCCCCCCCCCCCCCCGGATGCATCTAACTTTCGATTTCCCTGTGGTGAGTAATTCACCTTCCTCCTGGGTTCAGTCCAACCCCTGGGGCGGGGATCGATTTCACACCGCAGCAGCCAGGCCGGCCCGTGTCCCTGAGGGGAGCCCAGACCTCCGGGCCCGCCCAGCCGTGCTCTGCTTTGTTTCCCTTTTAATTGTCTTGTTCTGTGCACACGCACACACAGCGCCAGTGGGGACGCACACCAGGGGCGCTGGAACAGGGGCGCCCAGGGGCTTCCCGTCGTCCTGGGGGTCAATGAGGGATGATCAGACTCCCCTGTGCTTGGTGGTTGCTGCTGCCTCTCGCCTACGAGCACTGAGTTCAGACAGCCGGGGGTCCTGGCTCCCAGCCCCCTCCTGCTCTAACCCACCAGCCCCCACTCCCCTCCCAGAGCCAAGGAGAGAACCCAGGAGTCCTGGCTCCCAGCCCCTCCTGCTCTAACCCACCAGCTCCCACTCCCCTCCCAGAGCTGGGGAGAGAACCCAGGAGTCCTGGCTCCCAGCCCACCCTGCTCTAACCACCAGACCCCATTCCCCTCCCAGAGCCAAGGAGAGAACCCAGGAGTCCTGGCTCCCAGCCCCTCCTGCTCTAACCCACCAGCCCCCACTGCCCTCCCAGAGCTGGGGAGAGAACCCAGGAGTCCTGGCTCCCAACCCCCCCTGCTCTAACCCACCAGCCCCCACTCCCCCCCCCCAGAGCTTGGGGAAAGCTCACGGCTGCTCCTCTGCCCAGTGGGGTCCAAGTGGAGGAATCGGGGTCCCTGTGAGACAATTCCCCCGGAGGAGGGAGTGAACCCGGCACCCTGAGTCTGTCCTGTTTCCTCCTAGCGAGGTACCTGGCACCTGGCCCTGGAGCCTGCCCAGCTCTCACCACAGGTATTGGGCCGCCCCGTCCCCCCCTGTAGCGGGGCAAAGGCTCCCTCCCCGGCCACAAGCAGGAAAGTGACCCAGGACGGCAGCTGACCTTCAGCAGAACCCTGGCCCGGCGCTCGTGTTACAGCGGGGGGGGGGGCGGGTCTAAGCCCCAGAGGCAGCCGCATTTGCTCACGAAGCCCCTGGAGAGGGCAGGGAGCAGCCTCAGCCCGACCCGACAGGGATGCTGAGCCGGACGGGCCGGGAGCTGGGGCTCAGAGACCTTCCTGGAGGGGCCGTGTGGCAGGGGAGCTCCAGGTCAATGCCACGAACCTGGGGCCTGAGATGAGGGGAGAGGCTGGAGCCATTGTGATGCTTGTAAAGACTCACGGACTCTTTTTCAGGGGACAAGGCAACGCGCCACGTTTATTTAAAATGCTACACAAGTATTAAAATCAGCGTGTGCATGTATTTATACACACACACACACACACACACACACACACACACACATACACACACACTCACACGCCAACAAGGTTCTGCGGCTGGGGTTATCGGTACCGGGCCTTATCGTTGCTCAAGTCAGCCCAGTGGCCAGCGCGCCCGAACATGAGTGGTGAGCCAGGCCTCCGTCGAACGCGTCTGATGCTCCGTCGTTGGTGCAGAACGAACCCAATGACTCCTGGCTCCCGCCCAGTAGTCGTCTCTGAGGTAAGGCTGTGGAGTTTGCTGTGTCTGCTGAGATTAGATCATTACAGGTTTGTTGTTCTCACAGTGATCTTCCATCAGTGACGCTTGGATCCTTAATCACAAACTGGGCGCTGGGTGTTTACACAGCTGCTGCTCAGCTTCTATTTTGTTTTTAGTTGGGGCGGTCGCCTTTGCAGGGCCATATCTGTACCCCTTGTGTTGGTGTCACTAGGCATAACTCTAGGTAACTCGGGAGGATGGCTTTGGGCCTATGTGACCCAAAGTACCTTTATGTAAAGTGCTTTTGTTAGCCTTACTAAACTTTTGTAACCTCTTGTGTTATGTGCTGACTACTGGCAGCTGCAAGGCTCCTTGACACTAGATATAGCCAATACTAAATAAGATAGGCGGAAAGCAGATGCTGTAATTAAAGTTATATGCATGAAAACATAGCCCCCACGGTGGGAAAGTACAGATAACTGTTCACAGAAGAGGTACTAACGAGCTAAAGTGGTTTTTGCCAAGTATGATTTAACCTGCTTAATGTAATGGCTACTTGCATGATGTATTTGTTATAGAAAATAGACAGGAGGGGGAAGAAGGGGGGGTAAGGGGGAGGAGTGTCGAGGGAATGGAAATGCTTAGCTGAAATCATGTATAAAGAGAGAGAGCTGTTTGTATCGGTGTGCAGGATTTGAGATTGCTATGTCTCCATTGCACCTTATTTGGCCTCAAATAAACCTGGTTTTGCTTCTCCACCCTGGTGTGTTAATTAGTGCGGCGCACACCGGGCAACGAACCCTGCTGTTTGCTGTCCTCGGCCCTCTGTGCCGGCAACACTTGGATCACCAAGGCCGGGTGGTGCTGGCCTCTGGGTTTCCTTCACTCTTTCTCCTGTAATTAGCTCCATCTGCTACTAACATCCTATCTCTTATTTGACACACACACACACACACACACACACACACACACACACATTCTTTTACCGAGCAATTAGAGGACACAGCACAGGGGCTGTGTAGCAGGTTGGACCTGAAGGGGTTACAAACAGCCCTGGGAAGGGGCTGTGGCAGGAGAAAGCAGCCTTTAGGCCGGGCTGATTGGGGGAAGTGGCTGCAGCTGGGGCCATGCCTCAAACTGAGCCCCAGGGCCTTATAAGAAGGCCAGGGAAGCCAGAAGCAACAGTCTCTCTCTGGCTATAGAGGGAGATGGGCCTGGCTGCAGGGAGCTGGACACAGGGCTGGGGAAAGGCTGAGGAGCTGGGGAGCTCCAGCCTGGAAAGCCCCAGGCTGCGGCCTAGCACAAGGCCAACAGGTCCTGGGGGTTGCAGAGGGCAGCCCAGGGGCAGGCCAAGGCAGCAGGTCCAAACCCTCCTTGCCAGTGCTGAGTGGCTGACACTGCAGCCTGCCCCAGAGTGTGGGGCTAGACAATGACTGGCAGTAGCCAATACTGAGGCAAGGTGGGGATAGAGGGTGGGGGTTCCCCGAGGAGGGGAGACCCAGAGAGAAAAGGGGTTACTGCCGGGGGCAGCACCCCATGTAAAAGGGCACCGGGTCCAGGGAGGGACATGGGGGCCAGAGGACAGGCGGATCACCGGCCTGCAGAGGGCGCTCTGGAGCCGGAATTGAGCTAATTCCCCAGAGTCACCAGCAGGAGGCACCACAGGGGTGAGTCTGACCATCTACAGGCTGTTAAACAATTTTCTAAGGAACAGGCTTGTAACAGAACATCATCCAATCACTGGACGGGAAGGGACCTCGAGAGGTCATCCAAACTGGTCCCCTGCACTCATGGCAGGAACAAGACCATCCCTGGCAGGCGTTTGTCTAACCTGCCCTGAAAGATGGCTAGTGATGGAGATGCCACAACCTCCCTGGGGAACTTATTCCAGTGTTTAACCACCCAGACAGTTAGGAAGTTTTTCCTAATGTCCAACCTAAACCTCCCTTGCTGCAGTTTGAGCCCATTGCTTCTTGTCCTGTCCTCAGAGGTTAAGGCGAATAATGTGTCTCCTTCCTCCTTGTAACCTTTCAGGTATTTGAAGACTGTTGTCATGTCCCCTCTCAGCCTTCTCTTCTCCAGACTAAACACACCCAGTGATTTCAATCTTCCCTCACAGCTCATGTTTTCTAGACCTTTCATCATTTTTGTTGCTCTTCTCTGGACTTTTTCCAATTTGTCCACATCCTTCCTGAAATGCGGTGCCCAGAACTGGACACAACACTCCAGCTGAGGACTGATCAGCGCGGAGTAAAGCGGGAGAATTACTTCTCGGGTCTTGCTTACAACACTCCTGCTAATACAGCCCAGAAGGATGTTTGCTTTTTTTGCAGCAGCGTTACACTGTTGACTCATATTTAGCTTGTGATCCACTATGACCCCCAGATCCCTTTCCGCAGTGCCCCTTCCTAGGCAGTCATTGCCCATTGTGTATGTGTGCAACTGATTGTTCCTTCCTAAGTGGAGCACTTTGCATTTGTCCTTCTTAAATTTCATCCTATTTTCCTCCAGATTGTCCAGATCATTTTGAATTCTCATCCTGTCCTCCAAAGCACTTGTAACCCCTCCCAGCTTGGTCTCATCTGCAAACTTTATAAGTGTTCTCTCTGTGCCATGATCTAAATCATTGATGAAGACATTGAAAAGAACTGGACCCAGAACTGATCCCTGCGGGACTCCACTCGTGATGCCCTTCCAGCATGACTGTGAATCATTGATAACTACTCCCTGGGAGCGGTTATCCAACCAATTATGCACCCACCTTATAATAGCTCCATCCAGGTTGTATTTCCCTAGTTTGTTAATTAGAAGGTCATGTGAGACCGTATCAAAAGGCTTCCTAAAGTCCAGGGATACCACATCTACCACTTCCCCCCATCCACAAGGCTCGTTACCCTGTCAAAGAAAGCTATCAGCTTGGTTTGACATGATTTGTTCTTGACAAATCCATGCTGACTATTACTTATCACCTTATTATCTTCTAGGTGTTTGCAAATTGATTCCTTAATGATTTGCTCCATTATCTTACCTGGTACACAAGTTAAGCTGACTGGTCTGTAATTCCCCGGGGTTGTCCTTAACCCCTTTTTATAGAAGGGCACTATATGTACCCTTTTCCAGTCTTCTGGAGTCTGTCCCGTCTCCCATGACTTTTCAAAGATAATTGCTAATGGCTCAGATATCTCCTCAGTCAGCTCCTTGAATATTCGAGGAGGCATTTCATCAGGCCCTAGTGATTTGAAGACATCTAACTTGTCTAAGTCATTTTTAACTTAATCTTTCCCAATTTTTGTTTCTGATTCTACCCCGTTTTCATTGCCTTCTTGAAATCCACTGTCTTAATTTTGCTGTTTTCCCTCCTACCATTCCTTAGAATCATGAACTTTTATCATTTCATGATCACTTTCCCTCAAAACTGCCTTCCGCTTTCAAATTCTCAACCAGTTCCTCCCTATTCATGATAATCAAATCTAGAACAGCCACTCCCACTTTCTCCGCCTTCTGGAATAAAAAATTGTCTCCAATACATTCCAAGAGCTTGTTGGATAATTTGTGCCCTGCTGTGTTATTATCCCAACAGATTCCCTCCCCTCCACCAGCTTTGCCGCTCCGGCAGCCCCCCCCCTCTCTTTTTTTTTTTTTTTTGCTTGGGGTGGCAAAAATGCCAGAGCCAGCCCTGGCCTTCACCACAGGGGGTCGACGTTCAGGGCGTGGTGGGGCTAGTTGCCGTTGAGGAACCGCGCGGTGCGGGCCCACAGCCCCGATGCCCGGATGCGGTAGTGGACGCGGCCGTCCCGGTCGTCGTAGACATTGATCTGGTTCCCCCCAGCCCCCGCGGAGAAGCTCAGTGCCCGCCCAGTGCAGTCCACCACCATCCTGGCGTCGTCCTGGACGCAGAACGGCTCCTCGGCGAATTTCTGCACCGCAAAGTCCAGGCAGCCTCTGAGCTCCTCGGTCAGCGCCCCCCAGGCCTGGAGCCGGCGCCGCACCCTCAGCAGCTCGTCCACGCTCAGCGGCTCCGGGCGCACGGCCAGCCTGGCCAGGTACAGCTCGGCCGTCCGCGCCTCCGCGCTGTACCGCACGCGGTGATGGAGGAGATAGACCGAGATCTCGCAGTCCCCCTGGCCGGAGAGGAACTCCAGCGCCCGCCCCGCACACTGGATGCTCAGCCGGGCGTTCGCCTGGACCGCCGGCGGCTCCTTGCTGAACTCCTCCACGGCCCGATCGAGACAGGCCCAGAGCTCGTCGCTCGCCTCGTCCAGGCCCTGCTGCCGGTCCCGGTGCCTCAGGAGGTTGGCGATGGTCAGAGGCTCCCGGAAGGACAGCAGGGCGGCGATGTGGAGCAGGGCGTCCCGGAGGAGGGTGAGGACACCCTTGGGGAGGCTCGGCGGACGGATCATCAGAGCCGTGGGGTCCCCGGCGCTCGGGGAGGAGAGGCCCAGCGTCTCCTGGGGCAGCATGGGAGCGAGGATGCAAAGGACGATGGAGACCAGCATCATGACCAAGGCCACCACGAGACACCTTCGCAACAGGTGGCATATCTGCCTCCTGGCCCAGTCCAGGGGCAACTGGAGAAGCCAGGTAATGGCCCAGCTGTAGCTGATGGTCAGTGGATGAGCCATGGACCTCCAGCCCCTGCCCCACGGCTGCCTGGGGGAGGGGTCAACGCAACTCAGTGTCCGGACGACCAACTCAGCACGGCCGCGGCCTGAGCCCTAAGGAACGGGGAGGAGCCTGGATCAGTTCAGGTGCCCCTCACTCCTGCCCCACAGCCCCCTGCTAGCCCAGCCCTTCCCCCCCCAGCCCTGCCGGTGCCCCTCACTCCTGCCCCACAGCCCCCTGCTAGCCCAGCCCTGCCCCCCCTCTGCCCTGCTGGTGCCCCTCACTCCCAACCCGCAGCCCCTGCCCCCCCAGCCCTGCCCCCCCAGTTCTGCCGGTGCCCCTCACTCCCAACCCGCAGCCCCTGCCAGCCCAGCCCTGCCCCCACCCAGCTCTGCCTTTGCCCCTCACTCCCGACCCGCAGCCCCTGCTAACTCGGCCCTGGGCCCCCCACAGCTCTGCCAGTGCCCCACAGTCCCCTGCTAGCCCAGCCCTGCCGGTGCCCCTCACTCCCGACCCGCAGCCCCTGCCAGCCCAGCCCTGCCCCCACCCAGCTCTGCCGGTGCCCCTCACTCCCGACCTGCAGCCCCTGCTAGTCCAGCCCTGGGCTCCCCCCAGCTCTGCCTTTGCCCCTCACTCCCGACCTGCAGCCCCTGCTGGCCCTGGGCTCCCCACAGCTCTGCCAGTGCCCCTCACTCCTGCCCCACAGCCCCTGCCAGCCCAGCCCTGCCCCCCCAGCTCTGCTGCCGGTGCCCCTCACTCCCGACCCGCAGCCCCTGCCAGCCCAGCCCCGGGCTCCCCACAGCTCTGCCTGGGCTGCAGCTTGGGAGTGAGGGGCACCAGCGGATCTGAGGTGTGGGGGGGGGTGTCAGTGATATTCCTACCCCAGCACTTCCAGTGTCTCCTGTTCTCTCAGCACAATGTGGTTCTCTGGCTCCGGCTCTGCTGCAGGATGAATTAAA
Source organism: Mauremys mutica (assembly GCF_020497125.1). NCBI lineage: Eukaryota > Metazoa > Chordata > Testudines > Geoemydidae > Mauremys > Mauremys mutica. Next base: position 4,987,011 of record NC_059083.1, read on the forward strand.
ATCCCCCCCCCCCCCCGCGCCACTTCTCCTGTTAGTTTCAGTTTCCTTTCTTCTCCTGCAGCCGGAGATGGGAGTGGGGGGGCAGGAAGCAGCTGGTTCCCTGGTCTGTCCATCCTCTCCCCCTTGTGATCTGGGTCTCCCCCTCATCGCCACCTGCCATGGGGGCCCCTGCCCCCCCTTTCCCCGGGGGGGGGGGGGCCTGTCCCAGACTCCCAGCTCCATCTGGCTCCCCTGGGATTTTCCATTCACAGGAGATCTGGCTTTTCTCCTAATCCGGTTTTGATCTGATCTGGAAAACGCCCCCAAGTTTGAGAGCCAAAGGCCCTGAAACGCAGGGATCAGAGCCCGGCTGACGGGGGTGAACGCAGGCTCTGAATGAGCTCTCCCCGGACAGGTGCCGAGGAGGGGGGAAAGCTGCAAGCCCAGGCTGTGTTTACTGTCCATGAACGCACCCCCTCTGCCCAGGGTCCCGCAGACACAGCTGCGTTTGCCCAAGTGTCGGCTCACAAGCTACACGCATTCCTGAAGCTGGTTTCCACACACCTGTCTTCGTGTCACTCGTTACGGGGGATGGACCAAACTATTTGGACGCTGATATTTTAACTGCATCGTTCCATGTATGAACCTTAACGTGGGATCGTGCAGGTTACATCCAGCGAGTGTTTTCTGCCTTTTAAACCAGCCTTGTACTGCGGGGTAATGTTCAGCATCATGCCCAGGTGGAGAGAGACTCCTTCCTTGACCTGTGTGTTAGATGGTTTTACTACTGGCTTTAATCCAACATGGACATGAATGCGGGCCGGGGAAACGTTGTTCTCTTTTCTGGCCGAGCATCGGGGAGAAGAACTGCTCTTAGGCTGAGGGCCGCCCTGAGCTGGACTGAACTTGCTGGGTGCCAGACACCTCTGAGCGGAAGGAGGGGTGGGGACAGGGGTGTCCCTGCTGGGAGGCGTGGAGTCTACCCAAGGGTACGTCTACACTACCTGCCGGATGGGCGGGTAGTGATCGATCTGTCGGGATCCATTTCTCACGTCTAGTGTGGACGTGATAAAATCGGTCCCCGATCGCTCGGCCGTCGGCTCCGGAACTGCACCGCGGCGAGAGGCGGAAGCGGAGTCGACGGGGAACCCCTGGGCTGCCGGTGGCTCAGACTCCCGCTCCCTCCCAGCGCAGTGGCCGCTCCGTCCCACGTGATTCTTCTCATTGCCGGCGGGGGCGCCGGGGGCCGGGCAGAGCTCCGCAGCGCAGCTGCTTAGTGCACGTGGCACGAGCCCCGCGATGGCTGACGGCAGGGCTTCTGGAGCAGAGGTGAGCTGGGCTGAGGAGGTGCCGGACGGCTCCCCGAGGGGAGCGCTGCCATGGGGAGGCGCCTCAGGGTAGGGGGGGGAACTGCTGTGGGGGGGGCGCCTCAGGGCAGAGCTGCCACCGGGGAGGGGGGGCGCAAGGTGGCAGTTTCGACCAGGGCGTGAAACTTCCTTGCACCGGCCCTGGTGTAGCCAAGTGCGAATCCAATCCAGGAGGCCTGGCTCCCAGCCCCCTGCCCCCCTGCCCTAACCCACCAGGCCCCACTGCAAGGTCACTGAGCTCATCCCTGGCCCCACGGACATGTCAGGAACCGGCTTTTCTTTTCCTCTCTTCTGGCCATAAAACCCCAAGAGAGAAAATCGCTGCTGCAGGCAGTGTACAAATGTGCGCATCATTCGGAAACTAAAAGTAACCGTCATGTGTTCTGGGTGCAGCTAAATCTTCTCCGCTGTCTGTGATGCCGGGAAGAGCGGGAAAGCGCAGAGCGTCTCATCTCTTCGGCTCGTCCCTGGCCGGGTGAGTAGCGAGATTTCTTGCTTTCTCGGTCTTTGTCTTTCCTTCTCGATTCTGCTTCCAACTGGCCTGAAGTGCATTTCCCGGCGGAACAGGCATATACCTCTTGCAAAAATTATGGCCATTGATGATTCCCTCCTTAAAACGTCAAATCAGGGAGCGAAATCCTCGAGGCTAACAGCGGCTGTCTTGGTCGATGGCAGGGATCCGGTCGGTAACCTCCAGAGCGAGGCTGATGTACCCCGCGAGCTTGACGTGAAGAACCGTCTTCTACCGCAGGGAGCTGAAGTTCACTCGTGTGCTCTTGAAAGAGACAAGGTAGGCGAGATAATATCTTGTATTGGACCAAGTTCTGCGGGGGAGAGAAACAAGCACTTTCGAGCCACACCGAGCCCTGCTCCGGCTCTGGAGATGGGAACCGGAGAGTTTGAACTTCTTACAAAGCTGGTTAAGCACCTGTGTTGTGCAGGGCATTTCTTCAATCCTGGGCAGCGGGTATCACAACCCAGGTCATGGCCCCACCTACTCTCCCCCTTTCCCCCGAAGCCAGCGGGGGCTCGGCTTGGGCCGGCAGCCGAGAGCTTGGGACTCAGATGGCTGGTGGTTTGGGCTGGCCGGGAGGCCAGGGTGGCTCAAGCCATGGGTGGCTCAGGCTGGTCCCAGGGTTGGGCCGGTGCTTGGGGTCGTCGGCGACCCAGGGGTTGGGGCAGTTTTGCCAGGGCTCCTCCGGCCATGAGGGTGGGGCCTCCGGGCTCTGGCGGGGAGCGGGGGGCTTGGGTGGGAGGAGCAGGGCTGGAGAGACTCGCCTCCCCCAAAAGGGAGTTTTCTATCACCTCCCATGTCTGTGGGGGTGACGAAGAGATCACAGACGAATCGATCGCTTTGTGAAGAGTATTCACCCCCCGGTGATGTTGGTTTTGTCTTTTAGCATTTTTGCCCTCTGTGAGTTCCTTCGAGAGCGCGGTGATTGTCTGGTGGTTGGGGCATTTCACGCCCTGGCCGAGGTACCGCAGGCTTTCTGGTAGGCAGGTGTGGGACTCTTGGATCCTGAAAGGTGTGTTGTGGTGTGGGTGGGTGAGGTACTGCTCATCGTAGCAGTGGAGATATGGCTGCAGGCTTTGCCTCTGTTGTCCTGACCCAGAACTCGATGGCAAAGGTTTAAAGATCCAGGATCAACACCTAAGAAACATGCACCCAGGGTATTACAGAGCTGGATTCCCTTGTACCTGGGAAGCGGATGGGATGTGAGCCGATTTTCCACGCAAAGCTGACATGCGTGTGCCACTCCTGATCTCCATGAATTCTGTTTTCCCTGCTGGTCTCTTTGGTCTGAAATAAACATGTGTTTCACTCCAGCGCTTGCGAAAGACCCAGCAGCCTTGCCACTGGATTCACTTCCCCTTCCCTCGGTTGCTGAAGAAGCAAAGTGCACGTCCGCACTGAGCTTGCAATCCCCAGGCAGCGAACAACCCCCGCTCATCTTCGCTGATGGGTGCTTGTGTCATGGAAGCAGTCATGGGACAAGAGGGAAAGTCCTCTCCTGGATGAGTCACTGGTTCAAAGACAGGAAGCAAAGGGTAGGACCAGTGATGAGCTGCTAAAATCTTAACAACCGGTTCCCTATAAAAAGTTCTGATTTAAGGGATGTGCCACAGTATGGATTTTTTGTACCAATAGGGTTACCGTACGGCCGTATTTTCCCGGGAGGAATTTTTAAAATTTACCACCCAGACAGCGATTTAAGAACCTAAAAGACTGACATGTCCAGGAAAATACAGATGTATGTTAACCCGACCTACAGCTCTTTTTCAAAAAGATGGGCCTGAACTAGAAATGACTCTGTTTCACATGTGTGGGTCCCCGCCACTCCCTGGGGTGTGCTAGGGTGACCAGATGTCCCAATTTTATAGGGACAGTCTCAATTTTGGGGTCTTTTTCTTATATAGGCTCCTATTACCCCTCACCCCTGTCCCGATTTTTCACACTTGCTGTCTGGTCACTCTAGGGCGTGCACGTGTGGGTCCCAGCTGCTCCCTCCCCCCCCCATTGAAGCAGGTGTGCAGGGTTACTGCCCTGAGAACTTGCAGGGCACCAGTGGACATGGGGCTGGCTGCAGACAGGGGCGTGGGGCAGGGCTGGCTTTAGGCAGGGAGTGTGACACGGGCTGGCTGCAACAGGGCTGGCTGTGGGCAGGTGGTGCAGACAGGCTGTGGCAGGGGTCGGGGGGTGGCAGGGGGCAGGGACTGTGGCAGGAGGCAAGGGGGGTGGCAAGGGCTATGGCAGGACGGATGGCAGGGGCTGGCTCTGGGCAGGGGGTGCAGAGAGGGGCTGGCTGGGGGTGGGGGGGCAGAGGCTGCGGGCGGGGGAGGGTGGCAGGGGGCAGCTGTGGGCAGGGGGGGAGTGGGGGAGGGGTGCAGACACTCACACAGGGAGAGCGGCTGGGAGCAGGAGGTGGCTGCAGGCTGGGGGCCGGGGGTGCAATGGGGGGCAGGGGGTGCAGGCAGGGGGCTGGGGGCACGGGGTGCAATGGGGGTGGCAGGGCACGGGGTGCAATGGGGGTGGCAGGGCAGGGGGTGCAGACGGGGCTGGAGGCAGGGTGACGGGCTGGCTGCGGCGGGGGGAGCAGGGGAGGGGTGCAGACACTCACACAGGGAGAGCGGCTGGGAGCAGGAGGTGGCTGCAGGGCTGCAGACGGGCGGGGGGGCAGGGGGGGCAGGCAGGGGGCTGGGGGCAGGGGGTGCAATGGGGGTGCAGGGCAATGGGTGCAGGCAGGGGGCTGGGGGCAGTGGGGTGACAGGGGCTGGCTGCGGCGGGGGGGTGCAGGCAGGGGGAGCGGGGGAGGGGCGCAGGCAGGGGGAGCGGGGAGGGGCGCAGGCAGGGGGAGCGGGGGAGGGGTGGCTGGGGGAAGGGGAGGCGGGGGAGGGGCGCAGACACTCCCCCGGGGGGAGGGGCTGGGAGCAGCAGGAGGCAGCCGGGGACCCACCAGGCAGCAGCAGGAGCCCCAGGGCCAGGAGGCAGCTCACATGGCTCCCGCGGCGCAGCACGGCGCCCCCCGGCGGCCGGGAGGAGGAATTACACCCTTCCCAGCCAGAGCCCATCAAAGCTTCCCGCGCAGGGAAGCCGGTTAACAAGCGGGTCTAAAACCGCTTCTAAATTTAACAACAGGTTCCTGCGAACCGGTGCGAACCGGCTGCAGCTCACCCCTGGGTAGGACTGAATGGTCCGTCCTCAGGATGGCGAGAGGTAAACCGTAGATTCCCAGGGGGCGTTCGTAATGATCACACATGCCCGTGCCCCAGCTGCCGTCCTCCAACTTCGGGTAATTGTTTCCTGCCACCTTGTGTTATTGACACTCGCACAAAGCCTGTGCAAATCAGGTATCAGCTCTCAGGAGCAAGTGGAGAATCCTGATCTGGTGATAACTCATATTTACACCGGAAGAACAACCATGTGAGGCAAGGGGAGACTCGGCCTTCTTAGGGACAAGAGAAATGTCATTTCTATTCTTTTCAGTTGTGTTGCAATTCCGTATGGTTAAAGATTTTGGCCTGTAGCCCCTTCCTGAGCCCTCGACTTCCACCCCACATCTCTGCTGTTGCCCCTCAATCCAGAACGGCAGCCCTCCTGCCATCCCAGCTCAAGGTGCCCCTCCCAGCTCTGCCAGGGCCAACTCCATTTGTAGTACACACGCCCACCCTAGGGCTCCATTTCTGAGCTGTCGTGAGCAGGGACGACTTCCCTCCCCAGAGCGTAGACTCGAAGTCTGTCTCCTGCAACGCTGGGTTCTTCAGTAAACTCAGAAGCGGCAGGAGTTCAAATCCAACCCGTTCTCTGAGAAGTCGCTTTGCAAGTCCTGCGACATCACTCAGCTGTAATTAAATTGTTCCATGACGGATTGATTTTGTTTTTGTTTTCAGGCCCAGCTGCAGCAAGGCGGGATCCCCTCGGTTAGTGAGCCAGAGTCTGAGTCAATTAAGAGGAGGCCAACATGGGTTCTCAGTTGGGCAAGACCCATCAGCTGAGCGCTGGTAGCCTGCGGGAGGTGAGAGGGAAATGGAGTCCAGCGGCATGATGAGCGAATCGCTTGACGAGATCTTCCAGTGCGCAGAGGAGCATTTCACCAAGGAGCCCGACTGCGTGAAGAACAATGCCAAGATGACACTCCACTGGAACGGGAAATCGCTGGTGTTCGTGTCCGGCAGAGGAGTATGCGAAATTAACGTCTCGTATAAACAGGGCTCTGAGAAACCCAGCTATAATGTCACCTCGCATAGCTTGAATATCTTTCTAGGGAGGATATCGGCTGGCCTGAGGGTCCTGAGCCTCGCAAACCTGGAAGGAGCCCGGAGGAGCCTGGATGTCTGGGAGGAGACACCCAAGAGTCTGAAAACCTGCTTTGACTGCGCCATCCGGGGCTTCCGGAAGGAGCCCGCATGCGTGCAGGAGAATGCGAAGCTGGTGATCCATTGCAGCAGAAGAAATCTGCCGTTCATCTCCGGGAAGGGCGAATGTGAGATCAGCGTGTCCTACAGCGACGGGAAACCAGTCTACACCGTCGACGAGCCCACAGGGGAGGTTTACCTGGCGCGGCTCGGCACCTGCCCCGCACCTCTGAGCGTATCGAGTGTAGTGAGGGCTCGCAACAAATTGGAGTCTTTTGGGGTGATGACGCAGGAGCTGAGGGGCTGCTTTGAATATGCTCTGGAAGCGCTGGAGGAGGCACCTAAGCGTGTTCAGGAGAATGCGCTGATGTTGCTCGACACCACCAGAGGCAGGATGATGTTCAAGTCTGGGAAAGGGGAGATTACAATCACCGTCTTCTCCATGAACGGGGAATTCACGCATGACGTCAAAATGCCCAAAACCAACCGCCCGCCGAGAAAGTGAGGAGGAAAAGAAAAGAAAATTGGAATTTGCCAAGAGGCTTCAACCTTCAGAACAGGATTCAACCTGAGAGTATCTTAGCTGGATCCCATTGTTGCCAACTTTCTCCATTTCATTGCCATATTTCGTGTTATGCTCAAAGCCCCCAGCTCTGGGAGTCAAGTGATTTCCTGGGAATCTCAGCTTTCATTTTTTTAAAAATGGGGGTTGCGTGGAAAAGCCAGAAAAGTGACACCAAAAATTGCAAAACCAGGCAGTAAATGAACAGGATGAAACATGTGTTGTTGTTGTTGTTTAAAATCTCACCATTTTTAAGCCAATCTCATGCTTTGAGGGTCCTGATTCCTGATTTTTGATCACTTGGGCTTGGCAAGACTGGGACTAAAGGAGAAACCAACACTTTTCCAAGGATTCCTTCACATCCTCCAACTCCATGTGTTGAGATGGTTGAAGTTCTTTTATAGAGAAACTTTTTTTCTCTCCTTCAAATAATATTTTTTTTCACAGAATCCAAAAGATTTTTCCCCAAACTTTTTTATTGAGAAATTTGTAGGAAATTAATTGTACATGAACTTAAAAACACACACAAACACACTTCTTTCCGGTTTTCATTTTCCATTTGTTTTTGGTCACCATAGTGTGATGCAGTGCAGAATGAAACTGACCTCTACATCTAAAACAGGACAGGTCTAAATTAGCTCCATTATTTGAGTTGCTCCAATTTTTTTTTTTGATCTCCTTTGCCTGAAAACCAAAAATGAGTTTTGAGATTGACACATTTTCCGCTGTTAAAGTGAGTTACACATTATTCAACTAGGAAAAAGAGGTGTGTTATTCACTCATGTCGAACGAACCCAAGTTAATTAACCTCTGTTACAAGCTTTCACTAGAGAAAAGTGTGTTTTTACACCCAGATAGCAATCCCAATTTAAACTCCTAGTGATGTCAAAGGATGATAGTTTTTACCTTGCCGTAATGAGTTTAGATCAACCAACATCCCCGCCTAGTGGATGGAGTAGTGATGCATAGACAGGTGGAGCTGGTTGGATAGACAGATGGAGCAGCAGCAGCTGGATGTTTTACTAATTGATTACTGAGCATATTCTTCAAGATCTGCTTTTAGGGTGGAGCATAACATGAAACATCCAAGCCGCTGGATGCTTATTAATGACTCATGTTAAGAAAACACAATTAAGCCACGCTAGCCCTGTTAAAAATCTTAGAGAGAATTGCTTGCAGCTTTGACTATATGCACCCATTTACCGATTATTGCAATCCTTGTACCGGCATGTGAACGTATATTTACACCAGCTTCGCTTTGAAATAGATTATCTGCTGAATATCGTCAAGCCCTGCTTGGTGTTTGCAGAGGGCTAAGAGGAAATGAAAAATGTGTGGTTGATTTTGAAAACATTATCTTATCTAGCTGCCTATGCAACTGCACCACGGTTTATATGACTTTGAAACAATGACATGTGCTGATGATGGGAGAATTTTAACAATAAATTTGTCCTACAAATATGATACCAGCCTCTTTTCCCATCAGATTGTTACTTTTTAAAATTATTCTGCATTTTTAACAACTTGCTTAATAAAAACCGCAATAATTCTCTACAGATCAGAGCTTTCATGACGTTCACTTCTTAAGAGCATGGATGGGGAGTGGGTTGTCCTTATGGTAGCCCAGATTTTGAAGATTCATGGTTAAAATTTGGCTATCAAAGAAAGAAAATAAATCAGGGGCATGCCCTTTCTTGCTTTTTGTTAATGGCAAAAAAAAATGCAAGGGCTTTGTGAGGGGGTGTATTAGGCTCGGAGGTCCTACCGCACCCCATGCCAGGAAAAGAGAAGTAGAATTGAGTCCTCCAGGCCGCCTAGAGCGGCTGTGGGGAAGCAGATAACCAGAGAGAGGCTGCAGGGAGCAGCCAATCAGAATCCAGCAGGCTCATATAAAAGGAGCTGCTAGCGAGGGCAGTTTCAGTTGCTGGCCAGAACCAGAGGAGCAAGGAGTGTGCCCCTGGCTGGCTGCAGGGACTCAAGCAGGACTTCAGCCCGAGCCAAGGGTGAAGGTGCCGGGGCCGCGGGGAAGTGGCCCAGGGAACAGGAGCAGCAGCAGCAAGAGTTAAAAGGGACCCAGCGGGTGGTGGCTGTTTGTAGGTCCCCGGGTTGGGACCCAGAGCACTGGCCAGGCCTGGATCCCCCCACGTACCAACTGCTAGATGAGAAGGGGGGTTAAATGACCCCGGAGAGGGAGCTGAAGACCCAGAAGAGAATCAGCCTAGGTCGGACGTGGACACCCCAAAATAAGGCCGAACTGAAGCAGTGGCTCGGTGGGAGAGCTGGGGTCAGCCGAGGCTCGCCAGGGAGGAAGCCCCGAGGACGCTGCTCCACCCCAGAGCAGGGATCCTTCGCGAGCCAGATCCGCCAGGGTCTGAGGATGGAGCTCAGAGGCCGGGCTAGAGATGCCGATGGAGGATACGGTGGTAGGAGGAGCTCACGAGAAGCGAGTGGCCCTCACTGCGGGCTTCCTGTCTCCTTCCTCTGCTCCGCTCCCTTTTTAATGGGTCCCCACCCAGAGTCCTGGCACCATGACAACCGGGCTGCTGAGCAACCAGATATCACGGTGACCGGGCCTCTGGGCAACCTGGCGCCACCAGGGCCGGCTCCAGACCCCAGCGCGCCAAGCGCCCGCTTGGGGCGGCGTCCCGCGGGAGGGCGGCAGGCGGCCCCGGTGGACCTCCCGCAGGCGTGCCTGTGGAAGGTCCACTGAGACCGCGGCTCCGCAGGCGGGCCTGCGGGAGGTCCACCGGGGCCGCAGACCGGTGACCGCCAAAGCGCCCCCCGCATCCTAGAGCCGGCCCTGCCGGCAGCCGCGGGGAGCCCAGAGCCCTTTAAATCCCAGCCCCTGGCCGCTGATTGCCCCCTCCCCAGACCCCTGCCCCAGCTGCCCCCCAGGACCCCCACCCCCTATCTAAGCACCACTGGTCCTTGTCCCCCAATTACCCCCTCCCGAGACCCCTGCCCCTTGGGACCCCAGCCCCTATCTAAGCCTCCCTTCTCCTTGTCCCCAACTGCCCCCTCCTGAGACCCCACCCAACTTCCCCCCAGGACCCCACCCCCTACCTGTCCCCTGATAAACCCCCTGGACTCCCATGCCTATCCAACCGCTGCCTGTCCCCTGACTGCCCCTCCGAACCTCTGCCCCATCCAACCCTCCCTGCTCCCTGTCCCTTGACTGCCCCCCGGAACCCCCTACCCCTTCTCCAACCCCCAAACTGCTTACTGTGCCACTCAGACCAGCGTGTCTGGCTCCGCGCAGCTCCAGACAGTTGCTGCCATGCTCCCCCATGGAGCCCGTAGCCCTCTCCCACCCCCAGCACCTGCCTTCCAGATCTGAACACCTCAAAATTCAGGAGTGCTCAAGCTCCGTTTGGGCAGCTTTTACTTCATTTCTCCCAAATCAAATACACTGATCCACTGTAACTTGCTGTAGAAAAAGTAGGATAAAATTGAGCAAGAAATGCTTATTAGGACTGGAATTGCTATTTTCAACAGCCATTGCCTTTTTGTTTGTTTGAAAGGAAGACAGTGAGATTGCATTGGCAAATTCCCCAGAGAAAGAAAGAGTGGAACAAAACAATAATAAAGGCACCTCAACTTTTCCTCATGTATGGAGGACAGTCTTATAATATGCATCCAGATATCCTCCAATCCCACCAGCTGAAAATTGTTCCACTTTACTGCAGCTCTGTAACCATATGGGAACCAATCCTGTCTGTGTTCTGTGCACATCCAAAATTCCTGCTGAATGACCCGCCCTGGGAGTGTTACCAGTGACCCAGGGCTGGGGAGGCAGGAGGTGTGTGGGGAGGGCACTGGTGGGGAGGAAAGGGGGAAGCCCAGCGCTGGGGTGGCAGGGGGGTGTGTGGGTGGGGCAACGGGAGGGTACAGGGGGAAGCCCAGGGCTGGGACGGGGGGCAGCCAAATTTTTTTTTGCTTGGGGCAGCAAAAAACCTAGAGTCGGCCCTGGGGGAGCCACACCGGCCTGCTACAGGCGTGTGTGTGTGTGTGTGTGTGTGTGTGTGTGTGTGTATAAATACATGCACACGCTGATTTTAATGCTTGTGTAGCATTTTAAATAAACGCGGCGTGTTGCCTTGTCCCCTGAAAAAGAGTCCGTGAGTCTTTACAAGCATCACAATGGCTCCAGCCTCTCCCCTCGTCTCAGGCCCCAGGTTCGTTGCATTGACCTGGAGCTCCCCAGCCACACGGCCCCTCCAGGAAGGTCTCTGAGCCCCGGCTCCTGGCCCGTCCGGCTCAGCATCCCTGTCGGGTCGGGCTGAGGCTGCTCCCTGCCCTCTCCAGGGGCTCCGTGAGCAAATGCGGCTGCCTCTGGGGCTTAGACCCGCCCCCCCCCCCGCGCTGTAACACGAGCGCTGGGCCAGGGTTCTGCTGAAGGTCAGCTGCCGTCCTGGGTCACTTTCCGGCTTGTGGCCGGGGAGGGAGCCTTTGCCCCGCTACAGGGGGGGACGGGGCGGCCCAATACCTGTGGTGAGAGCTGGGCAGGTTCCAGGGCCAGGTGCCAGGTAACCTCGCTAGGAGGAAACAGGACAGACTCAGGGTGCCGGGTTCACTCCCTCCTCTGGGGGAATCGTCTCACAGGGACCCCGATTCCTCCACTTGGACCCCACTGGGCAGAGGAGCAGCCGTGAGCTTTCCCCAAGCTCTGGGAGGGGAGTGGGGGCTGGTGGTTAGAGCATGGGGGGTTGGGAGCCAGGACTCCTGGGTTCTCTCCCCAGCTCTGGGAGGGGAGTGGGGGCTGGTGGTTAGAGCGGGGGAGTTGGGAGCCAGGACTCCTGGGTTCTCTCCTTGGCTCTGGGAGGGGAGTGGGGTCTAGTGGTTAGAGCAGGAGGGGCTGGGAGCCAGGACCCCCGGCTGTCTGAACTCACTGCTCAGTGCTCGTAGGCGAGAGGCAGCAGCAACCGCCAAGCACAGGGGAGTCTGATCATCCCTCATTGACCCCCCAGGATGACGGGAACCCCCTGGGCGCCCCTGTTCCAGCGCCCCTGGTGTGTGTCCCCCGCTGGCGCTGTGTGTGCGTGTGCACAGAACAAGACAATTAAAAGGGAAACAAAGCAGAGCACGCAGGGCGGGCCCGGAGGTCTGGGCTCCCCTCAGGGACACGGGCCGGCCTGGCTGCTGCGGTGTGAAATCGATCCCCGCCCCAGGGGTTGGACTGAACCCAGGAGGAAGGTGAATTACTCGCCACCGGGAAATCGAAAGTTAGATGCATCCTGTGGCGGGGGGGGGGGGGGGGGTGGGAGGGCTAGTTATGAGGGGACAGAGGATGGAGGGGGTTAGATCCAGGGCACTGGGGGGGGGTGAGTACAGGACCTGGGGGGCTGGATACAGAGGATGGGAGGACAGGGGTCTAGTTACAAGGTTTGGGGGCTGGGTACGTGTGGGGCGTTGGAGCGGGACTGCAGGGTGGGATGTTCGGGTGGGGGGGTGAGGGCTCTTCCCAGACACCTTCCCTCTCTCTGGGGTGGGGAGGGACATAGAGTCACCTCGGACGCCTGGGTTCCTTGATGCCGCAGCCCCCTCCCCCAAGCACTCGGGCTCTGAGCGCCGTCTTGCGTCTCAGTTCCCCACGGCGATGGGGGACGGGGTGAGATGGGTACAACGCGAGGCCAGAGCACCACGGGCGACGTCAGCGAGTGCCCCATGGGACACCTGACACGAGCTGGGATCGGCCGTCGCTCCATTGGAGTCAATGGGGCCAGACCCAGCTGGGCTCAATACAACCTTCTCCCAACATTTTCCTCCAACCTTTTCGGGTCCGACCCGCTTGCTGCACGTTCAAGTGCCGCCCCCACAGTTTAAGAGGCCGGACTCAAAGCTGCGGCTCGTGAAATCAGCAGCTTCTTGGAGGTGCCTCTGTTCGGGCTCAGCCGTTAGGGCCCAGCCCTCCCGTGTGTCGTCCCAGGGAAGAGCCAGAGGTTTATTGCAGCAAAGTGGGGAGACGAGCCAGGTGCGAAGATACAATCCCCCAGTCCGGCCACAGCCTCCTCCTGAGTGTAATTAAAATCCCCCCCCCCACACCTGTGTTTGCAGCTATTCCAGCCCCCTCCCCCCAACTCTAACCCACCAGCCCCCACTCCCCTCCCAGAGCCAGGGAGAGAACCCAGGAGTCCTGGCTCCCAGCCCCCCTGCTCCAACCCACCAGCCCCCACTTCCCTCCCAGAGCTGGGAGAGAACCCAGGAGTCCTGGCTCCCAGCCCCCCCGCTCTAACCCACCAGCCCCCACTCCGCTCCCAGAGCCGGGGAGAGAACCCAGGAGGCCTGGCTGTGGCTCCCAGTCCACCCTGCTCTAAACACCAGATCCCGCTCCCCTCCCAAAGCCAGGATGGAACCCAGGCATCCTAGGGATGCAGATCAGGGCCAGATTCCGATCTCTGTGTCCCCAGTGTAAACCCAGAGCCCGACTGACTCACTTCTACATAAGTAAAGGAAAACTCTGCCCCAACATTTCATTTTCCACTGGCTTCATTCTCCCAGCGAGGCCGAGTCCTCCACAAACTCATCCCTGCTGTGCCTCCAAGGGGGAGCTGAGAGCCCACGACCGATTCCCCCGTCCCCTAGAGTCTGCCAGCTGCAGCCCAGCGCCCTGAACCTAACCGCCTGCACCCAGCCCCCCAGACCCTCTGGCTCCCTGCAGTGCCCTGTACTCATGCCCCCCAGCAGTCCCCGCCCCCCAGAGCCCTGCCCCCTGGGACCCAACTCCCCGCCCAGTGCAGGTGGCTTGTAACGGGACAGACAGACACACTCACCCAGGCCCTGCCTCCCTGTGCCTCTGGCCATAACCTGCTGTTTCTGAACCCAGAACACCCTCCCGCAGACACACAGAAACACCCTTCCCGCAAGACCCTAACTTTCGATTTCCCCGTCAAGGGTAATTCAGACTCCTTCTGGTTTCTGCCTCCCCGCCCCCCCCCGGGGCAGGGGTGGAGAAAAGGGCCTGTTGAAATGTGGAGCGATTCTGCAATAAGAGTCACCGAGTGCGAAGGCAGTTCACATACGCACCTGGCCCCCATCCAAATTAGGCTTCAGTGTAGCCAAGTTGTAACAGGACCCAGGAGTCCTGGTTCTCAGCCCCCTCTGCTCAGACCCACCAGCCCCCACTCCCTTCCCAGAGCTGGGGAGAGAACCCAGGAGTCCTGCTTCCCAGCCCCCTCTGCTCTAACCCACCAGCCTCCCCTCCCCTCCCAGAGCTGGGGAGAGAACCCAGGAGTCCTGGCTCCAGTCCCTGCCTCCTCTAACCCACCAGACCACATTCTCCCATTGACAGGTTGTATCAACCCTGTTCTGATGACGGAAGTGCTTTGGGGCCAAAAGTCCACACCCCCTCACCTTTGCTGGGCATGCGCCCACCGGCGGAGGGAGGGTATAAAAGGGACCAGCTCGGCTCAGTCTGCACTTGCCGGGGAGGAGAGTGGCCGTGCGCTGCGAGCCCCTGCTGAGAAACCACCGGGATTCCAGACCTCCAAAGCCGAACGCCCAGACTACGGCGCGGGAGCCCAGTCAGCCGTGGGCACCGAAGGGACGTCGAGCTGTTACCGGTGGGAGAGACGCCCGAGACACGACTAAGGGTAGGAAGTGGCCCAGCAGATGTCTTTCAGTATGCGGTGACCTGACCCCGGGTAACGGGTTTCCTAGGGCCCTGGGTTAGAACCCGGTGGGTAGGGTGGGCCCGGGTTCCCCTACCCTGCCCAACTTGTGCCAATAGGCAACGCTGACTCGGGGGAAATGGCGGCTCCCCAGGGTGGGGATTGTTTTGGCTGGTTCTGAAAGGAATTCAGCAAACTTAACTCTAAGTGACGGAAGTTGTTTGCGTGGGGGAATAACAAATAATAACTAATCCCTGTTAGGCGGCTGGAATTGCCCTCAGAGGCAGCGGAGCTGGGAGCGGGAGGAGGCTCCCTGTATCCAAAACAGCTGATGTGACAGTGCCTGGCCCAGGCTCCCGGGGGAATTTCCATGTCCTCCATATGTCGCTGTCCCTTCCTTTCAGAACCAAAGCGCTTGGATGGGAATCTCAGGCAGCTCGGGCCGGGTGAAGGGCCTTACACCCTGCGCTGTGTCTCTCCCCTCCCAGCACAAGTGGCAGGCACAGACCAGAACTAAACTCTGTGTTTACAATAAGTGACACAGCGGTGGTGGAAAGTGGAAAATCCAGCTCTGTAGGTCTAATTTAATTTCAAAGTCCATGTTGATCAGAAAAAGCCCAGCCCCAGTTTTGAGCAGCCTCTCTCAGGTGGTGTCTGCTGTCATTTGGCAACTGAAAATTTAATGAGGATAAAGGCACAGAGTCTTGGTGTAGCAGAAAAGGTTTAATTACATGAGATAAACCACAAGCATTAAATTGGGAAAATACCTCAGCTAGAGTTCATAGATCAAACCGTGAGCAAAGACCCACCCCAGCAAATTGGGCCGTGTCCTTCCTTCTGCGCCCTTGAGTCCAGCAACCCCCAAATCGCCCACAGTCCCAAAAGTCCCACAATCCAAAAGTCTCTGTCCCGGGTCAGGCAGCCCCAGAGTTCAAGAGTCTCTCTGCAGAGGTCCCCACCCCCAGCCTGGGTAGAAAGGGGCACCTTACGTGGTTCGGGGCCAACTGCCCTGCCTCTTAGTGGGGTTCTGCTTCCACCAGCCGTCCCCGCAAACTGCTCAGCTCCGCGGGCCGCTCCACCCGTCCCACAGCTGCTCCGCTCTGCCAGCTGCTCCAGTCCACCAGCTGTCCTGTGATCCACTCCAGCCGTCCTCACGAGCTGCTTAGCTCCACTCTGCCAGCTGCTCGGCTCCACAGTATTGCTTCAGGCTCCCCCACTCGTTAGCACAGTACTCAGTGCTCTCAGCTCAGCAAGTCCAGCTCTTTAGTGATTCCAGCTCACAGTAGGGGAGCCCCAGTGCACCACCAATCCAAAGTGAATTCAGCTCAGTAACCTGTATCTAGATTCTTAAGGGAATCAAAAACTAACACTGACATTCCACAGTGGGGAGAGGCATAGATAGAACTGGGGCCTCTGGCTCACACAAGGAGCCTACACCACCAAGTACAGACATCTGTCCCCAGGCTCTCTCAATTCACTGGGTTTTGTCTAGCAAGTGCTATTTAGTTGATAATGAAACCCTCTATCATAAGGCAGTTTTGTAGTTCCTCATTTACTTAATCAGGGTGACAACATTTTATTCCTCCTGCCCCAATAACAAAGAAATTGGGGCTCCCACAGCTGTGTTAATAACCATCCCAGGCTGCTGTGAGCTATGCTAAGTGGGGTGGGAGTGCCAATGCAAATAACTGAAATTCTTTCCACACTCCCCACAATTTACCATCAGATGTCAGGGTAGAGCTCATCCTGACTCTGCTTACAACAACCTACCCTGGTGTGTTTCTTTCCTTGAGGACCGGGCTGTCTCCTGTTTTCAGTTGCTCTAAGGAGGGTGACACATTGTTGTTTGAGTGACCTTATCTGGGCATTTCCAGTGTTTGTTTATCTCCTCAAGCGTAGCCATAACTTGCAACATCCAGGTTTTCTCTGGTCTTTCCCTTCCTTCGCACAAAGCACAAACTGCAGACAGCTCCCACCCCAGCCCAGATCAGCCGTCCCAGCCAGTGACCCACCAGGCACCTGCTTGTGAGCAACAGAGCTGGCGGGTCAGAGGGTACTGCTGTATCCCTGGCAAAGTGAGTGTTGTGTCCTCCTCTGGCAGCTGGTCCATACAGCAGATAACAGCCCACCACTGCTGACAGCTCATGGTATAAGCCAAACCCCAAAGCTCGTTAGAGCACTTCCCAGGCTGTGGGAGACCCAGGATCCAGTCCCCCAGCTCCAATGACTTTTCAGTTATTTATCCACCGTGCACCCGTCCCACTGGCTGGCTTAGGTGCCCCCTGCCCACCCTGCTGGCTTTTGTGAATCGCTGTCTCTGTGCCTGGCTCTCCCTGTTCGTTGTGTAGGAGCCCAGGCACCGAACTCAGGCGCGGTGAATGGCAGGGATCTGCCAGACACCTGCAAGTCAGGCCTGGTGACACTCAGCGTCACATCCCCTCGTCCCTTTGGGGCCCCCGCTCCCAACCCCTGCACAGTCTGAACACGTCCTGCAGCCACGTCAACGCAGAGCAAAGGCTGGATCCGGCCGGGCTGCATGTTGCACTCCCGGCCTGGTGCCGTTACAGACAGAAAAACTTCTCTCCTGTGGCTGCTCCATGGGACCCATTGCCCGGGGCTGAGCCCTACAGCTCGGGGAGACTCCAGACTCACCCCCCCGACCACAGGCGCTGACTTTACAACATCCTGGGGGGTTCTCAATGCCTGGCTCTGCCCCAGGCCCCGCCCTCCCTCCACCCCCTCCTCCAGAGCCCCACCCCTACCTGCCTCTTCCCACTTCTGCCCCTTCCCTGCCTCTTCCCGCCTCTCCCTCGAGTGCCCCGTGTCCTCGTTCCGCCTCCATACCCCCCCCCCCCCCAGCCCCCACCACACTACAAATCAGCTGATTGCGGTGGCAGGAGGAGCAGGGAGAGAGGGGGAGGCTGTGATCTGCGAGACCCACCAGTGGGTGGGAGGCATGGGAGGAGTGGGGGGCAGCTGATAGGGGGGCTGTCGGTGGGTGCTCAGCACACCCACCATTTCCCCCCCATGGGTGCTCCAGCCCCAGAGCACCCACAGAGCCAGCGCCTGTGCCCCTGACAATGTTCTCCAATTGAAATGGGCGTCTCTCGTTTGGTTCTCAGGACCTGCTGGAGCGGGGCAGGAGAGAAGCTGAGCGGAGCCCTTGGGAGGAGGACGCCCCAGAAGGACTGAACTGAATCCATGGGACCTGCATCTCCTCTGCCCTGAGAACCTGGTGGAAGCTGCAATCCCAGGGGGACGCGATGGAGGAGCTGAGAGCCCGTTTCAGCCCCGCTCTGCAGGACTCCGACCTAGAGCCCCACTCAGGGCAACACAAAACCAGCCTGTGACCCGGATCTCGGCCCGTGGGGTGGGTACGTCTCCATGGTCAGAGAGGGGAGAAGGCGGGAGAAACGGGCAAGTGACAGATCGGGCTGTGGATCGGCCTTCATCAGGGTCCAACCCAAAGTCCGTGAGTGTGATGAGTTGCACGTCACAGCGCAGAGAGTGACTCACCAGCAGGAAGCATCCAAATCCCAGAGAAGCTGCTTCGACTGAGTCCAGCAAGGAGCCCTCGTGTGAGGGGCAGCGCCAGGATGGGCGACCCCAGCGAGGGGGCAGAGCTGACCCCCACCTCAGGGGAGGGGCAGTGTGAGATGTGCGTGTGTGACACCGATGGGGAGCCCCGGTGCCACATCGCTGAGCCCACGGGGGACGTGTGTCTGGCCAGGTTACGCACCGTGACCCGCCCCCAGGCGCTGAGCATGGAGACCCTGCAGGGAGCGCGGGACAGACTGCAGCGAAGCAGGGAGCTGGGCAAGAAGCTGGGCAGCTGCCTGAATCTCGCCCTGGAGAAGTTCCGCCAGGAGCCCCGGTGTGTGCAGGAGAACGCCAGCCTGCTGATCCCGTGGGGCGCGGGGGAGCTGGAGTTCATCTCCGGCCAGGGGCAGTGTGAGATCTCGGTGCTCCTCGCCGATGGGGAACCCCAGTATCACATCACAGAGCTGGGAGGGGACAGGCCAGTGACTTGGTCACACACCAGCCCAGAGCCGCTGAGCGTCACAGACCTAGAGAGGGTGCGGGACAGACTGGGGCGCTGGGGGGCGCTGGGTGAGGAGCTGAGCAGCTGCTTTGGGAAGGCCATTTCCCAGTTCAACCGGGAGCCCCGGTGTGTGCAGGAGAACGCCAGGCTGCTGATCCGCTGGGATGGGCAGGAGCTGGAGTTTGTGTCCGGCCAGGGGCAGTGTGAGATCTCGGTGCTCCTCGCCAATGGGGAACCCCAGTATCACATCACAGCACTGGGAGGGGACAGGCCAGTGACTTGGTCACACGCCAGCCCAGAACCACTGAGCGTCGCAGACCTAGTGAGGGTGCGGGACAGACTGGGGCGCTGGGGGGCACGGGGTGAGGAGCTGAGCAGCTGCTTTGGGGAGGCCATTTCCCAGTTCAGCCGGGAGCCCCCGTGTGTGCAGGAGAACGCCAGGCTGAGGTTGTGTTGGGACAGGGGGAGCCTGGAGTTCCTGTCAGGGCAGGGGCAGTACACGTTCTCTGTTTCCTATCAGGAAGGAAATCCCCATTACCATTTTCATGTCGAGACTCTCCCAGTGCACTTGTATGTGGCCCGGTTACGTTCCCACAATGACCCACTCAGTGCCGACAGCCTGCTCAACGTTTACACTGAGTTGGGTCTCTGTCAGGGAGACACTGCTGCGCTGAAGGCCTGTTTCTACAGAGCCTGGGAGGGGTTCAGCCGGGAGCCCCGGTGTGTGCAGGAGAACGCCAGGCTGCTGATCAGCTGGGATGGGCAGGAGCTGGAGTTCATCTCCGGCCAGGGGCAGTGTGAGATCTCGGTGCTCCTCGCCGATGGGGAGCCCCAGTATCACATCACAGAGCTGGGAGGGGACAGGACAGTGACTTGGTCACACGCCAGCCCAGAGCTGCTGAGCGTCGCAGACCTGGAGAGGGTGTGGGACAGACTGGGGCGCTGGGGGGCGCTGGGTGAGGGGCTGAGCGGCTGCT
Source organism: Mauremys mutica (assembly GCF_020497125.1). Classification (NCBI taxonomy): domain Eukaryota; kingdom Metazoa; phylum Chordata; order Testudines; family Geoemydidae; genus Mauremys; species Mauremys mutica. The sequence goes on from NC_059083.1 coordinate 5,006,399, forward strand.
TTGGGGAGGCCATTTCCCAGTTCAGCCGGGAGCCCCCGTGTGTGCAGGAGAACGCCAGGATGAGGATCAGGTGGGATGGAGGGACCCTGGAGCTCCTGTCGGGAGAAGGGCAGTGTGAGATCTCCGTGTGCTGTAGGGACGGGAGACCCCAATACGAGGTTGGGGAGCTCCCCATGCACATGTATGCGGCTCTGTTACGCACCCACCCAGAACCACTGAGTGCCGACACCCTACAGAGAGTGTTGAGAAAATTGGGGTCCTGTCAGGAAGACACCGGTACCCTAAGGGCCTGTATTTCCCAGGCCTTGGACCAATTCATTCAGGAGCCCCGGTGTGTGCAGGAGAACGCCAGGCTGCTGATCCGATGGGGTAGGGGGGAGCTGGAGTTTGTCTCCGGCCAGGGGCAGTGTGAGATCTCGGTGCTCCTCGCCGATGGGGAACCCCAGTATCACATCACAGAGCTGGGAGGGGACAGGCCAGTGACTTGGTTACACACCAGCCCAGAACCGCTGAGCATCGCAGACCTAGCGAGGGTGTGGGACAGACTGGGGCGCTGGGGGGCACTGGGTGAGGGGCTGAGCGGCTGCTTTGCAGAGGCCATTTCCCAGTTCAGCCGGGAGCCCCCGTGTGTGCAGGGGAACGCCAGGCTGAGGATCTACTGTGACAGGAATAGACTGGAGTTCCTGTCAGGAGAGGGGCAGTGTGAGATCTCTGTGCGATATAGGCACAGGAGAGCCCAGTACGAGGTTGGGGAGCTCCCAGGGCACATACACCCGGCTCAGTTACACACCGTACCAGAGCCAGAGAATCAACCGCCTGTGACGCCGCATGATTGAAATAGGACTGTATCTCTTTGCTAGGTAAAAAAGGTAATAACTGGAGATATACCAACCTCCTAGAACTGGAAGGGACCTTGAAAGGTCATTGAGCCCAGCCCCCTGCCTTCACTAGCAGGACCAGTTTTTGTCCCAGATCCTTAAGTCGCCCCCTTAAGGATTGAACTCACAACCCTGGGTTTAGGAGTCCAATGCTCAAACCACCAAGCTATCCCTCCCCCCTGCTGCTACCATTGTTGTACAATTGCACCAAAACTTGTAAGAAGTGAATCATGTAAGAAATCAATGGAAAAGTTACTATCTATCAAGTATGATTCTCCTGTTCATATGCATGTATCATCCTTGTACCCGAAGTGATAAATATTGACTTATTCTGGCATCCTACCTGTGTGCTGTATTCCCGAGCAACACCCGCAAGGCAGTTTACATCCAGTCAACCAGCCACTTTGAATGGACTAGTCAAGTTGATGGGCCGTTAAAGAAAACATTTAACTCTCTCACAGAAGAAGCTTGTCCCTGTCCCATGAGCCTTCCTGTGGCTGCTTTAGCCAGAATATGGATAATGGCTGCTTCTGTGACTCATCGAAGGGCCTGTGACGTGCTCATGTGACCCTGGACTCCATCTTGTGCCTGTAATTTTCCACAAATAAAGACTGAGAGCATCCCCTCCACATGGGAGAAGGTAGAAAAGACCCTGGAAGCATCTCTAGTTTGCCTCTTTCCTGCTCTGATCTCTGGACTTACTCTAAAAGGAGCATACTGACTATGGACTGAGGACCTTCCAGTCTTTAGGACATTACCAGAGACCGTACAAGCCAGCCAACCGTAACATCACTGCTACAAACCTGAATCAAGAACTTTGCAGTGCTGATATGTACATGATTTCTTTAAGCGTTTTAACTCTCTCTTTCTTTTTGCTTATAAATAAACCTTTAGATATTAATTACTAAAGGACTGACAGCAATCCGATAACTGGGTGAGATCTGAGTGACAGATTGACCCGGCTGTATGGCTGCTCTCTCGGGATTAGAGGACCCCACGTGTGATAAAATTGGTTTTCAGTAACCACATGCCATAGAGTCCAGTGTCTGGGGGTTGAATCCAGGCCTGGAATGCCTAAGGAGCCTGCATGTCTGACTTCTTGTTCGCCAGTGTGCCGGTTCTGGGGGAGAGCCCAGGGCTGGGGCAGCAGCAGGGTGCGGAGGGGGAGCCCAGGGCTCAGGTGGGGGGCAGCCAAATTTTTTTTTTTGCTTGGGGCAGCAAAAAACCTAGAGCCGGCCCTGGGTGCCACGGTGACTGGGCCTCTGGGCAACCCGGCGCCACGGTGACCAGGCCTCTGGGCAACCCGGCGCCACGGCAACTGGGCCTCTGAGCAACCCGGAGCCATGGCAACCTGTCCAAGAAGGAACCGGGTCTACGAGACGCCAGGGAAGCAATGAGGAGCTGAAAATTCTTACCCGGGCCCTGACAGAGATGGCGCGAGTCTCTCCTATTTGGGGGCCTTATTTGGGTCTGGCTGGGGGCTTGGCCAAAGTGGGGGCCAGAGGGGCTTGGCTGCAGGGGAGGGAAGTTTGGCTGGAGTGGGGGGAGGGGTAAAGGGGTCTGTCTGGGGGAGGGGTTGGCCAGAATTGGGGGGAGGGGACTGGCTGGGGGGCTTGGCTGGGGGGCCAGGGGGCAGCTGGAGTAGGCAGATGGGGGCTTGGCAGCAGAGGTGGGGACGAGGGAGCTGGATGCGGGGGGCTTGCCCAGAGTGGGGAAGACCAGGTGACCAGCTTGGGGGAGCTTGGCTGGAGGTGGGCCCCTCGATACCCAGATGTGTCTGGAGTCAGGGGTGGTCATTTAGGGGGTCCCTGTAGCCAGAGTCAGAGTCCACTGAGGGCGAGTCGTCAGGGCGGCTTCTTTGCAAAAGGCCACGTGCCCTGGGCTGAGTCGGGAGAAACCGAGTCACGGGAGCAGAAATCAGGCTGGGTTTTTCCCCTGGCTGTGAAGCAGGTCAGTGGTAGTGTTCACTCTCTGGCGGTGTTCGTCACAGAAAGGGGCAATTGGGAGGCAAAATTCATTTCTATGATTTTAATTTTATGCTTTGAATGTGGTGTGATAGCAAACTGTGTTAGCGAAATCCTCTGAGCCAGTTTGAGTCACCAACTCATCTCTTCGTTAAGTGTGATGAGGGGGAAAGAGTCGTCGAGATTTCACTGGCCTCAGTTTTGCATTTTTCTCGTAACAAGGCTTTTTGAATCTATCTACTTAAACGGTGTGGTGGGTTAATTAATTAGCTGACTAGTGAACTGATTTCAGCAGAGGATGCGGAAGCCTCTGTCTGGATTCCAGGTGGAAATTTCTACAAGCAAGAGGCGGGAAGATGATGTTTCCTTGCATTTGACTCAGCCGAGCGTATAGATTTTGGTGAGCAAAGACGGAGATTCAGGTAAACTCCACCTAAGGTTTGGGAACCCTGAGTTTCTTCTCGCTGTGTTTCTGTGGGGCCTGACCTGGCTAGATTCAATCTGGTTTCTTTATTTACGTTCATGTAGAACAGTGACGATAATGTAGGTGGATTATAACGTGGCCACATTACGTTGTAGAAATTAAGTGATTATTATGTTTCTTTCTCATTACAAGACTTTATAAAGTTGGTACTTAAGAATTACGTTCCTTCCTTTATTTCTTTGTCTGGATTTGAATGCGGGGAGGCCGCCCCTGTGCTATCCTTGCTGAAAACCCTCAGTGACTGAATTCTGGGTCCCCAGGTGCTTTTCCATGGGAGGCGTTTTTAGGGACAAGTAGAAGGGCAGCGTAACCTCCAACCCAATGGTAACCTGTGGCCCACAGACCCCTGGGGGTCCGCAGACTTTGCCTAAGGTTTCCACCGGGGTCTGCACTTCCATTTGGGATTTTTTAGGGGTCTGCAAATGAAAAAAAGGTTGAAACCCCCACCAACCTAGCCCTCCCAAAGGTCACAAAATCTAGTGAGCGATTTGTGCTGACAGCAGCAGAGGGCACCAGAGACCTTCCTCTTCGGGCACCACCAGTGGGGTGAGCCGTGGGCCTCATTTTAGTGGAAATCCAGGCTTTTCCCATTCTCCGATTTTCACCAGAATCAACAGGGTCCTGCCTCTCCATGCCCAGAACGTTCCCTGGGATTTGGGAGTGGATCGGAGGCGGTTTGCAGAAGTTATCGTGTCGCAGACAGAGAGAGAAAGGCCATCCGGTTGGTCAGGGCTTCCCTTGGCCACCTCCCTGGCTCTAACCACTAGAGCCCTCTCCCCTCCTAGATCTGGGGATAGAACCCAGGAGTCCTGGTTTCCAGGCCCCCCCAGATAACAGGGAAGTCTGCCCATTAAGGTCAGCCAGCTCTGTTCACTAACCAGACACAGCTAAGAAGGGAACAGGCGCTCCCTGTAAAATACCGCCAGAAAACGGGGTCTCATTGTTACAGCCGGCTGGTTTTTCTCAGGCTGTTGCGTGGGAGTTTGACTGGGCCCAGAGACTTTGCTGGTGGGCGCTGCCTGTAGCCTGGGGATGTTATTGTTCCAACGGCTTCTTCTCTGAGCCCTCATTAAAACTGTCACGCTTAGTCTATTAATTGGGGGAGGGGGGCTGGTTCCTTCCTCGCTTGGATTAACAGCTCCTACCAAACTGTGATTCCCAAACCCCACCAGTACTTCGCGATAACTCGCTGGCCCTGCATCGGAGACCAGCAACAGCCCGAAGAATCAACGGCTGCATTTTTAAGCAGTTTGCCGATCTCCTTTGACCTCTGCGAACAGCGGAGAAACGGGATGAATTTCCGAAGGACGTAAGACAGCTCGTAACTCAATATTCAGGCTACTGGGATCAGTAGGAAAGATTGTGTCTCTCGATTCATTAACCCTTTCCCTTTGTAACACCTATAATCTCACCGTTAGTGCAATCAGCAATTCATCAGGAAATGAGCAGCAAAAAAATCCACCCCACTTTCTGTTATCGAAGCACTAGGCGTTGTCTTGTCTTTGTCTAAGTTTGTTAATTCTCTATAGAAATCTCTCCATTTCCATGCATGCCTGCCTATCTATTCATCTGCTCCCATCTATCCATCCCCACACCTATGCATCCAATTTGTCTATTCTGGAATAACTCCAGAGGCAGACGCTTTCTGGAATAAGAGTGCCCTGTTCCAGTTTGAAAAGTTAAACAGAAACAAGACTTATTCCAGAAGGAGTATCCTCAGACAGAGTTACTCCAGAGTAGTGATTCCACTTTACATTCACACCCTATGTTGGTCTGGAATAATTTTTCTGGAGGAAAGAGGCAACCTAAGCTATTCTCATGTACCCAGTTATTCCCAGTTCCTGCCATTGCTAGGGACCCCGGGACTAGAACCCACAGCCGCAGAGCCTGGGGGAGGCCGATAGTCCCACACTGCCACCAGAAGCCCATGTAACAGCACCCTTAGGGAGCAGTGCACACAGTAGGCACTGCAGGACGTACCGCCCACGAGACCCAGAGTGACAGCACCCTGCAGGTCTCTGATTGGCCAAGGGCCCCTACTTAACCCCAGGGGTTAGCCCAGGAAGTTGTTTGAGCAACCGCACAGCTTGTGGCCTGCTGGACTTTGCCTCATCTCCTGACCTTTGGTCTCTAGCTCCAGCCTGACTTGACCCTAATTCTCCCCCCTGGATTCTAACCTGGTAGCCGGCCTCACCCTGACTCTTGTTTCTGGGACCTGGCCTTGCAATTCTTCCACCTCTGCCCTGGTGACTCCCGTCCCTGGTGGGGAGACCTCAGCCCAGCTGTGACCACTAGGCCAGACCGACTACGCCCCGATCCCTTACACCATCGTTATACATACTCACGTATCTATGCTCTGCTCTGTCTGTCACACTCTCTTTGTATCTTTATATATCTAACTCTCAAATTGTCCCTGTCTCCGTACGTATCTAATCTCTCACTCTCTTTTCATATCTGTCTATCACAGTGTTGTCACACCAATCTTATCACTGCTGTTCTCTTCCTGTCTGTCTATATCAGGCTTCCGTTATCTCTCATTTATTGCACCCTCCATGTTATTCATTTATGCTTCTTTGTGTCTTCATCTCACATTCTCTTCATATCGATCTATATCCACATCCCTGTAGGATCAGTCCGTCCTTTTCACTTACTTTCTTTCAGGTTTCACTATTCCGCCCAGTATAGGTTTGTTTTGTTTCTTTTAAGTAAAAGGTTTTTTTTCTTTTAATTGTACATGCAAAGTAGCTGGAACAGCACGAAAGAGCAAATGGAACATGTGTGTGGAGCTGTGGATTGCACGGAAACGAGGTATGTACCAAAATCACCACCTGTCGCTTGGTCAATACATAGTTACCATGCTCAGAATGGAAAAGTGTGTGTTGGATTTTTGGTGCACGACTGGCCATTGCTTCTACGGCAATGAATTTTGTCGCGTACAGGCGCCAGATGACTAGCCCTTGGGAATAATGTGGATATGTTTTTGTGATATGCATTTGGAGCTGTTACAGCACCTCCTGAAATCAATAGATGTCTTGGCATTTGCTTCACTAGATCAGGTTTTCCAAACCTTCTATCACTTTTGTGGCTCTCCTCTGGACTCTGTCCAGTTGATCCACATCTTTCTTTTAGTGCGGTGCCCGGAACTGGACACAGGACTCCAGCTGAGACCTCATCAGTGTCCAGCAGAGCTATGACCTCCCGTGTCTTACATTGGACGTCCTGTTAATACACCCCAGAATATATGGGGGGTTTTGCACCTACATCACACTGCTGGCTCGTATTCAATGTGTGATCCACTATAACGCCCAGATCCTTTTCTGAAATACTTCTCCCTAGCCGGGCATCCCCCGTTTTGCATTTGTGCTGGATTCTGTTTATTCCATTTCTAAGTATTGAGCCACTAGTCGTCTCACTCCCATGGCGCTCTCAGCTACCGTAAGAGCTAGAAACTTACTTTGTACTTTGAAGGGAAGCTGAGATTCTCAGCTCGCTGATAAATGGCAGGAAAACTTCTATTGTGACAGTTGTGATTAAATCACAAGAGTTGGCAACACTGAAATTTGTCTGGTTGGAGACGGAGGACTCAGTGTTTGGTGGACGTAGTTTTCTAAAGCTAAGTGTTTTTTAAGGACGTTGCCTAATTTTCTGATAGATCATCATTTGGCAAATGAAGACTGGGATTGTAACAAGAACTACGATCACCTTATTCCTGGCTACCCAGGCCCACCATCCCGGCACTTTGACCACGTACTGAACGAGCCCCGTGTGGTCGGGATACACGTTGATTTCATTCTCCCCTCTTCCAGAGAGAAAGACCATCCTCGTTCCCACGGTGCTGATCACCAGCCGGGCGTTGTGCTGCAGGCACACCGGCTCCTTGGGGAATCTCTCCAGGGTGAGATCAAAGCATCGTCTCAGCACCTCAGTCATCTTCCCCCCGGCCTCCAGCCGGTTCTGCACCTTCAGCAGGTTCTCCACACTCAGCTGTTCCGGGTGGGAGCGCAGCCGGGATAGATACACGTCCAGGGTTGGCTCTTTCACGTCGTACCGGGGTTCCCCGTTGAGGTAATATACGTAGATCTCATGCTTCCCGTCTCCGGATTTAAATTCCAGCGCAGTTCCTCTGCACTGGATCAGCATCTGGGTGTTGTCCTGTATGCTTGGGGGTTCTCTCATGAACTCCTGCAGGGCGAGGTCCAGGCAGGCGCTCAGGTCCTCAGTCATTTTCCCCTGGGCTTCCAGTCTGCCCTGCGCTCTTAGGAGGTCGATGACACTTAACGGTTCTGGTTCTCCAGCTTCATAATTCACTGTCCCATGGGGAAAGAAAAATAGCGTGAGCCCTATCGCTGCAGGCAGCAGTAACAGCACCAGTTTCTGACGTGTTTGGCTCAACAGCAGTCTCCAGACGCCCTTGACCACCTCCTTCAAGCCCCCGGTGAAGGACAGGAATATCGGCCAAATCTGAGTTCGGATGCAGGGCGCCAGGATGTTCCAGGTCCCCCCCAGGAAGTGAAAGATCAGCCTCACGCAGCTCCTCAGCCCCAGGTTCATTCTGGTTTCCCCTGGTTCCTCACGGCCCAGCTCACGCTCTGTTGCAATTCCTTAGCTCGGGACCTGGAGACAACGCAAGGGACCAGGGTCTCAGTTTGAGGGCAGCGAGGTTGGTGAATATCACAAAACGTGGACCCGGTGAGTTAAGCGAGATTCGTAATCGTGCTGGGTGGGGCTCTTCCCTATAGGGAATCCCCACAACATATGGGCACAGCTGTGTGTGGAGGGTAGGGCTGGGTTGGCAGGGGCTGCAGGTCGGGAGTGAGGGGCACCGGCAGAGCTGTGTGTGGGGGGAGCCCAGGGCTGGGCTGGCAGGGACTGTGGGTCGGGCTTGAGGGGCACCGGCAGAGCTGTGGGGGGGGGGGGGGAGCCCAGGGCTGGGCTGGCAGGGGCTGTGGGTCGGGCTTGAGGGGCACCGGCACAGCTGTGTGTGGGACTATCCAGGATTCGAGTCCCTGCCTGGCTGACTAAGCACGGGATGATCCTTCCTCGCACGTTACCACAACCTTCCGCGCCTCCTCTGCACTCAACTGAAGCCGTCTCAGTAGCGTGTGACACCTGCCAACTTCACCTCAGGGTGATGTTCCCGGTGCCCAAATCCCCCTCACCACAGCCTGCCTGAGCCTCCCACCTGTAATTCCAGCTCCTGGAGCCGCCTGCTGGGTGTGCGTGAGGAATGGTCCGTCTCCTCTGTCTCAGCTGGACGCAGGGTCCCAGCAAAGGGGCCGTGTCCCTCCATCCCCAAGTGCTCTTCCCTCCTGGGACCGGTGTTTCCAGCTGGAACATAAGGGAACATGGTTCTGAGAAGGGCCCTGAATTTAGACACCTCCTCCCCGTCCTTCCCAGCTCCCCTGTGCTCTCCCCATCTCATGCCTCTTCCGCGGTGACCGACTCGCCATCGAGGCCAAAGTCCTTTGCTTCTCCCACCCCCTGAGTTACTAATGTTAGGCCTGAATAAAGATGTAGCACAAAAACCAGTTATGTCAATCTGACTGAAGTCAGCATGTTTCATAAAGCCCTGGGAAAAAGTGAGATACGAAAGGGAGGTGCATTCCTCAAGTTACCAGCTGCGTTAACTCCTGTCTTCCAGTGTCTGGTGCTTGGCAACTATGCTGATAAGAAAGTTGCTGGGGCATCACAACTTGCTTACATTATAAAGAAAGACAGATGTGCTTTGTTATTAGGGTTTGTTACTAACCAAAGGGGGGTGGGATATGGGTTGTGTGAAGTGAATAATTTATGATGTAATAAAACTGTCTATATAAGCTAATACTAAGCTGTAAAGGGGGGGCTGGTTCTCTTCGGATACGAGCAGTTCTTTACTGACACGTGCACTTGTCAATAAAGAGCTTTTGTTTTGGACCTTGCTGGTGTTGTCTGTAACTCTGCGGTCAGACAACGAACTTCGCTGTTGGGGTTAGAGTCCCCGACATCTTTGGCGACTCCGCCGGGACTTTGTCTGACTCTCCGGCGGGGGATCAGACTCTGAGGCAACGCAGCGCGCATCCTCTGATTTAGAGGAGCCTTGCCTGGTAATCTGATCTCTGCGTCGGCGATAAGGCGAGTTCTGTGAACCAGCTGAAGCTCGTAGAAATCCAGCAACATCCACCTACCCGTTGAGTAGGGTTAAGGTTGCCTGGGTTAGAGTCCCAGTGCAGATTGTCGGGGTTAGAGTCCCTGACAACTTAGGTCTGGGTTAGAGTCCCAGTCCAGGTTTGCACAGGATCCAAGTAGTCTGGGTTAGAGTCCCAGCCTGGGTTTGAGTCCCAGTCCAGGTGTTCGAGTCCCCTGGAGAGGTAAGTGAGCGCTCGACGCGGGAGGTGGGGGTTAGAGTCCCTTTACCTTGACGCGGGGAAGAGGGGTTAGAGTCCCCTTACAAAATGGAACAATTTGGCAGTAAGTGTCTGGGGGATGCCCCATTGTCTCTAATACTTAAAGATTGAAAGAAGATTTCTGGAACCAGGTAGCTTTTGGAGCTGTATGTTTAAAGCTGTATGGAGAGCTCTTGTAAAAATCCCCCAGCATATGCCCCAGAGCCACACTGGGAGGAAGACTGTCCGTGGGGACGTCTGTCTCTCTTGGGCTCACGCCATCTGAATTTATTGACTGTGCAGCAAGATATGATGCATCGTGGTAATAGGAAATAATGGCCTTGGTGTGTGTGTGTGTGTGTGTGGAAAATGGGGGAGGGACAGTCTAAATATTCCACCTCACCCCCTAAGGGTACCCCAGCATGTTACATGTACGTACATTATGGTCTTAAAACCTGCAGGTATTTAAAGAATTGGAATCTTTACACGCGTGAAAATCTATCTAAACAATGCCCATTAGAAGGTACCTTCAATCTAGATAAGATCATATATCTCAAAGGAGCTTTTAATCAGCAAAGTAAAGCCTCTGACACAGTGTGAGCAATTTGTCTAGGAACGGGTTAATTTGAAATTCAGCTTGCCTTGGTGAAACTGGAGAAGCCACGGGCTGGAATCTGAACTGGACTCTCTAAAAGAGACACTGCAGGAGATTCCAGGGTGTAAAAAACAGCTCTCCCAAGAGCAGAAGCATGTTGGAAATTCTGGACAAGCTGTATACAGGATAATCTCCCGTCTGCCTATTCCCCTTCTCTGAACGTTATACAGACGTGGCCAGTTTGGACATGTGTGAGTATTAAAGTGGCTTAAGGGTTAAAGTATTCATGTTCTTCCTGAGTAATGTGGGAGCGTTCCCAACACTCTTCATTGTTGTTTTATTATTTTTAATTAAGCTTTAAAATTTGATTATATGGTGTGTTCCCCCCACGTCCTGCAGTAGATGAATTGGTAACAAATTTGTCACAGTTTGGTGAGCAATTGAGAATAGGGGAGCCCTATAGAATTTACACCATCTATCTGTTTTACCTTTGTTTTGTGTTTGTTTTGTTTGGTACTTTTGGTGTTATATGTTGAGGATTGCATGATTAAAGGTGAGCCTACTCTCAGCTGCAGTAAGTCTGAGAACTGGAGAGGGGTTTAGCATTTTTCTCTCCACCCTGGTTGACCGGAAGGGTGGCAGGTGGATCTGCCCCCAGTCGTAGCAGGACTGGGCAATAGAGTAGTTGGAGAAAAGGGACGAGATGTGTACTTGATAACTAGAATTGAGCAATTAAGAGCATAGATCATGAACCAGGCGGCAACTCAAACCTGCGCCAGGGCAAGTTGCAGGCCTTGAGACAGGATTTCCAGTTAGAAAAGGAAGCCCTGGCTAAGCAAGTACCAGTCCTTCAGGGACTTGTTAAAATTTAACCATTTGTGCTCAGCATATGTCGTAACAGCAGTGTGTTTGCTACAAGAGGAAATTAAATAGTTCAACGCCAGTGGGCCATGTGTTTTGCCCAGGTGGCAAGTCTCACAGGGGAGGACTCGAGTAGTTTTGTGAGTAGAAATGTTTTAGGGAAAGGACCAGAAGGGTGAGGGCTACTTAAAAAGCCCACCCTCCTAGCTAACTGGTAGTGCAATACGTTGGTACCCATGGAAAGAAACGGTTCAGAAAAAAAAAAAAAAAAAAAAAAGGATCGGGCCCAGGCGGCCAGGCAACAGACAGAGAGCTTGGAGAACAGGTTGGAAACTTTTAGAGTGTAGTGAAAAAAACAAGAACAGGGTAAGTAAGTATACGCATAGGGGTTCATATACTCAGAAGAATATTTGGAATGGTGATCTGAGTTGGTAAGTGGTTGTTGAAAGGACAAGCAAGTGATTTAAGGCACAGTGAAAAGTTAACTCTATAGTTGCTGGAGGGAACAGCAGTTGAATTTTGTAAATGTACTAAAGTAAAAAGTTCTTGGTGTCTTTGAAATGTTTGTAAATAAATTCAGGCAAAGAAATTATTAGATTGCAATCATTTGGCTATGAACAATTTTGTTAAATTAGCTGAAGAATGTATCCAGTGCTATGTAATTAAAATTGTATTAGGCTCTAAGAGCACTGTGAGTGATGATGTTTTCTTTCAGTGTTTACAAGCAGGAGTTACAAGTAAAAAGTGAGCCAGCAAGCATCTGTATTAATGCAAATTATCTAATTAATATGGGGTAATTCCCTTGTTTTGCCTAAAATCAACAAAAGTCTTTGTATATTTTTAGTAATGATTGCCTGCCCAGAAGGGGTAGACTTCTGTTTCTGTCTTTCAGATAATCAGAGAACACTGATGCCGGCTGAACAGCATTCACCGTACCATGATTTGCTGGCACAGTAAAAATTGTGTTTTGTGTTCTATGTTCTGTCTTGTGGTGTTTGTCCTGTGGCCAAAATTGATGTGTTTAATATTTTTATGGGATGGTCTGATTTAAAATCAAGCAGCAGTGTTGGATTAAAATGCAGATATTTGTTTTGTTCAACTTAGAATACAAAGTGTTTGGATGCATCAGAAAAATGTGATATACTAAAGTCTTATACATTTTCTTAAGTAGGAGAAAGATACTACATTGGCCAAACCTTTTAATTGACAATTGTTATTGAAATTTGCATATTAACAGTCTTTGAAAGCAAGGGCATGGAAAGTTAACCCACTCCCCATATTGTACATGGGATCCTTCTGGCTACCTCAGACTTCTAGCCAGAGGGCTGGGGATGGTGGAAAGCTATTGGACTACAGTTTGTATTAAATGAACTCATCGAAGTGGGTGTGCTTGTCTTGGTTTGTTGTTCTCAAGTTCTGTAATAACATTATTTTAGTGAAATGGTATATGTGGCATATATTAGATAAGACTAATGTACTGTATAACAGCAATGTGTATGTGTTCATTGTTAACACCAGGTGTATACGTAAAACATGAAAGTTTTTTTTTTGTAGGTTAAAAAAAAAAAAGCTGAGAAGGGAAGCGAAAAAAAAACAACAAGTTGACTGAAAAAAAAATAGATAACATGCTCAGTTTAAAGCTGAGACACTGACATTGTTCAAGGACACTCCTCACAGCTAAGACTTGGCTAACCCTCAAAAGGAACAAGGGGGGGACTTAAATTTGCCCATGCAGCTATAAAATTTGTAAACTCTGCAAAGACACTAATGCAATGTGTTAGGTTTCTTTTCTCACAGGTAAAGAAGAAACAACCCAAAGATCCTAGCAGCCCTCCCACCCCTTGGAACCAGGAGACTGGGTCTACATAAAGATCCTTCAACGAAAGACTGCCTTGGCTCCATGCTGGAAAGGCCCGTATTGAGTCCTGCTGACTACCAACACCGCTGTGAAGTGCCAAAGACTGACTGTTTGGACCCAGGATTCTCTTTGCAAAAAGACCCCTCCACCTCAGAAGAATTCTCCTACTGATGATAAGCCTATTTTTTTTTCTAGTTCTATTGTGCTTCTGAACAGCATGGCAAAAGGACAAGGTAACGTGCTGGTTGAACCTCTCCCTTGTCCACGGACAAATCTATTGTGCCTTTGAATTTTTCTAAAAGAAGCAAAACCATTACAGGGTGATGTACTCATCATCTCTTCCCTGTAGAATGCTAAACTACATCTGTTTTGGGAAAGAAGAAAAAAACACTCACTCCACTGACATTGCCAAAGTCCAGGAATTCCTGACCAGAAAGGACATTGAGAACTGACCCTGGTGACGAAACAAAGAATTACACACTGGCAGGACTAAATTTGTGGGACTTATATTTGGAACTGTGGTATTAATTGGATTTTGGGGTTTATTCTACAGGCTGCGCCCTGTGTTTTGGATAAATCCTTCAGCATGTATTGCCGTCCCTCATTGCATTTTGAATAGCATTGTCCTTATCCAGTTTTCAGATCGCTTTTACATACCCAGATTGCTCACAAGGGGCTGCCATTAGATTAGCACAACAGAGGGCCTGGGTTATTTCCTCTGGAAAGAAAGAGAATTGACCAAATCCCTGTGGTCTAGGGGCCAATGGTACACTGCCATTTGGAATATTCTTAAAGGCCAAGAAAATCATGAGAAATTGGGCCAACTAGAAAAGGCCACTAGACTTATTTTTGATGCTCAGCTATCTTAAGTACAGGCTGGAGTTGGTGAGTTACATGTCATTTCCACCCTTAGTTCTGTGACCCAGAAGTTACTGACAGAGATGGTACTAAATATCACTGAGGCTGGAAAGGCATTGCAGTGGGATCTAGTATGTTTAAATTGATCCTGAGCACTGGACTTGGCCCACTGCCCTTACAGACACACAGGAGTACCATCTGATCTGTGGTCATGAAGACATACTTGGACACTTTCTGGATGGAAGTGTGGACATTCACAGTGCTCCTTCCAAGCATTTGGACCGGTTAGGGTGGGTGTGGGCTCCCACATACCAGATCCTGCCGGGTCCATGGGGAGGAGGCGTGTGGGACTGAATTATTTACCGAGACATCTGGGACATTAGACCCCTTGGTATACCTAACTGATTTATAGTCAGTGCCCCAGACCAATGAACTGTTACCCCTGAAGGCGATTTGAAGCTTCGTCTGCGACTGAAGAAACCGTAACCCGGTTCTGCCCTGCCAAGCGATCATTTGTTGTCCCAAGAGTCCCGTTGGTCCTCTAGGGACAAAGGGGGGATTGTTAGGCCTGAATAAAGATGTAGCACAAAAACCAGTTATGTCAATCTGACTGAAGTCAGCATGTTTCATAAAGCCCTGGGAAAAAGTGAGATACGAAAGGGAGGTGCATTCCTCAAGTTACCAGCTGCGTTAACTCCTGTCTTCCAGTGTCTGGTGCTTGGCAACTATGCTGATAAGAAAGTTGCTGGGGCATCACAACTTGCTTACATTATAAAGAAAGACAGATGTGCTTTGTTATTAGGGTTTGTTACTAACCAAAGGGGGGTGGGATATGGGTTGTGTGAAGTGAATAATTTATGACGTAATAAAACTGTCTATATAAGCTAATACTAAGCTGTAAAGGGGGGGCTGGTTCTCTTCGGATACGAGCAGTTCTTTACTGACACGTGCACTTGTCAATAAAGAGCTTTTGTTTTGGACCTTGCTGGTGTTGTCTGTAACTCTGCGGTCAGACAACGAACTTCGCTGTTGGGGTTAGAGTCCCCGACACTAAGCAGGCCACTCACTTGGACTCCGATGCCTAAGGGCCTTCAGAGATCTGCCCCGGAGCCTAGGCCCAACGTAGGGTGGCCGGTTTTGGTTGGACGTATTCCTGCAGGTTTCATCACGTGACATCATCTTTCATTAAGTTTCAGAGGGGTAGCCATGTTAGTCTGGATCTGTAAAAAGCAACAGAGTCCTGTGGCACCTTTAAGACTAATACATCTAATTAAGATCACCTTTAAGACTAATATCAATACATCTGTTAGTCTTAAAGGTGCCACAGGACTCTGTTGCATCTTTCATTAGAGACTCTAGGACAATCCGGAGGGTTGGCAATCCTGCAGGCAGCCAGAACGGAACTGGGGCCCAATGGGCGGTTGGAACAGGCCTGGGGTCTTAATTTAGCTCTTCCTACAGCTGGTACAGCCCTTCAACCAGACTGTGACCCCCTGCACAACTCCTCAAACTAAGTGTAAGGTTCACGGAGAAGCGAAGACATTCGCCTGCAATAGGAACTCCCCGCTCCTGGCCCCGCCCTCCAGCTGAGGCCTGTTCGTGGCGACAACGCGGGAAGAGGGGCAGAAACGCATTGACCGTTCAGAGCTGTCTTGAGGTGATGCTGAACGTGGCTCTGCCCCGAGGCCCCCTGAGCGGTGGGACAGGATGGCAAAATGGCTCCTCTCATCCGTAGGCTTTGTGTTCCCGGCTCCCGCGGGGCTCAGCGTGCGAGGGGTAATTCAGGCCACAGACCGAGTTAGCCTGTTCCCGAGGGGACCCGGGGATGAAGGGACACGGGGACCATGGCAGAGCTGAGCTGGGGCACCGGGGCAGACACGAGGAGGAAAGGAAGAGGAATGTGACCTACCTGCCAGGTTTGGGGAAGCCTCTGGGGGGAATTGTCCCAGCTTCTGTGCCCTGCCTCACAACAACCGACGCTTTCACTTTCTCTCCCAATGTCAAGCTGACAGACCCTTATTTTTAGCTCTGAATAACACAGGCGCTGACTCCGGTTACCGTAATCGGAGCTGGGGGTTCCCCGAGCCAAACGGGCTGGGAGCCCGGCTCAAAGCTACCTGAGGGAGGGAGGTGGCACGTGAGAGGGAGTGTGTGTGTGTGTGTGTTAAACACCCAACACACACACACAGAGCCGAGTACTCAAAAACCACACAGATCAACTTGCCTGCATGCAGCAGACACAGATCAACACACGCCGCTCACTCACAAAACCAACACAAATCATCCCCTCCCCATGCACCTACACAAAATTTCAACACAGACACAATGAAAACATATACAAAATGCACACAGATGACACATCTACACAACCACATATACAACAGAGACACACAGATCAATATACACGCACACAGATCAACTATGCAACATACACATAACCATCCGCAGATAACAAGATACACACTGCAGAGACCTACTCAGAACTCTCGTGGCTCAACACACACTCACACAAACCCACCTCTCAGCTTTCATTTAAAACACTTCATCTCTGGCCTTCGTGGTGACGATGAAAAATTCAGACTTGTATCACTGAGGCTGTGACATCTGTCTGAATCAGCAGGCAGCCTTCAGTAACACCTCTGAAGGCTGTGAGCTACCCCGATTCACTTCAGGAGGATGTTAACTCTGAAACCTAATGGCGACCATTTATATGGTTTGATTGTTAACTATTTTGCTGTTGTTCCAAGCAGTCGAGAAAGGGGGATTAGCTTATTCTAAAATCTGCACAATCTTTTATGAGAGATTTCAGGGTGGCGTTTGGGTGGTGGGCGGGGTTGAAATTGTGGGCGGAGTTCTGTTATCACTGGGGACAATTACAGGGATATCCAGTGGCCAGGTGGCTTTCATGAAGCCAAATACTATTTATCCAGGGCAAGAGCATTGCAGAGAAAACTGATCTTAAAACAGTGAACAGCTTCTTCGTGTGCCCAGCTTACCAGGGCTCCTGAGCCATCTAAAATCACTCAGGACATCGAATCATAGAAGATTAGGATTGGAAGAGACCTCAGGTCCTCCCATAAGGCCTAGTTCTGGTAGTCACGGTCTCACGCCTATCAGTTCTCTCCCTGTCATTTTTAGATCATTTCAAGTCCTCTGTCATCTTAAACTTTTTGAACCAGGTCACACCAGCCTGGATTGTTTTTCCCCAGAGGGGTGAAACTTCAAAACTCTTCTTCTCTGCATAGCTTTGGCATTCAGATCCCTCTGCAGAACCTTGCAGGAAGCCTGGAGCCATGAAGACAGCCAGTAACAAACCCAGCAAGATGCACCGAACCAGCCCTAAGCCAAGGGAACTGCGGTTTTGGCATCTGGGTAGCCAGGAAGGTGTTGTAGAAGCTGTTTTGATGCTGGCTGGGTGTCTCTAATTAATTGTTAGAATAAACCCCCAGTTTGGGGGATCCTCTCCCCAGTCTTTACCATTTGCCCTGCTTGCGCCCTCTCAGAGTGGCCCCCCGGGACTCCAGTCACAAGGTCACATTTCCAAGTTAAGGCTCAGAAGCCAGAGAGTGAATTAACAAAATCCAGCATAGATTTCATTGGGGGGGAAATGGTGATTTTTAAATCACTCGTGTGTCTGAGAAGAGACACCCTGTATAAACCCAGCATAGATTTTATTGGGGGAGGGATAGCTCAGTGGTTTGAGCATTGGCCTGCTAAACCTAGGGCTTGAGTTCAATCTTTGAGGAGGCCACTTAGGGATCTGGGGCAAAAATTGGTCCTGCTAGTGAAGGCAGGGGGCTGGACTCAATGACCTTTCAAGGTCCTTTCCAGTTCTAGAAGATTAGTATATCTCCAATAATTAATTAACCCCCTTGACTGATTGTTTCTAATGGTCTTGTTACCTTGATGGCATTTGTTCTCATAGGGCAGTGGTCTCCAACCATTTTACACCCATTTCAGCAGCTCGGTCGTCTTCCCTCCAGCCTGCAGTCGGCTCTGCACTCTCAGCAGGTTCTCCACACGGAGCCGTTCTGCGTGGGAGCGCAGCCGGGCCAGATGCACCTCCACGGTTGGCTCTTTCATGTCGTACTGGGGCACCCCGTTGCTGTAATACACGTAGATCTCATTTCCCCATCTCCAGATTTAAATCCCAGCATTATTCCTCTGCATTGGATCAATATCTGGGCCTTGTCGTGTATGCCCGAAGGCTCTTCCTTGAGCCCCTGCAGGGTGAGGTCCATGCATGTTCTCAGCTCATTGGTCATTTCCCCTGGGCTTCCAGTCTGCCCTGAACTCTTAGGAGGTCGGCGATACTCAACAGTTCAGGGACGTCTGCTTTGCTTTTTGCTACCCTGTTGGGAAAGAAAAATCTCATCCTGCAAAGGCCGAGAAGTTCTGCTGAAGCCCAGGCTCCGTTTGGAGGCAGAACTCCGGGGTGTTCCATTTTCCCAGAGCGGGAGGACAAGGCTCAGCCCTACAAATGGCCAAAGTTCATCCAACTCTTCTCAGGAGAGCCCGGATCCCGGTTCCTAGACCTTGGGGCTCGGCTCAGATTCTCTGACTGTTCATCGTTCAGCACCTGAAGGGGACACAAGGTGAAGTGGTCTCAGTTCGGGGGTGTAAGGCTGTCGAATATCATGGGGGATATCAGCGTTGATCCTAGACTGCGGGGGAGACAATTGGAGGAAAGGAAGAAATCTCACCTACCTACCAGAGGTCACTGAGATCAGAATCCGGCCCGGATCAGATGCCAGATTGACACCGGGGCCACGAGCTAAGAATCCGGCCCTGAGCTGGTGACTAAAGATGGATACAAAAGTCCCCTCCCACTGATCCTGGTTTGTTCCCGAATGATCAAATACTGACAGAAAATCTCCTCACGGATCCCCCCCTTTTCCTCTCTCGTTAGCAACTGACAGCAAACCCCTCTGTTTCGGAGGAAGCCACTGCCCGGACTCATGGCCGCAGAAGCTGAGGAGGTTAAACGCTCTTTCCCCTTGGTTGTCAGACTCTACCGGTGTGGTGCTCTGCTCTGTTCAATGTTGATGACAGTCGGCTGCCTGTGCGTGTTCCCTTTGTGTGCTGCCCCAGCTCTGCAGATCGCTGGCACAGCAGACCCCAAGAGAAACCCCAATGGCCACAGACTCTGCTACGGTCCGAAGGCCCCGGCCAGGTTTATTGTCAAAGGAAGCACAGGAATGGTTCCCCGCAGACGCTACCGGACATACCCAGACAATGGACCGGCTCAGTCAGTGGCGGGACTCTCCACGGCCCCCTCGGCTGGACAGACACCGCCCCGGGGTGAATTCTTACCCACCGGTGCACACACGTTCCACCTCACTCCTGACACGCTGAGGTGCAGCCCCTCTACGTAGCAAGGTGCCACCTCTCACTTTGTACAAGGTGGTTCAAACAAAACAGCCCCGTCCATCATATCACTCTCCTGCCCCCGGCTTTAGCCTGGGTCAGCCTGGTCCGTGTTATCTGTGCCGAAAGTGCCAGTAGCTGAGTTTTCTGGTATCATCCTGACGTTTATATCTCTAGTGCCCAGGACCTTTTCAGGATGTGTCTCTTCGCAGCATCAGCCCTTCCCTTGCCAGCGTCTGGGAGCAGGGCCTGCCTCTGGCTCACGGCTTCGCTTTGCTTTGTGTTAGCAAAGTCTTGACCATGACTTTAGCTCAGGCCTCATGCCTCATACTAGGCCTCGGATACAAGGGTTTATGTTTCAGGGCCTCATCTTACTACACCGTCTATGGCTGGGTCATGGGGGGACGGTAGCCCAGCCCCCCGTGAGATGGCCCAGCTCCCCCTCCCCACTGTAAATTGGCCCAGCCTCAGTTTGCCCCAACCCAGCTGACCCAGCTGTCAAACATCAGCCCCACTCAACATCTGTGGAAATTTCCTGCTTCATCCTCCCCTCCCTTCCCTGTTACCGGGGCACTGCCAGGGGCGCCTGAACAGAGGGACCAGAGGGCCGTAACCCCATGACTTTTTTCCTGCCTTAAGAGCGAGCGATGTGGGGAGGAGACAGAGAGGAGCAAGTGGGGCATGGGCGTAGGGAAAGGGGCAGAGGGGACAGGGCCGGTGGTTCCCCCACTTCTAGGGAGCATCTGGCTCTCCTGCTCCTCGCTGCCCGGGGGAGAAGCAGGCTGCGAGAGGGGAACTAATGAAGTTGTGGCCTGGTTAAAACCCACCCCCGCGGCGAACACGCCTGGCGCTGCCCCGCGTTCGGGACCAGCCTGTGTCTGAATTCTCGGTGATAACGTCATGTGACATTGTGGCCTTCAACCGAGAGTTGAAAAAGAGTTCCTGCTTTTCTCTAGCGTCTCGGGGCGTTTTACAATGGAAAGTGAAAGGGGAAATAGTCCCAGCTGGGGCGAGTCTGAAGCCTTCAGCCCACGGCGCGCTGGAGGAGCCGGAAGAACGGGGGGAGATTCGCTGCCGGCTGCCCCCAGTAAGTAGCTCTGATGTTTCTCACGTTTTCCTCTCTCCTGGCTTTTGCTCCGGTTCCCTGCAAGGCCCCGGGGCTGGCGCGGGGGTGAAACCCACGAAGGGCCCGTCCGATGATCTCGCCTGCGCAGCACAGGGCGGGAAACTCTCCCCCGGGATCCCGGCATGCAGCCCGCGCTTTAGGAGGATCCTTTAGACTGTCTGGAGCTCGGTGAACACACTGGTTTATTTCTGGGAGCAGAGAGGGACCCCCCCTTCCCTTCCCCTCCCCTGTTTCCTGCAGCTGGCGCTGCCACCCCCAAAGCAGGGTGTTCCTCCTCCCAGGCAGGAAACAGCTTTTCCGTTCTGTGGGGCCACGTGGGGGTGCAAGGTCACATGACACTGAGCCCCCCCCCGCCCCAGGAGCTGCGCAGCCCGGCTGAAAAGAGAAGCTGCTGCTCAGGTCCCTGGACTCTGCAGCTGGACACCCCCTCTGGGTGCTAGTGCTGGTCGAGCTCCCTTCTGTGCGCTGGGGGCCATCCTTCATCTTGTGCAAGAGTGAGTGCCCGCGGTGGGGCAGGGGGCAGAGGCAGTGGGGAAGGAAGGGGGTGGGATGGGGAGGAGCTGGCGTGGTGGGGGAGGGGGCCCAGCATGCAGATCCCCTTGGCAGCAGCTGGGGCTCCCCTGTTAAGCAGGCCCAGCAAACCCTCACCCTGACAAGCCCCACCTCCCTGCATCTGTACCACCCCGATGAGCCCCCCAGACACCCTCCCCACTGAGCCCCAACCACCTGCACCTGTACCCCCACCCAAGTGAACCCCACCTCCCCTGCACCCAGACCCCCCCACTGAGTCCCGACCACCTACACCCCCCCCAGCTCCAACCACTTTCACTTGGTCCCCCCTGCAGACTCCCATTGCCCCTGCACCTGCAACCTCCCTGTGCATCCAGATCCCCACTGAGCTGCCTGCACCCAGACTGCCCCCCACAGAACCCTCTTACCCCCCTCTGGAGCCCCCCACACTAAGTCCCTCTGCACTCGGCTCCTGCTGCCAGGCTGAGCCCCTGCCCACGCCTGGTGTGCCTGGCACAAGAGGGGCAGGGCCCCAGGGTGTGTGTGGGGCAGGCCTGGCCCTTGTGCTGGGTCAGGGTCAGGTTCAGCCTCACTGCCAAGTCCCTGTCCCGGGGTGGGGCGGGGGAGGCTGCAGGGATCTCCCACCTCCATGCAGCCAGTGGCCTGTGATCCCCCCCCCCCCCCCCGCTGTGGTGGAGCCTCCACATGTATTTACTGTAAAAAAAAATTGCAGAATTTTAAAATACGATGCACAGAATTTGCTGCAGAATTCCCTCTGGAATGTGGGGCACTGTACAGCTGTGACAGTGGGACTGTGAGGGGGGTGCTGGGCAGTTGGGGATCTGTGGGTGAGGGAGCTGGGCAGGGGGTGTTCTGGGCAGTTGTGATGGGAGGTCAGTGTGGGAGGGGTCTCTGGGCGAGGGGGCGCCGAGCGTAGGGATCTGTGGGGGGAGGTTTATGGGCGGGGGGGCTCCGGGCGTAGGGATCTGTGGGGGGAGGTCTCTGGGCGAGGAGGCGCCGGGCGTAGGGATCTGTGGGGGAGGTCTCTGGGCGAGGGGGCGACGGGCGTAGGGATCTGTGGGGGAGGTCTCTGGGCGGCGGGGCGCCGGGCGTAGGGAACTCAGGGGGAGGTCACTCGGCGAGGGGGCGCCGGACGTAGGGATCTGTGGGGGGAGGTCTCTGGGCGAGGGGGAGCAGGGCGTAGGGATCTGTGGGGGGAGGTCTCTGGGCGAGGGGGCGCCGAGCGTAGGGATCTGTGGGGGGAGGTTTCTGGGCGAGGGGGCTCCGGGCGTAGGGATCTGTGAGGGAGGTCTCTGGGCGAGGGGGCGCCGGGCGTAGGGATCTGTGGGGGAGGTCTCTGGGCGAGGGGGCGCCGGGCGTAGGGATCTGTGGGGGAGGTCTCTGGGCGAGGGGGCGCCGGACGTAGGGATCTGTGGGGGGAGGTCTCTGGGCGAGGGGGTGCTGGGCGTAGGGATCTGTGGGGGGAGGTCTCTGGGCGAGGGGGCGCCGAGCGTAGGGATCTGTGGGGGGAGGGTTCTGGGCGAGGGGGCTCCGGGCGTAGGGATCTGTGAGGGAGGTCTCTGGGCGAGGGGGCGCCGGGCGTAGGGATCTGTGGGGGAGGTCTCTGGGCGAGGGGGCGCCGGGCGTAGGGATCTGAGGGGGAGGTTTCTGGGCGAGGGGGCGCCGGGCGTAGGGATCTGTGGGGGAGGTTTCTGGGCGAGGGGGCTCCGGGCGTAGGGATCTGTGGGGGAGGTCTCTGGGCGAGGGGGCGCCGGGCGTAGGGATCTGTGGGGGGAGGTCTCTGGGCGAGGGGGCGCCGGGCGTAGGGATCTGTGGGGGAGGACTCTGGGCAAGGAGGCTCCGGGCGTAGGGATCTGTGGGGGGGGTCTCTGGGTGAGGGCGCTGGGATCTGTGGGGGGGTCTCTGGGTGAGGGGACGCCGGGAGTAGGGATCTGTGGGGGAAGTCTCTGGGCGAAGGGGTGCTTGGCAGGGGGGCCGGGCACTGGGCAGGGGGGCAGTGTGGAAGGGACACGCTGGCAGCGCAGGTCTGGGCAGGCCAGTGTGCGTCTAGCAGTTGTGGGTTTGTAAACAGTGCCCTTGTGCTGGGCTGAGTGGGGCCGTTCCCGCTGCGCCTCATTGTCCCCAACCGGCCCCTCGCTCTGCCGACCGCCCCCATCACAGGCCCTATTTCCCCAGTGGGGGCCCACAAATATGTTTGGTCCTGGGCCCACAAAAAGTTAGTCTGGCCCTGGCTCCGCCCCACCCCCTTAGGACGCCATTTTCACAGCCCCAGCCGGAACAGCCCCTTTGCCACCCTACCGCGGGCGATGGGATGAGCGTGGGGGGTGCTAGGGTTGCCAGCTGGCCAGTTGTTGTGGTCAGGGCCAGCTCCAGACCCCAGCGCACCAAGCGCGCGCTTGGGGCGGCGTCCCGCGGGAGGGCAGCAGGCGGCTCCGGTGGACCTCCCTCAGGCGGGCCTGCGGGAGGTCCACCGGAGCCGCGGGACCAGTGGACCCTCCGCAGGCAAGTCTGCGGGAGGTCGACCGCAGCCGCGGGACCGGCGACCGCCAGAGCACCCCCCGCGGCGTGCTGCCCTGCTTGGGGCATCGGAAATCCTAGAGCCGCCCCTGGTTGTGCTGCCTTGCCGGCTAAGAGATTTAACATACCAGGATTTTGTTTGTTTCACATTAGAGCGCCCTGCAGGTCTCGCCTCTGGAGTCCAGACTGTGGTGCCGGCTAGCAGTAAGGTAAGAAAAGCAACAACATAAGATAAAACCAGGGGCGGCTCTAGGAATTTGGCTGCTCCAAGCAGGGCGGCACGCTGCAGGGGGCGCACTGCCGGTCGCCGGTCCCGCGGCTCCGGGGGACCACTTGCAGACGTGCCTGCGCTGGTCCCTCAGCTCCGGTGGACCTCCCGCAGGCAAGTCTGCGGAAGGTCTGCTGGAGCCGCCTGCCGGCAAAATACCGCCCCAAGTGTGCGCGCTTGGTGCGCTGGGGTCTGGAGCCGGCCCTGCATAAAGCTACACAATTTGTCTTTTGTGTGTGTCCACAATGGGTCTCTAAAACAGGCTAGTAGTCACTCGCTGTAGTGGGGCTGGGGCCCATCTTGCTGGTGTGTGTGTGTGTGTGTGTGTGTGTAACAGTCACACAACCCTTCCCTAAGCTGTGTCAAACAGTTTTGACTTCTGTGATTTCCTGGCTGGGGTTCCCCTGCCTGGCTCTCACACACGGCTCTGCCTCAGGTGCTGCCCTGTCTCCCCTGGCCAAAGCCGTGGGCTTGCACCATCCCGGATGGCTATTTCGCTGCACTTTCCTGGGGTGGACGGGGCAGGGGTGGATTGTAGGTCCCTGGATCCTGCCTTCCCTTCATCCTCTGGGCTGTGAATTGCAACCTCCCTTCCCTGAAAGAGGGGTTAATCGCCCGCTCTCAGGCCTTTATCTGCCCAATGGATCTGTGTCACCTTTGCTGAATCCGTCGTATTTTCAAGAAGTTTCCTGACCTTTCACCAGTGACATCTATGGCTGTCTGCCAGGCAGTCACCAGCCGCCAGTGCTTTCACGGGCATGACACAGCCCCATTTCTGAAATGCCTAGAACAGAGCTCTGAAGAAATGAGCGGAAAAAGCTCAGAGACAGGAAGAAATACAAGACATTGGGCTGGTTCTGAATTATCCAGAGGGTTTTTTTTTCTGATCTCCTCCACTTCTCGTGCCATCTCCAATGTTTCAACAGAAAGAGTAGCAGCCACCACCTTCGTTTCCCTAGGCACAAGCATTGGCTGCGAATAACGTGGGATGTACGTGTTTAAGGGTCTAGCCCCCAGTTCAACTTTATATCTAGGTACCCCCGTCCCTCACCCCCCACCCCAATGAAAGGGTCCATTGTGGATGATGGCCAGACAGATGGACCTTTTGCCATAGTTAATTCATTGCAATTGGTCCTACACAAAGCTCTGATGTTACCGGGGGCCTGAGTTTGTTCCAATCTTTACTTCATAGCAGTTTTACAAAGAAACAACAGGAAGTGCTAGTAATAAAGTACACTTTAACACTTACCATACGTTGTGCTACATTAATTCTTCCCTTCGCGAGGGGTTTTAGCGGAGATACTCATCGTCTCCTGCACAGTTTCCAACAGAAATTGCAACTAACAAACACAAAATTCTGCTCTCCTCAGCATTGCTGGAAATCTGGAGTAACTGCCTGGGTTTCACCCATTATTCTGAACTTGGAATTGTGTAAATGAGAACAGAATATGGCCCCTCTTCTTTCATTTTTAGTTTTGATCTTAAGGCTCCAAGATTTTCAATAATATATTTGAAATTCTACTCAATTTAGAATGTCCATCTATCATTTGTGCACTGGAAATGTAAAAATATAGAAATTGCTGCTAGGAAACGCGCTTCGGTTGTGGGGAACCGTGAGACAGTCCTTCAGTTAGGGTGTAATGAAATATGGTTCATGGGCATCATCCAAATCATTGCAGGACCACAAGGGCTGAAGTAGTTATCTGCAGGGTAGTGGTGGGGGTTTTTCAAATCTACTTGTGGCTGAAGTGTGACCCCTAGAATCACAGTGAAAGTTGCCCCCGCCTCAAATAAATTTGAAATGGTGCTCCCCCCCTCCCCCTCCCGCTCCCAGCAGGACTGTCTAAATCAGCCGTAGCTCCATTGGAGTCAATGGGGCAGATCCCAGCTGGGGTCAATGGGCTGTAGCTCCCCCGGAGTTAATGGGGCAGATCCTAGCCGGGGTCAATGGACCGTAGCTCCATTGGAGTCAATGGGACAGATCCCAGCTGGGGTCAATGGGCCGTAGCTCCACTGGAGTCAATGGGGCAGATCCCAGCCGGGGTCAATGGGCCGTAGCTCCATTGGAGTCAATGGGGCAGATCCCAGCTGGGGTCAATGGGCCGTAGCTCCACTGGGGTCAATGGGGCAGATCCCAGCCGGGGTCAATGGGCCGTAGCTCCACTGGAGTCAATGGGGCAGATCCCAGCTGGGGTCAATGGACCGTAGCTCCACCGGGGTCAATGGGGCAGATCCCAGCTGGGGTCAATGGACCGTAGCTCCACCGGGGTCAATGGGGCAGATCCCAGCCGGGATCAATGGGCCGTAGCTCCATTGGAGTCAATGGGGCAGATCCCAGCTGGGGTCAATGGGCCGTAGCTCCACCGGGGTCAATGGGGCCAGATCCCAGCTGGGGTCACTGGGCATCGCTCTGACAGCGGAGTGGTGCCGAGTTGCTCCTGTTGGGGATCTGGCTGTATCGATTCGAGTAGCTCTTTGTCCCGCCCCATCGAGCCCCAGCTGAGATGATCTCGTTCATCTTCCAGGTCGCAGGAGGAGCAGGCGCTGGGCGAAGCAGGAATTTCCCGGCACTGCAGCTCGTGCATGACACCCCTTCTCAGACCGTCACCAGAGAACCAGGGTTCAGGGACTCCGGTGAAGCATAGCTGGTAGCTCCGTGTCATTGGGACCGGAGGGTCCTGTGAGCTGAGGGGGTGAGAGATTCCCGCAAGATCGATCTGCAGGAGCTGAGCTGCGCAGAGAATCCAGGGCTCCTGCTCATCGGCTCAAGTGGCCCTTCAGGACGTTTGTTATTGACAAAGAAATAATGGGTGGGGGTTCGTCCTCGATCCCGAAAGTGCCAGAGCATCTGAGCATTGGGAACCTAAAAAAAGTTCAGAGCCAACTGGAGTCCCGGGGGCTGATGAACCCAGAGCTGAGAAGGTGCTTTGAGCGGGCCCTGGCGGAGTTCCCCCGGGAGCCCCGGTGTGTGCAGCGCAATGCCCGGATGGTGATCCGGCATGAGCACACCGAGCTGGTGTTTGTGTCGGGCCAGGGGGAATGTGAGATCACGGTGTCCGAAGGTGAGAGGGAGCCCTGCTACGAGGTGAAGGAGCCCACGGTGACGGTGTATCAGGAGAGGTTACGCTCCCGCCCACAAACGCTGAGCATGGGGAACCTGGAGAGAATTCGCGACAGGCTGGAGTCCTGGGGGGTGATGACCAAGGAGCTGAGATGCTGCTTCGGTCTGGTGCTGGGGGAATTCCCCAAAGAGCCGGAGTGCGTCCGGGACAACCCCAGGATGTGCGTCGCCTGGGACGAGACGAAGCTGCGACTGGTCTCTGAAGATGGGGACTGTGAGGCCTCCGTGACCTGCTGTGACGGGAAGCCCAGCTACGAGGTGAAGGTGAAGAGCTGGGCGATGTATCGGGAGAGGATGCGTCTCTCTGAACAGCCGCTGAGCATTGAGAACCTGGTGGGCGTGCGGGGAGAGGTGCGGGGTCTGTGTGGGGCTCCCGAGAAGGTCAAGGAGACCTTGAACGTGGCCATTAGGGATTTCTCCGCTGAGCTGGGCTGCCTGCAGGAGAACGCCCGGCTGGTCATTGAGTGCGACAGGGGCGAGATGGCCTTTGTCTCCGGGAAAGGGGAGAATAAAGTGGACGTGAGCATCATCGATGGGAAGGTCAGTTACAATGTCAGAGCCACCAAGTGGGTGACTTTCCTTAGGATGTTCCAGAAACTACGCCCCAAGGGCTTTCTGAACCTCATCCCCATCTTAGCCCAATTCCTACCAATGCTGTTGAGAGCACCGTGGGCTGATGGGTCCAAGTCCCACTCACCTCCCAGAGCCAGGAACAGAATCCAGGCACAGATACATGACCCCTGGGGTCTGCCCCAGGCCCCACCTCCACTCCATCCCTTCCCCCAAGACCACACTCTCTGCCCCCCAGCACACCACATCCTCTCTGTCCTCCTCCCACAAACTCCTGCACGCCACCAAACAGCTGTTTGCGGTGGGTGGTAGTGGGATGGAGGGAGGAGGAGGTGCTGATAGGGGGGCTGCCGGTGGGTGCTCAGCACCCCCCATTTTCCCCCCATGGGTGCTCCAGACCCAGACTACCCACAGAGTTGGTGCCGATGAACCCAGGAGTCCTGGCTCCCAGTCCCCCCTGCTCTAACCCACCAGCCCCCACTCCCCTCCCAGAGCCAGGGAGGGAACCCAGGAGTCCTGGCTCCCAGCCCCCCTGCTCTAACCACCAGCCCCCACTCCCCTCCCAGAGCCGGGGAGAGAACCCAGGAGTCCTGGCTCCCAGCCCCCATGTGACCAGGATAGGGGGATACAGAGGGGATGTTATGCCCACCTCTATTTCACTCCCCTTCTCCCTGCCCCCTCCGCCTCACTCTTTGCTGAAGCATGGCCCGAGATCTGCCTTGTCAGAGAGCCGTCCTCAGAGCTCAGCCAGATCGTGAGGTCTGCGCTCAGCATTCCTGGTGCCAACATGATGCGGCACAAACAGACCTCAAATCCGCCGCGACCGTGTATGGAGCATGTTAACAGCTATGGCGCCTTCCTACCCCCACATCGAAAATCTGCTGCTTGGTTCCCCTCACACTGACACGGCCAAAACATTTAGCCATTGATCTGTGTGCACTCCCATCTGATGCCTCTTCAATGCCATGCCCCCCTAGACACTCAGCCAGTAGAAGGCTGATGGTGTACCCCCAACACACAAGATTTACGGCCTATAGAAAGACACCCAAATTGAAACTGGAAGCTCATATTCCTCCGGGGATAGATTCACAGATTAAAGCCAGAAGAAACTACCATTATCTACTCTGACCTCCTGTGTAACACCAGCCTGAAGACTTCCCTGAATTAATTCATCTTTGGACTAGAGTAAGATCTCTTAGATCAACTTCCCATTTGTGATTTTAAAATGGCCAGTGATGGAGGTGGTTAGAAAGTGGAATATATAAATGAATTTCCTTTGGCTTAGCGAAGTGTATCCCTGTACCTTTAAACTGCTGTCGGTCAGCTAAGTCAGGAAGCTCTTAGGAAATGCACCCATCAGTATATTTCTTTCTCTAACCTCATAAGGTGCTAAAGATCTCACCAAAGATCAGCCGTCTGTGAGCGTGTCGACACGGGGAAATCAACCAGCGTAGATATGGGGGGAATAATTAGATCGCTCTAGCAACGCCAGCATGATTCCCATGTGGCCGCTCTGTACCGCTTGATTGTGGCATAAAGCGAAGAAGCTATATAGCGGTCCGGTATACTTCTCGGTTCAATTTCCCCACATAGACAAGCTGTTTGACTCTAAATCTAAGTGCCTATTTTCCTGTGGAGATCGATTCATTTCTAGCCCATAGGGCTGATTTAACCTTTATTGTATTGAGCTGTAACGCAAGGAACCTACAGGCCTGTACCCTGTAAGACATTAGCTTCAGCGAGTGAGCATAAGTCTAGTTAAGTAGGATAGGCCTGCGACCTGTCGCATAGAGAGCTGGCCTAGCGGTTCCCTCTCAATCTGAGGAACTACACCTCTACCCCGATACAACGCTGTCCTCGGGAGCCAAAAAATCTTACCACGTTATAGGTGAAACCGCGTTATATCGAACTTGCTTTGATCCGCCGGAGTGCGCAGCCCTGCCCCCCCCCGAGCGCTGCTTTACCGCATTATATCCGAATTCGTGTTCTATCGGGTCGCGTTATATCGGGGTAGAGGTGTAGATAATGAGTTGGCGACACTGGGCCAGAAAGGGTTAAGCGACTAGCAGGCTAAATGGCCCAAATTCTACCTTGAAAGACATTATAAAAGTATGTAAAGCTGTTCCTTATAAATAGCTAACGAGGCCAGGTTAGATAGACTAGGGCCTGGTCTACACTAGGACTTTAATTTGAATTTAGCAGTGTTAATTCGAATTAACCGCGCACCCGTCCACACCAGGAAGCCATTTAATTCGACATAGAGGGCTCTTTAGTTCGAATTCTGTACTCCTCCCCGACGAGGGGAGTAGCGCTAAATTCGACATGGCCATGTCGAATTAGGCTAGGTGTGGATGCAAATCGAACTTAGTAGCTCCGGGAGCTATCCCACACTGCACCACTCTGTTGATGCTCTGGACAGCAGTCTGAGCTTGGATGCTCTGACCAGCCACACAGGAAAAGCCCCGGGAAAATTTGAATTCCTTTTCCTGTCTGGGCAGTTTGAATCTCATGTCCTGGTTGGACATCGGGGCGAGCTCAGCAGCACCGGCAACGATGCAGAGCTCTCCAGCAGAGGAGTCCAGGCAATCCCAGAATAGAAAGAGGTCCCCAGCATGGACTGACCGGGAAGTCTTGGATCTGATCGGTGTGTGGGGCGATGAGTCTGTGCTCTCGGAGCTGCGCTCCAACAAACGGAATGTGAAGACCTACGAGAAGGTCTCCAAAGCCATGACAGACAGATGATACAGCCGGGATGCAATGCAGTGCCACGTGAAAGTCAAGGAGCTGAGACAAGGCTACCATAAAATCAAAGCGGCAAACGGACGCTCCGGAGCCCAGCCCCAGACATGCCGCTTCTACGAGGCACTGCATGCCATTCTCGGTGGGTCTGCCACCACTGCCCCACCAGTGTGCGTGGACTCTGAGGATGGGATAGTGTCGACGGCCAGTTCCTCGTCGACGTTCGCAGATGGGGAAGATGAGGAAGGAGATGAGGAGGGGGAGGCAGTCAACAGCGCTTACAACGCTGATTTCCCCGACAGCCAGGATCTCTTCATCACCCTCACTGAGATCCCCTACCAACCCTCCGCAGCCGTTACCACGGACCCTGAATCAGGAGAAGGATCAGTCGGTAAGTGCTTTAAACATGTAAACTTTTATTATTAATGGAACAGGAAAATAGACTAGGCAAACAGAAGGTCTACATGCAGGGGAATGGAACAGGAATCTTCCGCGGAGATCTCCACGAAGCTCTCCTGGAGGTAGTCGAAAAGCCTATGGAGAAGGTTCCTGGGGAGAGCTGGCTTATTGGGTGCTCCGAGGTAGCACACATTTCCACGCCACGCTCTCAGCTGCTACTCTGGGACCAGTGCCTTGACGAGCAGGGCCGGCTCTACATTTTTCGCCGCCCCAAACAGCGCACTGAATTGCCGCCCTGGGCTGGGGGGCAGTCCGTGTGCCCTTAGGGCGGCAGGCTGTCTAAAGGGCTCTGGGCTCCCCGCCGCGGCGGGGAGCCCAGAGCCTTTTAACTCCCAGCCACGGCTGGGAATCAGAAGGCTCTGAGCTGCCCGCTGCGGCGGGGAGCCCAGAGCCTTTTAAATCCCAGCCGCGGCTGGGAATCAGAAGGCTCCGGGCTGCCCGCCGCGGCGGGGAGCCCAGAGCCTTTTAACTCCCAGCCGCGGCCGGGAATCAGAAGGCTCCGGGCTGCCCGCCGCGGCTGGGAATCAGAAGGCTCTGAGTCCCGGCCGCGGCTGGGATTAAAAGGCTCTGGGCTCCCCGCCGCGGTGGGCAGCCCGGAGCCCTCTGATTCCCCGCCGGGGCTGGCGGCAGGGCGGCTCTAGGATTTGCCGGCTCCGGTGGACCTCCCGCATGCCTGCGGGAGGTCCACCGGGGCCATCTGCCGCCCTCCCCAGGATGCCGCCCCAAGCGGGTGCTTGGCCCGCTGGTGCCTGGAGCCGGCCCTGTTGACGAGCATCGCAGCATAGGGCCCTGGCTTGTGCTGGCTTTCATTCAGCATGCGCTCCCAGTCTCTCCGTGACACCCTCCTCAGGGTGATCTCGCGCACAGACTCCTGCATGGAAGTAGAGTGATTTGTGTACTATTACTATTGGTAGTGCTTCACTGTTCTTTAGAACAACAAGAAGCGTCACTTTAGAGCCACGTGCTGGAGGCTACAGAGTGGCAGCATACAGGGAACTTTTCCAAGGGAAAACCGCGAGGGGGTGGAACAGGGGCAGAGTTTATGCTTTCAGGATTGCCTGCAGCAAGAGGACAGAGCTGGGCATTGACTTTTAAGCAGCCAAAAGCCTTTGGCTTACCATGCCTGGCTGCTCCACGGATTCAGCTTTCCTGCCCCGCTTGTCTGGTCTGCAGTGCAATACCCCAGGCAATGAAAGTGAATGCAGAGAAATCGAACTTTCCCTGAGTGAGTGCTCAGGAGATAGGTGCCGTCCATGGTCTGGTTCATAGGCAATGAGTAGACTATGTTTCATTTTTAAGAAAAGGCATCTTTGTAAGCAATTCACTCCCTTTTCCCCCTCACACAGCTGCAACAGTATCCTGACCTGCTCCACCGTGCCCCTCACAGAGGCTGGCGCAGATTAGGCGTCGTAAGAAAAGGACACGGGACGAGATGTTTGCAGAACTTATGGGCTGCTCCAGAGCAGAGGTGGCCCAGCAGAGCCAGTGGAGGGAGAACCTCACACAGCAGCAGCGCTCACACAGCGAACGGGAGGACAGATGGGTCAGGAGGACCAGCAGGCGACTCAAACGCTGCTTGGACTACTGAGGGAGCAAACGGACACGCTCCGGCGCCTTGTCGATGTTCTGCAGGACCGCAGGCAGGAGGACAGAGCCCCCCTGCACTGTGTCTGCAACCGCCCTCCCCTGCCACACACTCCAATACCCACCTCTCCCAGAATAACAAGGAGGAGGGGTACCAAGGGCCGTGAAAACTGTCACTGCACCACAGCGGACTGCTAAATTACCCAAAAGTTCTCAGTCCCTAGATTTTGAAAAGTTCTCATCTTTACTGTGTTGTCGAGTATTAAAAGTAGTTTGCTGTTAATTACTGTTTCTGTCATGTTTGTTTGCTGAAGACTTTCTGTGAAGGGGGGAGAGGGGTTTGGTAATTGCATAGGACAGTCACCATGAACAGGGTACAGACATGGGGGCAGGATCAACAGCAGGTTACTCACTGAGTGCAGTCACTAGGCACCCTGGTCGGTCTGTGAGGTGTTTTTAATGTTCTGTTCATAGGCGGCAGGTGCCCTGCTCCAGGTATACTTGGAGGTGGGTCTCTCCCCCGGCCCAGCCTGGATCGGGCCCTCGCCCACGTGGGTCTCCCCCCGCCCCGTCAATTCCCTGCCTGGAGCAGGTCCCAGCGCCCACCTGCCACCCCTCCCCCGGCATGTCGTCTCCCCCCCCCCACGCTGCGTCCCTACCTGACAGTAGGGCGGCTACCGGCAGAAATGCTGTCTGCTGCCCCAGGGTCCTAGCGCCTGCCACCACAAATGGCAAGGCAGGTTGCCATCACCCTGCCCTTCTTCCGTAGCCCTGAGCCTCCACAATGCCCCAAACCCTCAGCCACAGCCACAGCCCGCAACCCCCTACGCCTCCTCCCCCTTCCCACACACCCCTCACCCCTTCCTACGCCCCCACCCCCAGCCCAGAGGCGGCACCCAAACTCCGTCCCAAAGCCTACACCCCTCACCCCTTCCTGCACACCCACCTGTAACCGTCCTCCCCCCAGAGACTGCTGTAGGAGCAGTAGCCTGTCATTCCTAGAGTCTAGAAGCGGTCTCTACATCACTGCACACCCTACCCACCACAGTCCGCGTCCCTGTTTCAACCCTTGGACGCGAAATCATTATTAAAGAAAAGGTTTTTAAATAACAATGCTCCATTACCTTTATTTTTACACGTGTGTTGGAAGGGGGGAAATGTGGTGAACGGGGTATGAGACTGCAGAGGAGAGTCAGCAGTAACTGGGTAAAGAAACATGGCCAGGTTCAGCTTCTCTGTAAAGCAACTGGATAGTCATAGGTTACCCTGCTCGCTGAGGAACCTAGCTTTCAAAGCCTCCCGGATGCACAGCGCTTCCCGCTGGGCTCTTCTAATGGCACGGGTGTCTGGCTGAGCGTAATCAGCAGCCAGGCGATTTGCCTCAACCTCCCATCCCGCCATAAAGGTCTCCCCCTTGCTCTCACAGAGATTGTGGAGCACACAACAAGCTGCAATAACAATGGGGATATTGTTTTCGCTGAGATCCGAGCGAGTCAGTAAGCTCCGCCATCTCCCCTTGAGACGTCCGAAAGCACACTCCACCACCATTCTGCACTTGCTCAGCCGGTAGTTGAAGAGTTCCTTGTCATTGTCCAAGGTGCCTGTATAGGGCTTCATGAGCCAGGGCATTAGCGGGTAGGCTGGGTCCCCGAGGATCACTGTAGGCATCTGCACATCCCCAACAGTTATTTTGTGGTCCGGGAAGAAACTACCTGCCTGCAGGCGTGTAAACAGACCAGAGTTCCTGAACACACGCGCGTCATGAACCTTGCCCGGCCACCCGACGTTGATGTTGGTAAAACGTCCCCTATGGTCCACCAGTGCTTGCAGCACCATTGAAAAGTAGCCCTTTCGGTTAATGTACTGGCTGGCCTGGTGGTCTGGTCCCAGGATAGGGATGTGAGTCCCATCTATAGCCCCACCGCAGTTTGGGAATCCCATCGCGGTGAAGCCAGCTATGACGACCTGGACGTTTCCCAGGGTCACTACCTTTGAGAGCAGTAGCTCAACGACTGCATTGGCTACTTGCATCACAGCAACCCCCACGGTAGATTTGCCCACGCCAAAGTGGTTCGCTACTGACCGGTAGCTGTCTGGCGTTGCAAGTTTCCAGAGGACTATGGCCACTCGCTTCTGCACTGTCAGGGCTGCTCGCATCCTGGTGTCCTTGCGCTTCAGGGCAGGGGACAGCAAGTCACACAGTTCAAGGAAAGTGCCCTTACGCATCCTGAAGTTTAGCAGCCACTGTGATTCATCCCAGACCTGCAGCACTATGCGGTCCCACCAGTCCGTGCTTGTTTCCCGGGCCCAGAATCGCCGTCCCATAGCATGAACATGACCCAGTGCCACCATGATCTCCACAGCGCGGCGTCCCGTGCTTTCTGACAGGTCTGTGCCAGTCTGAGACTTCATGTCCTCACCGCGCTGCCGTTGCCTCCTCGCCCGATTTCTCAGCATCTGACTGTTGAAGAGATGTATGATAAGGTGCGAGGAGTTGACAACGGCCATAAGTGCAGCGATGATCGCAGCGGGCTCCATGATCTCAGT
Source organism: Mauremys mutica (assembly GCF_020497125.1). NCBI lineage: Eukaryota > Metazoa > Chordata > Testudines > Geoemydidae > Mauremys > Mauremys mutica. The sequence continues at coordinate 5,041,088 of NC_059083.1, forward strand.
GGAGTGCTGTGGCGTCCGCGCTGTCACTTATAACAGGAAAAGTGCGCGAACTGATTTCCCGCCGGCGGGAGTGACGGTTGAATGCTGACAGTTACCAAGGACCACCCTCGACACAGTTTCCCCCCCCCAGCATGCATTGGGGGGAAATCCCAGAATTCCAATGGGCAGCGGGGAGTGCGCGAACTGTGGGATAGCTTCCCACAGTGCACCGCTTCCAAAGTCGACGTTTGCCCCGTTACTGTGGACTCACACAGTCGAATTAGTGTATTTAGTGTGGATACACAAATTCGACTTCATAAGGTCGATTCCACAAATTCGACTTAAGTTGATTCGAAATAGTCTTGAAGTGTAGACATACCCTAGAGCTTTCAGATGTAGACTTGTACTAGTAGAGAATTGGAAGAAGATAGTGATTCTATTGGTCTGTGTTAGAAGTTAGAGGTTAACGATGTAACCCGACAATTCCTGTCTGTTACTATGTTCTACTGATTCAGGGGATATTAACGTTTAGCTGGAACTTGGGTGTGATAATACCATTGTCTCTATTTCTCTTTGAAGTCTGTAGTGAACTACGAATGGCTCAATGGAGAATTACCTTACGCTGATGAATGCAATGACCTTTGTATACATAGGCAATAGGAGGTTTTACTGCAAAGCCGCAATGTAGGTTACCTATTCTTCACCCAAGGAATAGCTGCTGTCAAGGGGCTATCCATAGCCGGCCAGAGATTTATAAAAGAACTTGGCCCCATCCTGACATCTCAGATCTGCTTAAACTTGGTCGGGGAAAGCTTGAGTCGCAAGCCTGAGGTGCCCAGCTCCAGTCTGGATCACTCTGCTGCTGCTCGTGTAAGAATTTGAACAAACTCTCTATAGGAACTGTCTAATTGGATTATAACCCAATGAACTGATTCTGGGAAGAACTTTTTTGCAAGCCAGCACCTCACCATCTCTACTATGAACCTGCCCTAAGAACGCTAGTCATATCTGTAGGTATAACGATCTTTTAACCACAATACGCTCTTTCATTTCTTTTTTTAATAAACTTTAGTTTGGTTAATAAGAATTGGCTGTAAACGCATATTTGGGTGAGATCTGAAATATTCATTGACCTGGCGGGTGATGTGTCCGATCCCTTGAGACTGGTAGACCTTCATCTGTGATGAACAAGAGTTTCAGTAATCCTCACCATATTTGCCTTGGCTGTCTGGGTGGGAGCCTGTGATGGGGTGCACTTGCCCCACACTGGAGAGGAAGGGGTTAAGCCTGCACTCTTGGCAGCGGAAGCCCCGCCCCCTCACCCCTGCTGGGCACGCTCCGACTGCGGCTGCAGTATAAAAGGGAGCAGCTCAGCTCAGTCTGGGCTGACCACCGAGGGGGAAGGACGCACCACACCAGCTCCAGCCTGTGGGAGCAGGAGACGCCAGGACCCAGACAGGTGCTCAGGTACCTGCGGACGCCCCAGGGGGATTGCAGTGTCCGGGAGCAGCGCCGCCCGAGGGGCCTGGAGGCTCCAAGGATGCCTAGTCTTCAGCTGCAGGAGTCATGGTAGGAAGTAGCTCAGGGAGGGACTAGCCAGTGTCTCTGCAACTTCGGTGTGTTTCGGGGGGATTCCCCGCCCACTGGGTGGCAAACCCATGGGACCCAGTGGAACAGGGAGGGCCCGGGTCCCCCTACCCCAGCCGCCCTCTTTGGGGGGCAGCCCACCCAGACCCCTCCTATGGACTCCGGCCATTGGTCCGCGCTTCACTACAGCCAAGGGGAGTCCTACTGACTCCGGTCACGGGGCCGCGTGGCCCTGCGGCTGAGGGCAGCCATATTGACTAAGCCACAGGGCTACCACGCCCTTGCCCCACCCCAGGGTGAAGGGGGTTAACTTGCCCCGTGACAAATCATAGAATCATAGAATTCAAGATCAGAAGGGACCATTATGATCATCTAGTCTGACCTCCTGCAAGATGCAGGCCACATAAGCCGATCCACCCACTCCTTAAGCAAGCGACCCCTGCCCCATGCTTCGGAGGAAGGCGAAAAACCTCCAGGGCCACTGCCAATCTAAGCCCCTGGCTGGGGTGCTTTAAGGGAGCTGTGGTTTTGGCGTCTCTGTAACCAGGAAGGTGTTGTAGAAGCTGTTTTGTTGCTGGCTAAGTGAATCTAATTATTAGACTAAACCCATCAGTTTTGGGGGGTCTCTGCCCCATTCTTTGATGTCCTGACTAAGCGTCCTCAGCATCCCACGCCCCACCTCACCCCCCCAGGCACCAACGGTCTCAGAGTTAAAATGGCATTAATCGGCTAACCTATAGGACTGGGGCACCCCAGTATTATGTGGGGGAGGAAGTTAGATCTGGGCACGGAAGGCCGAGCATTAGCACGAACATTCACGATGGTGCTCCAGCCCTGCCGCAGGGCAAGCCGCCGTGTCGAGCGGAGATTCTCCCATTGCGGTGAGCATAGCTTGGAAGATCCCTTCCCACCACTTGACCTTTCGGCTCCACTGTTCTCTGCCATCAGCCTTGGGCATGGAGGAACCTGGCCCGTCGGACTCTCTGGGCTCGCCAGAGACAGGGCTGGGCCTTCGTCGCGTACCACCAGGGCCTCCAGGGAGGGTGTGAGAACGCAGGTCCAAGAGCTTATGCAAGGAATGGTGCCACCTATCCCCGAAGCTGTCCTATTCCTATCTTTGTATGGGGCTTGGCGCTTTTCCGGCTTTATTCCTTGGTTTAATACAGCTCTCTGAGGCTGCACTTTGTCCTCAGTGTGCGTGTCCTTGTCATCCACCCCAGGGGTCCCTGCACGATACTGAACTCATGGGTTTTAGCTCTGGGTCGTCTGCTTCTGGGACAAGAACCTTCTTATCTTCTGGTCACCTGGCCAGCGATACAAATACTGTTGACTGTCAAAAAGGAGGCGGCAGCAGGTTGTATCCTGAGAGTCCAGTGCACAGCGACACTAGATTGCACGGACGAGACTGGACGATTGCCGCTTTAACCCTGTTAGGAATGGCCTGCTCTTTGAGCCAACGAAAACGGGAGGATTCATAAAGGGGATTAACTGATGCCACCCCCAACTACAAAATGAAATCAAAGAAATGTTTGTAAAAAATCCTGACCCGATTTAGAGGAACTAGAAGTTTTTCTTTTTGAACTGTCGCCTTTTATTTTATTTCCAGTGAGTTGTGTAATGTGGTCTGACACCCCCGGGGGTTCGGCTCTGGGGCCTGTAGTTTCAAGCTCAAGCAAGTGAAAGTCACGTCCGCCACTTGCTGCAGATGTGGTGTCTCTAGGAACACACAGAGACCAAGGAGAGTGACCACACAGACATTCACAACACAACGTCTAGTTTGTTGTACAACTTTTATGAAAGTTACAGTTATCGTTATGATTATCGAAGCCCATAGAAATCCTAGACTGACCTATGCACACGTTACACCTATAATCATCCTCACATCCTTAGCGATATTCTTCGGGGCCGATGGCAGCTAGTGGAGGGATGGTTCCTGCTGGAGTTTTCCCGTAGGGAACTCAACTTTCCCGATCCGGGCACCCTCTTTTATAAGGTGATGCTGACCATACCTCACACCCTGCAGTTAGAACCAGTGATGAGCTGCCAATTTTTTAACAATGGGTTCCCTCCTCCCTCCAAAATTTTAACAACGGGTTCCCTCCTTCCCCCCACTCCGTGGGGGGGGGGTCGTGCCCCATCCAACCCCTCATGTTCCTTAACACACACACTCCGAGACCCCTGACCCATCCCCCCCTTCCCTGTCCCCTGACTGCCCCTTGCCGCCCCACCCAACCCCTCCTCTCATTCTCAATGGCCCCCCAGAACCCCTACCCCATACAACTACCCCTTCTCTCTGTCCCTGAGTGCCCCCACCACCTCATCCAACCCTGCTCTTTCCTGATTGCTCCCCGGGACCCTTGCCCCCATTCAATCCCCCTGTTCCCTGCCCTCTGACTGCCCTGACCCCTATCCACCCCCCCACAACCCACCCCCTCCCTGCCCCCTTACCACACTGCCTGGGGACCGGGTCCACTCTGCCAGAACCACGACCGGCGCCGCTCGGCCCGACTCCCCGGGCCGGCACCGGGGCCCGGCCGCTCGGCGGCAGCCGCGGGGCCCGACTCCCTGGGCCGGCACTGGGCTGGAGGGAGCCGCGGTCTGGGACTGGGAGCTGCTGATCCAGCCGCACCTCCCCTCCCCCTCCGCGCCCCAGCTTACCTGCTGGCTGCCTCCATGCTGCTTGTTCAGGCTTCCCGCGAACATCTGATTCGCGGGAAGCAGGGGAGGGGGAGGAGAAGGGGGCGGAGCAGGAGAGGAGTGGGCGGGAACTTTTGTTAAATTTAGCAGCCCTTAACAAGCGGTTCTAAAATGGCTGCTAAATTTAACAACGGGTTCCCGCGAACCCGTGCGAACCCGCTGCAGCTCACCCCTGGTTAGAACATGTGTTAGAACAATGCGACTACCAGGTAGCTTGTGGTCAAAATTAATCCTACACTTCATCTTTCGTAATAAGAACATAAGAACGGCCCGACTGGGTCAGACCAACGGTCCATCTAGCCCGGTGTCCTGTCTTCCAACGGTGGCCAGAGCCAGGTGCCCCAGAGGGAATGAACAGAACAGGGAATCATTAACTGATCCATCCCCTGGCAAACAGAGGCTAGGGACACCATCCCTGCCCATCCGGGCATGTACCCATTGGTACATCTTTTCCCCATAATCTTATGGCATCAGGTTATTGTTCGGTCACTTACTTACGTCAGCATTTCTTAGCTCTGAGACTAAGGCCTGCTATGGCTAAGCTACAATTTTACAGCCTGCAGGCCTTGCGTTTCAACCCTACTTACCTAGATACTTAATACAGAATTATCCCTTCTGACAACTGATCAATCTTATTCTTCCAGAACCCTACAACTTAACCCTATTTAGCAAACAATGCGTATATAGGACAGCGCACGTTAGTTAATCGTAACATCACACAATAAATGAAGGACAAATTGAACTAATTGGCTACCGAACAGTGATTGCGCACTGGCATTGAGACAAACTGCGTGGCACCAGGAGGAAGGAAATATGGAAAGGCAGGAGCACCCAGCTTTGGAGTATTCCAAGGAGCGAATTCTTGTTAGTTGTGCGGGTTGATACAGACGCCCGATGAATGGCAAAGGATGAAACTGAAACTGAAAAATCCTCCCATGAGAGAATCACATCTGAAAAAGAGCTCGGCAAGTTTGTCTCTTTCACCCTGATCCGAGTAAAATAAACTAACTCTCCCACCTTGTCTCCCTGAATCAGGCGTATTTCTGGTACGCCACCGCCATCTCCTGGCCTTTGTCTGGAGCACCAGAGAAACCAGAGAGCACTAAGTGCCAAGTGTCGGAGAGCAAGCAGAGGGCAGCAGTGTCCGTCGGGGTATAACAACCCTGAAGTCTCCGAGGAGAACCCCAGAAGCCACTGAGCACAGAGTTGTGACCAGATCCCTGTGGCGCTTCGGACCAGCTTCTTCCATCCAGCCCAGGGTTACCAGGAATACGAAGCCGTGAGACCTCCTTTCAGAGGTTGCATTTCTCCTTGGTTTAGATCAATTATTTGAAAGCTGCCTTGCCAGAGCTTCACTGGCTCCACACTGAGATCCCATAGGATTTCCAGAGCTTCATAAAGTTTCTGGCTGGTAGATCATCTACTCTGACCTCCTGCATAATACAGGCCCCTAAATACCCAGACACCCCTGTATTGAGCTCAAGAACTTGTGGTTCACAAATGTGTGTCCTCCAGAAAGGCAACCGATCCGGACTGATGTTAAAAATGGGTGCCTTGTTTCTCCTTGGCATTTGTCCGGCTTTAACCTTCCAGCCATTGGTTCTTAATTGGCCTTTGTTCATGATATTAAAGAAGTTTTTCGTACCGGGTATTTGCTCCCAATGAAGGTTACTTATACATTAATCAAGTTGCCTTTTGATTTTCCTTTTGTGCTCAATTAAATGGGGTGAGCTCCTCCGGTCTCGCATGGCAAGGCATTTTCTCCACCCCTTCGGTAAGCTGGCAGTGGGTTATAGAGATAAGATAGAGGTAGCTATCAGGCTGTTATGTAATGTCCTGCAGGCCTAAGGCCTGAATCACAATCAACTTAGCATAACTGAGGCCTGAGGCTGGGCACTTAAAGTATTTGGACGTATTTGGACGTCTGAGTAACCAGTGAGGTGCTACAGAAGCTGTTTTGTGCTGGTTGGTAAATCTAAGGCCTTGGCTACACTGGCGCCTTACAGCGCTGCAACTTTCTCGCTCAGGGGGGTGAAAAAACACCCCCCTGAGCGCAGCAAGTTACAGCGTGCAAAGCACCAGTGTAAACAGTGCCCCAGCGCTGGGAGCTAATCCCCACGGGGAGGTGGAGGACCTGCAGCACTGGGAGAGCTCTCTCCCAGCGCTGCCGCCACAACCACACTCACACTTCAAAGCGCTGCCGCGGGAGTGCTCCCCTGGCAGCGCTTTGAAGTTGCAAGTACAGCCATACCCTAAGTATTGGAAGATCCACCAGCGTTTGGGGTTTGTCTGCCCCGTTCTGTTTGCAGTTCACCCTGATTGAGTGACCTCAGCTGGCTCCCACGGGCAGCACCGTCACAGTGGCATAGTCGTGCTAGGATCCACAGAACCAGGTGAGTTGAGCTTTGGGTCAGAACCCCACGCTGTCCACATTGGAATTTTGGTATTGAGAGTTTGGTTGGTTAAAGAGCAGTTGCAATGGATGAGGAAAGCGCATATGAGACCTTGGCAGATTTGTGTTCAGAACAGGGGCTAAGCTTTAGAAAGCTACAGCTCAAGAACTGAGAGAGCTGTTAATGGCCAGTGACCAGGAGGCAGGAGCACAGCCCCTACCTGAGGCTGCAGAAGTGATTCGAGTGCAAAAGGCAGCAAGCAAACTGCAGCTTGAGCATGAACAGAAACTAGCAGATCTTCGGAGGCTGGGAAAGCAGAAGATGGCGGAGCTGGGAGGAGAAGCTGCTATACAAGAGGAAACGGCTCCTGGGGAGTGTCTGGTGCTGCTGGCCGCTGAGGAGGGGGTTCGCCAGGTGCAACAGGAGACAGCCAGGCTTCAGCTCCATGTCGAAAAAGCAAGGGGAGAACAGCAGAAACTGTGTCCTCTGGGCAGGCCAGTTTGTAACAAGGTTGGTACGTTGAGTAACTCTGAGCAGTTGTCTGGGCATCACCAAATGTACCCAGCACGGCCACCCTGCATGTCAATGCCGTTCTGTGAGTGCAGCAGATGGTGACCCCACACGTTGTGCCTGTGCGCTGTACGGGACTGGCCATGGAAAATTCAGACAGTGTGTGAAAGTCAATGGGAAAAGCTGTTTAGGGCAAGTGATGGCTTCTCCCATCACTCTTGTGACAGCAGATCTGGTCAAAGAGGAAGATTATTTACCAATCCGAGGGTGAATGTTGTAGTTCCCTGTGAGTTTACTGCATGGGCGCCATTAGCCAGACTCCACTTCGAATGGAAGGGGGCTCGGCAGGACGTGACAGCTGGGTAAGGAAGTTGTTGCCTGAGGATCTTTTGCTTGGGGAAGATGGTCGAGCTTCATTCAGTCGAGGTAGCCAGTCACAGGACAGGAGTGAGCTGAAACCTGGGTCTGTTATGGGCCATGATTTGCCTGGGGAGGGTTCTGAGCAGAAGAGCTGTTTGGCTGGGGATGAAGTGTCTGAATGTCTGTCCAGTGTCTCAGAGGTGAAGCTGGAATTAGATCAAGCACAGGAAGAGCTCATGGGTCAGGAAAACGTTTCTCCGGAGCCGACGGAAGCGGCTGGTCCGGGTACAGCCCTGGCTGAGGGAGGAGAGGGGAGATGGGTGATGGATCGGTGGCTGGTCCAGCTTGGAAACGGGGGGCGGTGATTTGCTGGTGGTAGTTCAGTGCAGTGCGGAGAACAGCGGTTTACCTGGTAAGGAAGCTGCCCGACTCTCCCAGGATTTGTCTATAACCAGCCCTGTGGGCTGGGACAAGGAGATTTTGGGGGAGCCCAGGCAGCCGTGGCAGCCGATGGCTTTGTCTAGTCAGCAGTGTGGGAGGCCAGGCTGGTGGACGAGGAGTGTCCCTGTCCCTTACCTGCTCCCTGGCTGGAGAACTGGGACGGTGAAGGGAACGTGCCTGTGTCTGTTAGGCCCAGGCGCCAACTGTCTCCGGCGCCCGTGGGTGCCCGTGCCCCCCCGCCCCTGGCCCCGCCCTGACTCCACCCCCATTCCAACCCCATCCCCAAAGTCCCCACCCCAGCTCCACCCGCTCCCTGCCCCTATTGGATCCCTTCCCCAAATCCCCGCCCCGGCCCCACCTCGTCCCCAGCGCACCGCGTTCCCCTCCTCCCCCACCTCGCGAATCAGCTGTTCTGCGGCGCAAGCGCCAGCGGGGGACTGTGACGTTATTGATATAAATTGGGACCATATAGAACATGGGTTGCAACCAAGGTCCTGCAGTGGCACCAAATCTTAGGTAAAGGGGGTCATATAAGGTGTCTAAGACCAGGATATGGGTGGCTGGTTATGATTATGCTGTCTGTATCATTTTGTAGTTGAAGTTATAAGTATTGGCTCTGTACTGTCTGTATTTTGTATTGTGCTCTGCTTCTGGGTGATATCCCAGACAAGTTGGTGTTAGCTCTGCCTAGCCTGCTTGATGGCCCATTAAGGACCATCAGCTACACAATTGACCCATGGAGAGAAGGCAGACACGCCTTGTCACTCAGCAAAGTGCAGGGACTGGCCCATGTGACTCCAGACTCCATTTTGCTGTAAGTTTCCACAGTAAGAACAAAGAGATTCTTACACCTGGAAAAGCCTATATAAGGCTAATGCCTCATCTCCATCTTGTCTTCAATCCTGCTTCTACCTCTGGAGGGACTTTGCTGCAAACTGAAGCTCTGCACAAAGGACTGAATGACCCATCCCAGTGGGGGATGTTCCAGAGACTTAATTTGAACATGCAGTTTACTCCATCACTGCTGCAAGCCTGAACTAAGACCTTTGCCATCACTGGATGTAATTGATTCCATGTAACCAATTCTAGCTCTCATCTCTACCTTTTTCCCTTTATGAATAAACCTTTAGATTTTAGATTCTAAAGGATTGGCAACAGCGTGATTTGTGGGTAAGATCTGATGTGTATATTGACCTGGGTCTGGGGCTTGGTCCTTTGGGATCGAGAGAACCTTTTTCTTGTATTGGGGTGTTGGTTTTCATAACCATTCATCCCCAGGACGGGTGGCACTGGTGGTGATGCTGGGAGACTGGAGTGTCTAAGGAAATTGCTTGTGTGACTTGTGGTTAGCCAGTGGGGTAAGACCGAAGTCCTTTTTGTCTGGCTGGTTTGGTTTGCCTTAGAGGTGGAAAAACCCCAGCCTAGGGCTGTGACTGCCCTGTTTGAGCAATTGGTCCTGATTTGGCACTCTCAGTTGGGTCCCGCCAGAATCGCTCCGTCACAGGGAGGGGGGAGAAGCGGGATGCAGCGGCGCTCATGGAGGAGGTTGGGGGTGAGCTGGAGCGGGGGGGGGGGGGGGGACGGGTTGGCACCTGTGTCTGTCAGGGGTATTGACGTGCCTAGGGAGGGAGCTACCCCTCCCCCCCCGTGTGCTGGGAGCAGGGACGTGAGATCCCGAGCCGGGGGCCTGTGGCTCAGGGGCGTGTTCCTTTCGCGCAAGCCCTGGGTGAAGCGGGTAAGGGCAGAACTTCGGGGGGGGACGGGGGGGATGTTACTTAGAGAAGCTCCTGGGGAAAGGGACCCTAATGGTAACCTGGCCAAGCAGTTTGCTGGAGCTGACGGGCGTGGAAGTGATTTAACCAAGGAAGTTTCAGTTCCTAACAGCCAGAGCTGTTCTGCTGTGAATGGATCCACTGACTTTCCTTCTGCAAGATCCAGTGTGGGGAGCTCTGAGAAGGTCTCGGATGGAGGAGAAGCTGTTAAGGGATTCACAGAGCCCTGTGATCTGGCTGGGTTTGGCCAGCTTGTGGGGAGACAGTGGTGTTGGGACAGGAATGTCTCCAGGCTGATTCTGGGAGTGACCATCTGTGCTTCAGGATTTGGTTACTGGTGTCTCAGAGCAGAACAGTTTTATGGCTGAAGGCTTGAGGATGCAGGAGAGAGCCAGCAAACGCTCACCCTCAGGCCCTCTGGATTTGTGGGTATCTCTGTAAGACAGAGTCCAGCATTGGAATTGGTAGCAGCTGAGAATCTAAAAGCTTGTGTCTGTGTTGATGTGAATTACCTGGCTGACGGGGGGGGGGGAGACTTGCTAATAGCTGTTAGCCCAGAGAGCCCCCCCCGCATCAGCCAGTGACTTCTGTTAAACAAGAGGAATCGGGGTTCGATCCTTCAGAACAAGGAGGAAAGAGAGAACTTAATTTTGCAAAGGGAAGCCACAGGGTAACCCTAAAATGCCCAAACCCCCAATGGTATTGGGCCAAAGGTGCGACATGACAAACGTGATTGTAAATAGACCCTGGCAATGAATTTGTTGTTATTGCTAATGATGGTTTTTGTGACTAATGTGTTGCTATTACCAAGAACTGTAAAAATGTACAACGGGCCTAATCTTTTGGCAAATCCCTTAAACATGCTGAGGGTGATCCATAAGGGCCCACTTGCTGTTAAAAAGCCTTGTCATGCTGAGGTTTCACAGTTAGTGCCTGTAACGAGTACTGGGACTTTTCACAGGGGAAAGGACGTTCCAGACCTGATTGCGCTGTATGGAAAAGGGAAACTGAGGCACACGACCATATTGCTTTCACGGCCAAATACCAAGATTCCTGTACTATGGACAACATTCTCTTGATATTAATTCCAAGATTTGCCAGAGCTTGTATGATAAAGTAGCTGTTTTCTTTAGCTCCTGGCAAGATCCCATGAGCCATCCAGGAATCCTGCTGCAACAGCAGATCCAATCCACGGTTGTTCTAACCAAGTTTTACCTTGAGTTTGTAAAGAGATTCAGTCATGTTATTGAACATGACTTTGATAAACCATTTCTGTTCTACACTGGTACGGCCTCTAGCCCAACACTGGCTGCAGTGAGACAGACCCAAGGATGGACACAAGCTCGTTGTGTCAACCCGGTGCCTTCCCGCTGCGCGGCGCCCGGCTCAGCGCTCTCCCCAGGGTCAGATTAACTCTCCTGTGGGCCCAGGGCGATTAGATGTTGTGGGGCCCCCCCTGTAGTCACGTCTCTTTCCTAATTTAAAACGAAATGATCACAGTCGGGGCATCGAGGCTCCTAACGCTGTACTCAACTTGCCTTTTAATTAACATCAAGCCGTTCTGGGGTTACATTTCAGCCTTAAAACATGTAGAATCCAGTTACGTTAATTCAAAATAGCCCACGTCTTATCTCAGAACAGCGTTATCTTCGTTTCTTTCTGGGAGGGAGTTTGGGTGCAGGAGGGGGCTGGGGCAGGGGGTTGGGGGCAGGAGGGGGTGCAGGCTCTGGGAGGGAGCTTGGGTGCAGGAGGGGGATTCTGACTTGGGGCAGGGGGTTGGGGGGCAGGAGGGGGTGCAGGCTCTGGGAGGGAGCTTGGGTGCAGGAGGGGGATTCTGACCTGGGGCAGGGGGTTGGGGGGCAGGAGGGGGTGCAGGCTCTGGGAGGGAGTTTGGGTGCAGGAGGGGGATTCTGACCTGGGGCAGGGGGTTGGGGGGCAGGAGGGGGTGCGAGCTGTGGGAGGGAGCTTGGGTGCAGGAGGGGGATTCTGACCTGGGGCAGGGGGTTGGGGGGCAGGGGGAGGTGCAAGGTGCAGGCTCCGGCTGCTGGCACGTCTCGGCACGGGAGAGGGACAGCGTGTCCCACGCCCGCAGGCACCACCCCTGCAGCTCCCATTGGCCAGTTCCAGCAGCCGGCCACTTCCGGGAGCGGCGTGGGGCCACGACACTCAGGCAGCCTGCTGGAGCCCGGCTGTGCCGGGCACCCCCTTAGCCCAAGGTCCTGGGCTGCCGCCTCTAAAGCCCCTGTGTTAATCCGGCCCTGGCTCTCCCTCTGAGCCAGCCCGTTTCCACGCTGAGCAAAGTGGAGTAAAGCCCGTTCCTTAGAGCGGGGCTGGGAAAGCGAACCGGCACGCGGCCGGATTTATAATTTTGACACACATATGCTGTGCTGGTGGGGAGTTCAGAGAGACAGCCCCCGGGTATAAACTGAGCGAGGTAGTGATCTCCTTAAGCTGTTAGCAGTATCGGGTTTATGGTACACAGACCGGCAGGTTTAATTCCAGCCAGCAGGGGGCAGCGGGAAAACATGCATGCACACCTGCCACCTCCCAGCCACACCGCCAGCCCGTAGGGGGCAGGAGGCAAACACAATGCAGTCAGTGAAGCCAGGGCTGGATTCTGAGCTCAGTAACCCCAGTGTCAATCTGGAGTGACTCCAGTTCAGCACTCTTTATACTGGAGTGAAACAAGAAATTCACCCACCCTTCTCCAGACAGACCCCACCCCTTCCCCATCCGTCAGGGCCTTTCCCGCTGCCCCATCCCTGGGTTATAACAATTTAAGATGACCAAAAAAAGGCAAAGCAATCCGGGCTAGACTCTGGTCACCAAGCGCCCCTTTAAGAAGCAAGGGGGAGGAGCTATTTAAAGGCAATGGCTAGCTCGATTTTTTTTTGCCCCCCCAACAGAAATGATTTCCTCTTGCCTCCCGGCTTGCGGAGCAGGGATTAGAGGCCCCGGGCGAGCCAGGCCCCCAGCCCGGCCAGGCCTGCGGCCAGGGAGAGCTGGGCCCCGGCGCCCGCGGCCGAGTTGCAGAATTCGCCCTCGCAGCACTCGTAGGAGGTGCTGTAGGTGATGTCGGCGAAGGTCGAGTTGTCGTTGGTGTGGCATTTCCCCTTGTCAACGCAGTTCTTCTTCATGATCAGCTTGTGGCCGGCTGGAGGCAGAGAGCGAGAGAGAGGGAATGAGAGAAGGAGAAAGGAAAAAAGAGAACAAAGAAAGGAGAGAGAGAGAGAATGAGGGAAGGAGACTGGGCCCAAGAGAGAGCGACGGAGCTGGAGAAGGGGGGAAGGGGATGGGGACCGAGCGAGGGGGACGGAGCCCGAGAACAGGGGAATGGGACGGGGACCGAGAGAGAGTGACAGAGCCGGAAAAGGAGGGAAGGGAACAGGGACCGAGAGGGAGCGATGGAGCCGGAGAAGGGGGAACAGGATGGGGACCAAGCGGGAGGGAGCCCCAGGGAGGGGGAAGGCGACGGAGCCGGAGAAGGAGGGAATGGGACAGGGACCGAGCGGGAGGGAGCCCCAGGGAGAGGGAAGGTGATGGAGCCAGAGAAAGAGGGAACGGGACGGGGACCGAACGGGAGGGAGCCCCAGGGAGGGGGAAGGTGATGGAGCCGGAGAAGGAGGGAATGGGACGGGGACCGAGCAGGAGGGAGCCCCAGGGAGGGGGAAGGCGACGGAGCCGGAGAAGGGGGAACGGGACAGGAACTGAGAGGGAGCGACGGGGTTGGAGACGGGGGAACGGGACAGGGACCGACAGAGCGATGGAGCCGGAGAAGGGGGAATGGGACAGGGACCAAGCGGGAGGGAGCCCCAGGGAGGGGGAAGGATCCCAGAGCTAGAGAAGGGGGAACGGGACGGGGACCGAGAGGGAGCGACAGGGCCGGAGAAGGGGGAACAGGACAGGGACCGAGCGGGAGCGACGGGGCTGGAGAAGGGGGGAACAGGACGGGGACTGAGCGGGCGCGACGGAGCCGGAGAAGGGGGAACAGGACAGGGACCGAGCGGGAGGGAGCCCCAGGGAGGGGGAAGGCGATGGAGCCGGAGAAGGGGGAACAGGACAGGGACCGAGAGGGCGCGACAGAGCCGGAGAAGGGGTAACGGGACGGGGACCGAGCGGGAGCGACGGAGCCGGAGAAGGGGGAACGGGACGGGGACCGAGCGGGAGCGACGGAGCCGGAGAAGGGGGAACGGGACGGGGACCGAGCGGGAGCGACGGAGCCGGAGAAGGGGGAACGGGACGGGGACCGAGCGGGAGCGACGGAGCCGGAGAAGGGGGAACGGGACGGGGACCGAGAGGGAGCGACGGAGCCGGAGAAGGGGGAACGGGACGGGGACCGAGCGGGAGCGACGGAGCCGGAGAAGGGGGAACGGGACGGGGACCGAGCGGGAGCGACGGAGCCGGAGAAGGGGGAACGGGACGGGGACCGAGAGGGAGCGACGGAGCCGGAGAAGGGGAACGGGACGGGGACCGAGAGGGAGCGACGGAGCCGGAGAAGGGGGAACGGGACGGGGACCGAGCGGGCGTGACGGAGCCGGAGAAGGGGGAACGGGACGGGGACCGAGCGGGAGCGACGGAGCCGGAGAAGGGGGAACGGGACGGGGACCGAGAGGGAGCGACGGAGCCGGAGAAGGGGGAACGGGACGGGGACCGAGCGGGCGTGACGGGGCTGGAGAAGGGGGGAACAGGACAGGGACCGAGCGGGAGCGACGGAGCCGGAGAAGGGGGAACGGGACGGGGACCGAGCTGGAGGGAGCCCCAGGGAGGGGGAAGGAGCCCGGAGCCACGGGCAGGGCCGTTACCTGCGCGGCCCCGGATGGTGGCGCAGAGCTGGTTGTCCTGGCAGGTGATGGTGGTGGTGTGGCAGGGGATGCCAAATATGGTGAAGTCGCATTTCAGGCACTTCAGGGCCGCGCCTGGGAACAGAGAGCAGGGGTGAGACCCACCAACCCTCCCTCAGCCGGGCACAGGGGGCTGCACCCCTGGGGGCTCCCTGCCCACAGCTGGGCCTGCCCCAGCCCCATGACAGAGCCTCCTGGGGGGAGCCCCAGGGAATGAGCCGGGGAGCTGGGACAGGCAGGAGGGGCTGAGGGGCTGGGGTTGAGGTGGGGGAATAAGGGGCCATGAGTCAGATTAGGGGTGGGTCAGGGGTTCAGGGGATGGGGGTGAGGCTGGGGGGGCTGAGAGAAGGGGGTCAGGGGTGAGGGTGTGGGGAAATGGGGTGGGGTTTAGGGGATGGGGTGAGGCTGGGGGAATGGGGTGTGGGTCGGGGGGCTGAGAGAAGGGGGATCAGGTCGAGGTGAGGGTGGGGAAATGGGGTGTGGGTCGGGGGCTGGGGGGCTGAGAAGGGGGATCAGGTCGAGGTGAGGGTGTGGGGAAATGGGGTGTGGGACCGGGGCTGGGGGGCTGAGAAGGGGGATCAGGTCGAGGTGAGGGTGTGGGGAATGGGGTGTGGGTCAGGGTCTGGGGGGCTGAGAAGGGGGATCAGGTCGAGGTGAGGGTGTGGGGAATGGGGTGTGGGTCAGGGTCTGGGGGGCTGAGAAGGGGGATCAGGTCGAGGTGAGGCTGGGGGAATGGGGTGTGGGTCAGGGGGGCTGAGAGAAGGGGGATCAGGTCGAGGTGAGGGTGTGGGGAAATGGGGTGTGGGTCAGGGGCTGGGGGCTGTGTAGGGGGATCAGGTCGAGGTGAGGGTGTGGGGAATGGGGTGTGGGTCAGGGTCTGGGGGGCTGAGAAGGGGGATCAGGTCGAGGTGAGGGTGTGGGGAATGGGGTGTGGGTCAGGGTCTGGGGGGCTGAGAAGGGGGATCAGGTCGAGGTGAGGCTGGGGGAATGGGGTGTGGGTCAGGGGGGCTGAGAGAAGGGGGATCAGGTCGAGGTGAGGGTGTGGGGAATGGGGTGTGGGTCAGGGGCTGGGAGGCTGAGAAGGGGGATCAGGTTGAGGTGAGGGTGTGGGGAAATGGGGTGTGGGTCAGGGGCTGGGGCTGAGGCCGGGGAGCTGAAGGGAGGGGCTCAGGCCAGGGGCTGAGGGCATAGGGAGATGGGGCTGGGTCGAGGGCTGAGGGTGTAGGGAGACGGGGGGCAGCGTGGGGGGTCGGGGCACGAGGGGCGACTCTCCTGGGACGGGAACCAAGGGAGAAAACTGTTGCGCAGCTAAAAATATTTCTCCTGGGCCGTGAGCGAAGTGGCAGCTGGTCAGGGAGCTTCAGTCCCCCCCCCTCCTGCCCCCCCAGCCGCCCCAACCTGCCTCTCCTGACAGGGGCTATCTGGCTGCCGGCTGATAAGCCGCGGCAGCGAGAGCCTGGCGCTGTTTATCAGAGGGGTCTGGAAACAGGCCACATGTTTAGGGCAGCAAAAAATAACCCCTCTATTCCTACCCCGCTACTCCCCTTCCCCCCGCAGTCCCCATAAAGCTCCATCTGCCACCCCCCAGTGCCCCCGTTACCCCGCTTCCTTCAACCCTCACTTTGTTAGGCAGGATTTCCGGCGGCAGGGGCGTAGCAGTATCACGTGCACATTCACTGAACAGTGGCGCTTAATTTCCAAAAATTCTCTTACAAATAAGAGAGTTTAACTCCGCAAAGCTCAAGGGTGGGAAAAGCTGGAAAGGGCAGAGTTAAGGGGGCATTTCCCACATAACTCTGATCCCCCCAGAGAGATGTCAATAGGAAGGGAGAACAACTGAGTACCTCAACCAGCTCACACAAGAATGGTTCTTGCCACAGCTTGTACTCACATGACCCACTGCGATCCCTGACTGTGGTCTGTGAGTGCCATTGATACAAGGGAGGGCAGAGTTAAGGGGATATTGGGAAGAATCACCTTAATTCTGGCTGCTGTTCGTCCAGTGGTCTGAGTTTTGGGAATTAAACTCTTCCAATCAGGAAGGAGGATAGAGTTTTTAAATTCTCCTTAGCGCAGTGGCTTGGTGTTGAAGCGAGTTACACTCGAAAGGGGGCTCTCTTGAGGAAGGAGGGAATGGAGAAATACAACGCGAGAGCTACCGACCCACACTGGAAAGTGGAGGTGGGGCAAAGATCCGCTGGGTTTCATGGCTCACCGATCCCGACGCAGGTCAGAACGGCCAGACACAGGAGGAGAATTTTGCCCATGGTCGTCTCCTGGCGAGGCGGACACCAGCGGATTATGGAGGCAGGCGGGACCGTCCCAGGGCTCGGGGGCTGGCGGCTGAGTCTGCGTCTGGCTGCGTGGGATCTGTCTGATACCCACAGCTGGGGTGGGAGGGGCAGGTGGGGCATGGACGCAGGGACCCTGATTGGCACAACTTGTAAACACATGGACGTGTGCAGCTGACACAGAGCCTGGGATTAGGTGGAGACGTATTCGTACAGACAAAACACACGCCCACAATCACTCACAATCACTCACACACACCCTGACAGACAGACACAGGGTGTAAAGACACCCGTAGGTAAAACACACACCCCCGTAGCAAACACACAAGCCAAACACACACACTCTCTCTCTCTCTCTCTCTCTCACACACACACACACACACACACACACAGGGTGTAAAGACACCCGTAGGTAAAACACCCATCTCCATAGCTAACACACACACACACAAACCAAACACATACACTCACACTCTCTCTCACACACACACACACCCTGACAGACAGACACAGGGTGTAAAGACACCCGTAGGTAAAACACCCATCTCCATAGCTAACACACACACACACAAACCAAACACATACACTCACTCTCTCTCTCACTCTCTCTCTCTCTCTCTCACACACACACACACACACACACACACACACACCCTGACAGACAGACACAGGGTGTAAAGACACCCGTAGGTAAAACACCCATCTCCATAGCTAACACACACACACACAAACCAAACACATACACTCACACAGTCTCTCTCTCTCTCACACACACACACACACCCCTCGCTGTAGCTAACACACAGACACACACACAGAGCAGACCTTTGTCCCGCCCTGTCGTGCCCCAGCTGAGATGATCTCGTTCATCTGCCCGATCCCAAGAGCAGCAGGCGCTGGGGGAAGCAGGAATTTCCCACACGCCGCGGCTCGGGCGGGACACCCCCCCCCCCTTGGCACCTCACCAGAGAGCCGGGGTGGGGGACATCGGGTGAAACGCGGCCGGTAGCTCGGCGTCCCGAGTCCCTCCCCGCGTGGGCTGGTGTCACTAACGCGAGCGGTGGCCGTTCCCGCGTGGGCTCCATCTCCTCTGCTGGGCTGGCGTTTGTGGGTTTTGTCTCGCTAACACGCTGTGGAACGGGGCTAATCCGCGAACGGGGCAGGGCTGGTTTCTCGTGTGTCCTCGGGGTCCTCCGTGGGATGGTAAAATCTCCACTGCGCCCGATGTGGAGGTGAAGCCCCCTCCGATTAAATACACGGTAAATACACCCCAGTTCTTCCCGCGAGATCGCGCCTACACCCCACATCAGTTTCCTTTCACCAACGCCTGGAAGTTTTACCGCTGTAACTTTCAGTGAGGCACATGTGGGGCGGGGGGTTAACCTCTTTCCTTTGATCACACGCCCGGGGGGTCGAGGTGAGGGGCTGTGATCCCAATCCCCTTCCATCCTTAGAGGTTTTTAAGGCCCGGCTTGACAAAGCCCTGGCTGGGATGATTTAGTTGGGGATTGGTCCTGCTTTGAGCAGGGGGTTGGACTAGATACCTCCTGAGGTCCCTTCCAACCCTGAGATTCTATGATTCTATGAACCCCCAATGCGGACCAGTCAGACCAGTATAAAGGGACCACATGCACTTTGATACTGGTACAGCTGCGTCCAGCGCGGTGATTTGATCATACCAGGCTCGTTAAAGCGATGCGACTTTCCAGAGAACATCATGGGCTAGTTAATTCTCTGTAGGCAGGTGGCGGTGTAGCCATGTCGCTCCCAGGATCTCAGAGACACAAGGGAGGTGAGCGAATCTTTTATGGGACCCACCTTGTCTCTAGTTTCTTCTCTGGGAGCCTGTGACGGGGTGAACTTGCCCTGCACTGGAGAGGAAGGGGTTAAGCCTGCACTCCAGCCAGCGGAAGCCACGCCCCCTCGCCCCTACTGAGCACGCTCCGACTGCGGCTGCAGTATAAAAGGGAGCGGCCCAGCCTCATTGCAGGCTGACCCCCGGCGAGGAAGGACGCACCTCGCTGGCTCCAGCCTGGGAACAGCCAGAACCCCTGAGCGCGGGAGCCAGAGGCACCGGGACCCAGGCGGGCGCACGAGGGAGGTCGGCGCCGCCAGGACCGGTGCTGGCTGAGGAACCCGGAGAGCCCAAGGGCGTCCAGATGGCAGCACTGGGGAATCCGGTAGGAACCAGCCCAGGGGAACTAGGCAGGGGGCCGGTTACAGAACCGGCTCTTGGGCTGGCGTGTTTCGCTCGGCGCCTCGCTGACTCGGTGCCACGTGCACTCACCATTACGGGGCCTTGGCTGGGACCCGGTGGAGAGGGAGGGCCCGGGCCCCCCTACCCCTGCTGCCCTGTGCGGGTGGCAGCTCACCTCCCCGCCTCTGACCATTAGGCCGCAGAGCCCTGCTAAGGAGGGCAGCTTTACTGACGCTGGACACTCGGCCACTCAACTGGGCGAAGGAGGGCAGCCATACAGACTGGTGTCACAGGGCAAGGATATTGACTCCAGCCATTGGGCCATACTGCCCTGAGGCTAAGGGCAGGCAGGCGGACTTAACTGTGGATCCGCGACACCTTTGCCCCACCCCAAAGGGGGACGGGGTGTACTTGACCCACGACACAGAAAACCATCCGGTTGGGCTGAGGTGAGTCCAAGCCAACTGGGAACCGTCGAAAGCGATTGCTTAAAACTGGACCCAGCTGGAGAAACCCCCCAGCCAGCGGGCGCGAATTCAGAGAAAGTGGGACTTCTCTTCCCCTGGGAGTTCGTTGATGTGTCCCAAGCGGCCTGGAGGCCCCGACACCACAGAGAACAACCAACAACAAGCAGATGTTCTTGGAAATGCAGATTCCTGCCTTGACTCTGGTCTCTGAAGAGGGGACAGATTTTTGAAGATTAAACACAACAGCTGCCAGGAGGCACCTAGGGGGGATTTTTCAAAAGCGTCCAGGCGCCCGAGCCCCATTGAAATCAGAGTTAGGGGGATCGGGAACCTGGTGCCCAGCTGCATTTTTAAGCACCCAAATAGCTTTCAATCCCGGGGTATTTCCAGCCAGATAAGCCTGCGGCTGTCAGGCTAACGCATGTCGAGCTGCATCCCTTGCGCGCCTGCACGTTGTGATTCTTATACGCCTAGAGCCGCGGTTCTCGACAGGGATACAAGTCCACCGGGGGGGTAGGCAGAGCTCTTCCAGGGGGACATCAACTCCGCTCGATATTTGCCTAGTTCGACGACAGGCTATAGAAAAATTTCTGGCTCTGTCGCTCTCTCTTGGTCCCTGTCCAACTCAGAGTCACTGCAAACTAAACTTTCATACAGACGGTGACTTGTTAATACTGCCAGGAGCTGGGAACGGGCGACAGGGGCTGGGTCAGTGGATGATTCCCTGGTCTGTTCACTCCCTCTGGGGCACCTGGCACTGGCCACTGTCGGAGACAGGACCCTGGGCTGGACGGACCTTTGGTCTGACCCGGTACGGCCGCTCTTATGTCCTATACACTGAAATGTAGCACGGGGTTTCTATTCCATTTTATTTATTTATAATTACAGGATCAAAGGGAGAAAGTCTCCCCCTGTTCAGTCACAGCGGGGCTGGGGCACTTCTGGATTTTGACGTCAGCACGTCGTTTTTAAGGGAGGTGAAATTTGGGGGCACGCAAGCCAAATCCGCCCCCTGAAAGGGGGGACGGTCGGAGGCGCCGGCCCCGGGGTGCTCCAGGGCCTAATTGCAGAAGTCGCCCTGGCAGCAGGTGTAGGAGGTGGCGTAGGTGACGCCAGCCCAGGTCGCCGTGTCCTGGGTGCTGCATTTCACCTCGTCCAGGCAGTTCTTCCGCACAATCGTCTTGTGACCAGCTGCGGGAAGAGAGAGAGAGAGGGAATGAGAGGAGGAAACAAGAGAACGAAGGAAGGAGGGAGGAACCAAGGGAAAGAGAGAGAACGAAAAAGAGAGAACGAAAGAGAACAGAAGAACGAGAGAGAAAACGAGGGAATAAGAAAAGGAACAAGAGAGTGTGATAAAGCCAGAGAACAAGGGAAGGGGACGGAGACCGAGAGAGAGACATGGAGCCGGAGAACGAGGGAACGGGACAGGGACCGACAGAGTGACAGAGCCGGAGAAGGAGGGAAGGAGACGGAGCCGGAGAAGGAGGGAAGGGGATGGGGACCCAGAGGGAGCGACGGAGCCGGAGGAGGGGGAACGGGACGGGGACCGAGCAGGAGGGTCCCCAGGGAGGGGGAAGGAGCCCGGAGCCGCGGGCAGGGCCGTTACCTGCGTGGCCCCGGACGGTGGCGCAGAGCTGCCCGGCCGGGCAGGTGACCGGGCTGAGCTCACAGGGGGCGTCGAACGCGGTGAAGTCGCATTTCAGGCACTGCAGGGCCGCGCCTGGGAACGGGAGCAGGGGTGAGACCGGGCCCCTCCCCACAGACCCCCCCAGCCGGGCACTGGGGGCTGCTCCCCCGGGGGGTCCCTGCCCACAGCCGGGCCTGCCCCAGCCCCGCGACAGCGCCCCCTGGGGGGATCCCCAGGGAACGAGCCGGGGAGCTGGGACACAGGCAGGGAGGTCTGGGGGGGCAGGAGCAGTTGGGGGGGCTGCGGTTGCGGTGGGGGGAATAAGGGGCCGGGAGTCAGGTCACAGGTGGGTCAGGGGTTAAGGGGATGGGGGTGAGGCTGGGGGGTGAGGGGGGGGAGGTCGGGGGCTGCCCAGGCCTCATGTTGGGGGGGGGGCAGGGAACACAGCCCCCTGCTAGCCCTGCCCTGCCCCCCCAGCTCTGCCGGTGCCCCTCACTCCCGACCCGCAGCCCCTGCCAGCCCAGCCCTGTCCCCCCCAGCTCTGCCGGTGCCCCTCACTCCCGACCCGCAGCCCCTGCCAGCCCAGCCCTGCCCCCCCCCAGCTCTGCCGGTGCCCCTCACTCCCGACCCGCAGCCCCTGCCAGCCCAGCCCTGGGCTCCCCGCCCCCCCCCCACACACACGGACACGTCCTAATAATCTTGGGCCCGGGGGCAAAGTGCGACTCCTCTGGGACGGGAACCAAGGGAGGAAACTGTTGCGCAGCTAAAAATATTCCTCCTGGGCCCTGAGCGAAGTGGCAGCCGGTCGGGGGGGGGGCTCCAGTGCCAGACACGGGGCTGGATGGGCCTTCGGGCTGAGCCGGTCTGGCCGCTCTCATGTTCTTCTCTGGGGAAGAATCCCCTGAACTCCGGCTGCTCCTCGCCCAGTGGCCTGAGCTGGGGAATTAAACTCCCCGGGTCGGGGAGGGGAGCGGAGCCTTTGGGGACAGAGCAGGGAATTTTCGTGGTGTTCTGCACGACTGCTGGGGGCGTGCCTCAGTTTCCCCAGGGCTGCATGGGAGGTGGGGGTTGCTGGTGCAGAGGACCAGGTGTGACCTGGCCCGGCAGTCGGGACCCCAGACAATGGCCGGAGATTGGGGAACCCGGCGAGTGGTGAGCGGAAGAGCTGAGGCGAGAATACAGAAGGGGGGGGCCGAGGGGGCCTGTTATCCGGGACCGAGGCCAAAGGGCTGTTGGGGGGGGGGCGATCGGCTGATCGGCTGGAGGGAGGGGGCTGCTGGACGGGGGACAAGGAGCAGCCGGAGCCCCAGGGGCCGGGGCCGGACCCAGCTGGCCGGGGTGCGACTGGCCTGGCCCGAGCCCCCCGAGACCCGCCTGGGCTGGGTTCGGCTGGCGGAGAGTCCGAGCAGGCTGGGGATCGGGGGGGGGGAGGGTCGATCTCTCTGGGGGGTTCCTGGGGGCCGGGGCGAGGGGACTCCCCGCGGGGCCCACGGCAGAGCCAGGCGCTGGAGGCTCAGAGGTGCAGGCCTGGGGGGCGGCAGGGCCAGAGGGCCTGACCCCGGCGCGATCTTCCCGGGGGGCTCGCGCCGAAGGGGGGCTCCTCCCATGGGGCTGTACGGAGGCCTGGGGGTCCGGGACCCCTTGAAATCCTCCTCAGCGCCGTGGCAGCGAGTTACGCTCGGCTGGGGGGGGGCTCTGGCGAGCAGGGACTGGGGACATACAGGGCGAGCCCCCAGGCGGGGGCGGGGTGAAGACCCCCGGGTTTCGCGGCTCACCCAGGCCGGCGCAGGCCAGAGCGGCCAGGCCCAGGAGCAGAGCTTTGCCCATGGGCGGCTCCAGGCGAGGCGGCTGCCGGGCGGGTTGGGGACGCTCGGGGCCGGCGGCTGAGGCTGCGTCTGGCTGCGTCGCTCTGGCCGACACACACACACGGGCAGGTTGCGTCTGCGTCTGTGTCTGGCTGCGTCGCTCTGGCCGACACACACACACACACGGGCGGGGCCGCGGAGCGACACGTGAACCCGGGGGCCCGACTGACACAAGCTGTAAACGCAGCTGACAGAGCCGGGGGTTAGGCGGAGACGTATTTGTACAGATGGAGCAAACACACACACACACACACACACACAGTCACACACACAGACCCAGCAGGGACGGGGACACACACACAAATACACTCACCCACACATACACATACATACACACTCACACTCCCTCACACACACACTCACACATGCACAAAACAAACACACACACAGCCCTGTCTAGCTGACTCCAATACTAACACACTCACCCACCCCCTGACAGACAGACACAGGGTGTAGAGACACATGGAGGTAAAACACACCCCCCGTAGCTAACACACACCCCAAACACACACAGTAAATGCTGAGACACACATACAAGGTGTAAATGTTAAAATACACTTAAGACACAGTCACACACAAGAGACACACACACAACTACCGACACACAGACTATTCCACTGGGCACAAGCTGCCAACCCTCCCACACACAAGGTGTAAACAGAATCACACAAACACACCTGCGCTGCCAACAGACACACAGGGATCGTAACACACAAACACCCACAAATAGTCTCCCCCGAGCTCTGCTGGTGCCCCTCACTCCCGACCCGCAGCCCCTGCCAGCCCAGCCCTGCCCCCCGCTAACTCTGCCGGTGCCCCTCACTCCCGACCCGCAGCCCCTGCCAGCCCAGCCCTACCCCCGCCAGCTCCAGCCACCCCCAGATCCCCCCATCCCCCCATTCACCTACCCACCCCCAGCTCCAACCACCCACCTCCTGCTCCCTCCCTCCCTCCACCTACCAGCCCCGTCCACCCAGCCAGGGCCGGCTCCAGACCCCAGCGCGGCAAGCACGTGCGTGGGGCGGCCCTTTCCCGGAGGGGGGAGACAGGCTGGGCCGGCGGACCTGCCGCAGTCATGCCCGCGGGAGGTCCGCTGCTCCCGGGGCTCGGGGGCGGCCTCCCGGGCATGACTGCTTGGCCTGCACCCAGCCACCCCCATCCCAGCGCCCCGCTCCCCAAGCTCAGCCCATAGGAGGGAGCCACCTGTCCACTGGGTTTGTGGGGCCCCCACCGCACTGTCCCATCCCCCCATAGCCCTGTTCCCCCCATAGCTCCATCCCATCCCCCCCACAGCCCCATTCTGCCCCAGTGCCCCAGTGCCACCCATCCCACCCGCCATAATGCCCCAGCCCCAGCCCCCCAGCTGCTGGGTTGGAACCCTCTTATTGTGGGGTTATGACATCAGCGCTAGAACGACCAATCAGAATCCTCCACCCCTCCCCATTCTCATTCCCTCACACCCCATCCAGCACTGGCCTAGACGGGAGAACCCCCCTTCTCTGGGTACGTGGTGCCCCTCACTCCCGACCCGCAGCCCCCTGCTCCCTGCCCTCGCCACCTCTGCCGGTGCCCCTCACTCCCGACCCGCAGCCCCCTGAGCTCCCCAGCCCTGCCGGTGCCCCTCACTCCCGAGCCGCAGCCCCCTGAGCTCCCCAGCTCTGCCGGTGCCCCTCACTCCCGACCCGCAGCCCCCTGTGCCCCCCAGCTCTGCCGGTGCCCCTCACTCCCGACCCGCAGCCCCTGAACTCCCCAGCTCTGCCAGTGCCCTTCACTCCTGACCCACAGCCCCTGCCAGCCCAGCCCCCCACAGCTCTGCCGGTGCCCCTCACTCCCGACCCGCAGCCCCCTGAGCTCCCCAGCTCAGCCGGTGCCCCTCACTCCCGACCCGCAGCCCCCTGTGCCCCCCAGCTCTGCCAGTGCCCCTCACTCCCGACCCGCAGCCCCCTGTGCCCCCCAGCTCTGCCGGTGCCCCTCACTCCCGACCCGCAGCCCCAGAACTCCCCAGCTCTGCCGGTGCCCCTCACGCCCGACCCGCAGCCCCTGCCAGCCCAGCTCTGCCGGTGCCCCTCACTCCCGACCTGCAGCCCCCTGCTCCCCACCCCCCAGCTCTGCCGGTGCCCCTCACTCCCGACCCGCAGCCCCTGCTAGCCCAGCCCTGGGCTCTCCTGCCCCTCCCCCCAGCTCACAGACCTCGGGATAAAACCCAGGAGTCCTGGCGTCCAGCCCCCCCCCCTCCCCCCGCGGCTCCATTTGCTTTTCAAAGCACCAGACACATCCTCAGCTCATTAATGTGTTTATTGAGGTCGGGCTCCTCCTAAGGTCACAGAGCTGGTTTGTTAGTGTAGGGTCTCCCGGGACTGTTGACATTGTGGTTTGTTAGTGTAGGGTCTTTCTTGAGGGCCAGGCTTGCACAGGGGCCAGTTTCTTTTTGTAAGATCTCTTGAGGGTGCTGGAGACTGAGTGGGCCAATTTGTTCTGGCAGGTCACTCAGAGACTGGTTTGTTATTGTAGGGTCCCTCAGGGGCCGGTTTGTTATTGTATCAGAGGGGTAGCCGTGTTAGTCTGGATCTGTTAAAGCAGCAAAGAATCCTGTGGCACCTTATAGACTAACAGACGTTTTGGAGCATGAGCTTTCATGGGTGAACACCCACTTCGTCGGATGCATGTCTTCGTTGTTATTGTAGGGTCTCTCAGGGGGTGGTAGGTTATCGTAGGGTCTCTCAGGGGCCGGTTGGTTATTGTAGGGTCTCTCAGGGGCCGGTTGGTTATTGTAGGGTCTCTCAGGGGGTGGTAGGTTTTTGTAGGGTCTCTGGGGGCTGGTTTGTTATCATAGGGTCTCTCAGGGGGTGGTAGGTTATCGTAGGGTCTCTCAGGGGCCGGTTGGTTATTGTAGGGTCTCTCAGGGGGTGGTAGTTTTTTGTAGGGTCTCTCGGGGACGGTTTGTTATCGTAGGGTCTCTGGGGGCCGGTCGGTTATCGTAGGGTCTCTGGGGGCCGGTCGGTTATCGTAGGGTCTCTGGGGGCCGGTTGGTTATTGTAGGGTCTCTGGGGGCTGGTTTGTTATCGTAGGGTCTCTGGGGGCCAGTCGGTTATCGTAGGGTCTCTGGGGGCCAGTCGGTTATCGTAGGGTCTCTGGGGGCCGGTCGGTTATGGTAGGGTCTCTGGGGGCCGGTTGGTTATGGTAGGGTCTCTGGGGGCTGGTTTGTTATTGTAGGGTCTCTGGGGGCCGGTTGGTTATCGTAGGGTCTCTGGGGGCCGGTCGGTTATCGTAGGGTCTCTCAGCAGCTGGCTTGTTATCGTAGGGTCTCTGGGGAGGCTGGGTGCTGGGGGAGTCGTGGGGAGCGGGGGCGGGGGGGCTCAGTGCAGAGCCCAGAGCGCCAGCGCCCCCAGCAGGCCAGCGAGGGGGGCGCGGCGGGGACGGGGGGGCGCGGCTCCAGGGCCAGCGGGCGGGCAGGGCGGGGGGCGCGTTGCAGAGGTCGGTGCCGTTGCAGCAGGTGCGGTTGTAGGTGAAGCCGAAGAAGGGATCCAGGAGCCCGGCGGCGTCGCAGGGGGCCCCGGGGGGTCGGCAGCCCAGAGTCGACAGCGAGAAGAGGGGCCCTGGGGGGAGACGAGCCTGTGTCGGGGGGGCGGACTCAGAACGACGCCAGCCCCCCCCCACCTCCAGCCCCCCCAAAACCTCCAGCCCCCCCCCACCTCCAGCCCCCTGCCCCCCAAGCCCCACCCCCCAAAAACCTCCAGCCCCCCCAAAACCTCCAGCCCCCCCCCACCTCCAGCCCCCTGCCCCTCAGGCCTCAGCCCCCCAAAAACCTCCAGCCCCCCCCAAAACCTCCAGCCCCCCCCCACCTCCAGCCCCCTGCCCCTCAGGCCCCACCCCCCAAACACCTCCAGCCCCCGACCTCTGACCCCTGGTCCCAGCTCCCCCTTACCCACCCCTCCCGGCCTCTGCCCCCCAGCCTCACATTGCCAGCCCCCTGCCCCCCCGGCAATGAGCCCCCCCATCTCCAGCCCCCCAACCCCAACCTTCCTGCCCCAGCCCCATCTGCCTCGACACCGCCCCCCCCCCCGAGGCCCAGCCCAGCGCCCCCCCGTGGGGACTCACCGAAGCTGGCGACGTGGCTCCAGCAGACGCCCCCGGGGGGGGCCGTGCACGTCCCCTGGCCCCACACGCAGCCCTCGTAGGGGTTCCCCACCTCACACACACGGCACTGCAGGGCCCCCCCTGCCGAGAGACGGACACCCCGTCAGCCCCACCGGCACCCGCCCTGCCCCCAGAGCCCCTCGCCCCCCTCCGCTGTGGGGCCGGGTGGGAGCCAGCACCCCCTAGAGGGCCAGGCCCCTGCCCCACTCCCCGCCCCCCTGAGCCAGCCAGTCCCTGCCCTGGGGCCGGGTGGGAGCCAGCGCCCCCCAGAGGGGACAGGGCCCTGCCCCATTCCCTCCCTCCCCAGCCCGTCCCGCCCTGGGGCTGGGGGGGCCGTGCCCCTCGCAGGGGGTCCCCAGCCGCACCGGTGGCCCAGCAGAGCAGGAAGGTGCCCGCCAGGAGCAGGGTCTGGCCCATGTCGCCGGCGGGTGGGCGGTCGAGGGCGCCGGACGCCTGCAGCCCCCTGAGCAATGGGGGGGGGGGGAGTTGGGGGTCGGTCGCTGGGTCCCGGGCGAAGCAGGAGCCTGAAGTGGCCTCAGTCCAGCGCCGGCCGCTGCGTGTCTGGGCCGGGTCCCTCCGGACACGCCCGAGTTTGCTCTGCGCTTATCGGCCGGACGCCGCCGGAGTGGGTGAAAGGTGGAAACTGGGAACGGGGCAGGGGCCTGTCCCCTCTGGGGGGCGCCGGCTCCCCCCGGCCCCAGGGCAGGGACTGGCTGGCTCGGGGGGACGGGAATGGGGCAGGGGCCTGTCCCCTCTGGGGGGCGCCGGAATGGGAGTGGGGCCGGCCACATCTCCTTGATAGTCAGACCCACGGCTTCCAGGCGGGGGAAGGTCCAAACGAAACGGGGCGACTCCCCACCGGGGGGCGCTGCCTGGCTCAGAGCCGGTGTCCCTGAGCTGGTGTCACGGGGCCAGTCCATGCCCCAACCCGGCCCGTTATTACTGACCTTGGCACAAAAAGCGGGAATGTGCTAATAAAGTTTGCGGCTGACACGAAGCTGGGAGGTATTGGCTAACCCAGAGCAGGACCGGGGTATCCTACAGGAAGATCTGGGTGACCTTGTAAACTGGAGTAATAGTAATAGGATGAAATGTAATAGTGAAAAGCGCAAGGTCGGGCATTTAGGAATTAATAACAAGAATTTTAGTTATAAGCTGGGGAGGCATCAGTTGGAAGTAACAGAGGAGGAGAAGGACCTTGGAGTATTGGTTGATCACAGGATGACTATGAGCCGCCAATGGGATATGGCCGTTAGAAAAGCTAATGCAGTTTTAGGATGCATCAGGCGAGGTATTTCCAGTAGAGATAAGGAGGGGATAGTCCCGTTATACAAGGCACTGGTGAGACCTCATCTGGAATACTGTGTGCAGTTCTGGGCTCCCGTGTTTAAGAAGGATGAATTCAAACTGGAACAGGTGCAGAGACGGGCTACTAGGATGATCCGAGGAATGGAAAACCTGTCATATGAAAGGAGACTGAAAGAGCTTGGCTTGTTTAGCCTAACCAAAAGAAGGTTGAGGGGGGATATGATTGCTCTCTATAAATATATCAGAGGGATTAATATTAGGGAGGGAGAGGAATTATTTAAGCTTAGTACCAATGTGGACACAAGAACAAATGGATATAAACTGGACACTAGGAAGTTTAGACTTGAAATTAGACAGAGGTTTCTAACCATTAGAGGAGTGAAGTTCTGGAACAGCCTCCCAAGGGGAGCAGTGGGGGCAAAAGACATATCTGGCTTTAAGACTAAGCTTGATAAGTTTAAGGAGGGGATGGTATGATGGGATAGCCTAACTTTGGCAATTAATTTTGGCAATTGATCTTTGATTATCAGCAGGTAAGTATGCCCAGTGGTCTGGGATGGGATGTTAGCTGGGATGGGATCTGAGTTACTACAGAGAATTCTTTCCTGGGTGCTGGCTGGTGAGTCTTGCCCACATGCTCAGGGTTTAACTGATCGCCATATTTGGGGTCAGGAAGGAATTTTCCTCCAGGGCAGATTGGCAGAAGCCCTGGAGGTTTTTCGCCTTCCTCTGCAGCGTGGGGCCCGGGTCACTGGCTGGAGGATTCTCTGCAGCTTGAGGTCTTCAAACCGCGATTTGGGGACGTCAATAACTCAGACATAGGTTAGGGGGTTGTTACAGGAGTGGGTGGGTGAGATTCTGTGGCCTGCATTGTGCAGGAGGTCAGACTAGATGATCATAAAGGTCCCTTCTGAGCTTAAAGTCTATGAGTCTGGGAGCGCCCCCCCCTCCAGAGTCCCCCCTCCCCCCAACCCGGACTCCTCAGCCCCCCAAGTTCCCTTCGTCCCCCGATCCCTTGTGACCCCCCAGATCCCTGGCCGGGTTTCCAGCTGATTGGCCGATCCTGGGGGGGGCTTCTTGTCTGATCTGAGCCAGGTTCGGCCCCCACCCCGGACAGCAAGGGGGACACGCGCCACCGGCCTCTGGCCCTGGTCCCGGAGCAGCCGGATCCCTCTCGCCCCCACGGGGTAGTAGAGCCACGGAGAGAGGGAAACCGAGGCACAAATCGGCTCCATACAAAGAGGACAAAACATTCCAATGTCTGGATCCGGGTCCCCGCCCCCCTGAGCCAGCCAGTCCTGCCCTGGGGGCGGGTGGGCGCCGGTGCCCCCCAGAGGGGACAGGCCCCTGCCCCATTCCCACCTCCCTGAGCCAGCCAGGCCCTGCCCTGGGGCCAGGGGGGCCGTGCCCCTCGCAGGGGGTCCCCAGCCGCACCGGTGGCCCAGCAGAGCAGGAAGGTGCCCGCCAGGAGCAGGGTCTGGCCCATGTCGCCGGCGGGTGGGCGGTCGAGGGCACCAGGTGCCTGCAGCCCCCTGAGCAATGGGGGGGGGGGTTGGGGGTCGGTCGCTGGGTCCCGGGCGAAGCAGGAGCCTGAAGTGGCCTCAGTCCAGCGCCGGCCGCTGCGTGTCTGGGCCGGGTCCCTCCGGACACGCCTGAGTTTACTCTGCGCTTATCGGCCGGACGCCGCCGGAGTGGGTGAAAGGTGGAAACTGGGATGGGGCAGGGGCCTGTCCCCTCTGGGGGGCACCGGCTCCCCCCGGCCCCAGGGCAGGGACTGGCTGGCTCAGGGGGGACGGGGAATGGGGCAGGGGCCTGTCCCCTCTGGGGGGCGCCGGCTCCCCCCGGCCCCAGGGCAGGGACTGGCTGGCTCAGGGGGGCAGGGAATGGGGGGTTCTGGAAGCCTGGGTTCTCTTCCCGGGTTTTCTGAGTCACTTTCCAACTCGCTTCTGACAACACAAATCAGTTCCCGCCCCTGGGGGAGGCCGGGGGTCCGGAGCCTGAATTCAGCCCTGTGAGCTGTGAGGGATCCAGAGCTCAGGAGCTTTTAGAGTCTCCACCAATTCCAACACTGGGCAAACCAAACAAAACCCTTACGCAGCATTTGTCACTGCTCAAGCAGAGCCCAGGACTGGGCTGGCAGGGGCTGCGGGTCGGGAGTGAGGGGCACCGCAGGGCTGGCAGGCAGGGGCTGCGGGTCGGGAGTGAGGGGCACTGGCAGAGCTGGGGGGAAGGGGCTGCAGGTCGGGAGTGAGGGGCACCGCAGGGCGGGCAGGGGGCTGTGGGTTGGGAGTAAGGGGCACCGCAGGGCAGGCAGGGGGCTGCGGGTCGGGAGTGAGGGGCACCACAGGGGGCTGCGTGTCGGGAGTGAGGGGCACCGGCAGGACGGGCAGGGGGTTGCAGGGGGGTTGGGGGAAGCAAGGGGCTGCGGGTCGGGAGTGAGGGGCACCGGCAGGGGGCTGCGGGTCGGGAGTGAGGGGCACCGCAGGGCGGGGAGGGGGCTGCGGGTCGGGAGTGAGGGGCACCGCAGGGCTCGCAGGGGGCTGCGGGTCGGGAGTGAGGGGCACCGCAGGGCTGGCCGGGGGCTGCGGGTGGGGCGTGAGGGGCACCGGCAGGGGGCTGCGGGTCGGGAGTGAGGGGCACCGCAGGGCAGGCAGGGGGCTGCGGGTCGGGAGTGAGGGGCACCGCAGGGCGGGCAGGGGGCTGCGGGTCGGGAGTGAGGGGCACCGCAGGGCGGGCAGGGGGCTGCGGGTCGGGAGTGAGGGGCACCGCAGGGCAGGCCGGGGGCTGCGGGTTGGGAGTGAGGGGCACCGGCAGGGGGCTGCGGGTCGGGAGTGAGGGGCACCGCAGGGCTAGCAGGGGGCTGCGGGTCGGGAGTGAGGGGCACCGCAGGGCGGGCAGGGGGCTGCGGGTCGGGAGTGAGGGGCACCGCAGGGCGGGCAGGGGGCTGCGGGTCGGGAGTGAGGGGCACCACAGGGCTGGGTTGTTTCCCGCAGGCCGGGCCGGGGATACAATCACTGAGTCACCTGCTCTGTGTCTGATTTTTCAATTCCCACATCTGGGCGTCTCCCTCCCCCGGGTCCTGCCCCCTGATTGGCTGCTGCTGGCCCCACCCAGGGATAAATACCCAGGCTGGGCCCCACCTGCCTTAGTTTCCCCAGCAGTGGCTGTTTGCACCTGCTGCTGTCGCCTGCCTGGCTCACCCCCCCCCTCACTTGTCACTTTCAGCCCCCCTGAGCCCCGCCGGGATGAGCAACGTTCTGCTCCGGGCCGTGTCCCTGCTGCTCTGCTGCGCCCTGGGTGAGTGTCGGGGTCCTGGGGGGCAGCGGCTGCCGGGAGGGGGAAGAATCGGGCTGAGCTCCGTGACCCCGAGACCCCCGGGGACTTTGGGGTGGGTCCCCCCGAGTGCGGGAGGAGGGAACGTCGCGGGTCTGCCAAGGGCGTTTGGGACGCTGGGTCTGCAGGGCTGAACTGGGGATTGGCCTGAGTGGTGATGTGGCAATGGGGGGCCTGGGGGCCAGGACTCCTGGGTTCTCTCCCTGGCTGTGGGAGGGGAGGGGGGTGGGGTGTAGTGGTTAGAATGGGGGGGACTCAGAGACAGGACTCCTGGGTTCTCTTCTAGGCCTGGGAGGGGAGTGGGGTCTAGTGGTTGGAGGGTGGGGCTGGGATCCAGGCAGGACTCCTGGGTTCTCTCCCTGGGTGTGGGAAGGGAGTGGAAGGTGTGGTGGGTTAGAGCAGGGTGGGGCTCGGAGCCAGGATGCCTGGGTTCTCTCCCTGGCTCTGGGAAGGGAGTAGGGGCTGGGGGGTTAGAGCAGTGGGGGGGGGGGGCTGGGAGCCAGGACTCCTGGGTTCTCTCCCCAACTCTGGGAGGGGAGTGGGGGCTGGTGGTTAGAGCAAGGGGGGCTGGGAGCCAGGACTCCTGGGTTCTCTCCCTGGGTGTGGGAGGGGTGGAGGGTGTGGTGGGTTAGAGCAGAGCAGGGCTGGGAGCCAGGACTCCTGGGCTCCGTTCCCGGCTCTGGGAGGGGGGGCTGCGGGGTTAGAGCAGGGGGGCTGGGAGCCAGGACTCCTGGGTTCCCTCCCTGGCTCTGGGAAGGGAGTAGGGGCTGGGGAGTTAGAGCAGGGGGGGGGCTGGGAGCCAGGACTCCTGGGTTCTCTCCCTGGGTGTGGGAGGGGTGGAGGGCTGGGGGTTAGAGCAGGGGAGCTGGGAGCCAGGACTCCTGGGGTCCGTTCCCAGCTCTGGGAGTGGGGGCTGGGGGGTTAGAGCAGGGGGGGCTGGGAGCCAGGACTCCTGGGTTCTCTCCCCAGCTCTGGGAGGGGAGTGGGGGCTGGTGGGTTAGAGCAGGGGGGGCTGGGAGCCAGGACTCCTGGGTTCTCTCCCCAGCTCTGGGAGGGGAGTGGGGGCTGGTGGGTTAGAGCAGGGGGGGCTGGGAGCCAGGACTCCTGGGTTCTCTCCCCAGCTCTGGGAGGGGGGGCTGGGGGGTTAGAGCAGGGGGGGCTGGGAGCCAGGACTCCTGGGGTCCGTTCCCGGCTCGCTGGGTGTCTTTAGGCAAACGGGTCCCTGGCCCGTCTCCCTGCCCAGCCCAGAACTTGTGATTCCAGCTCCTTGGGGTGAGGCTGCCCCCAACCCAGCTTCTGCCTGCG
Source organism: Mauremys mutica (assembly GCF_020497125.1). NCBI lineage: Eukaryota > Metazoa > Chordata > Testudines > Geoemydidae > Mauremys > Mauremys mutica. Next base: position 5,074,198 of record NC_059083.1, read on the forward strand.
ACTCCCAGCTCCCCCAGAGGTGGGGGGGGGACTCGAAACTGTCATTAATAAAACGCAGTTTCCAGGGGAGGACCTTGAAGTTGCTTTTCTTGTTGCTTTTTTTGTCCTGAGGAGCAGACTGGGGGCTTCTCTCCCCTCTTAGAGAGGGGAACTTACCAGGGGAAATTTTTTTTTAAGCTCCCTTCCCGGATGGGGAACCTTGAAACTGCTTTTTCCCCCCTCCAAGTTTAAAGGGGGAAGAGAAAATCTGTGTGTACTTGTGTGTCGTGTTGGAAATGTTTCCCGTTGAAGGGGGCGGGGGCGGGGAGACTCCATTTAATTAACTTTTAATAAGCAGAGACTCTGGAATTGGTGTCAGTCCCTTGTGTGACGTGGGGAGGGCTCTGGTCCCCCGAGGGTGGGGTGACGGCCTTGCTCATCCGCCCTGGGGTGCGCACCGGGGAGATCGGCGACGGCTGGTCTGTGGGTGTGGGGCGGGGCGGGGGGGGCTGTGGAGCTGCACGACTGGTTTCAGGGCCGTGGGGGCGTCGAGTGGACGCTTGGAATGACTCAAAACCCTCTCGACTCGCTCCAGTGTCCCTGTGGCTGGCGCGCTCGAAACGCCCCACTAGAACGCTGACCTCGGGTAACCTCGGCGTCCTCCGCCCACTTCAGGGACTCTTCACATTCCTGTACGTTCCCTGGCATGCACGGGGCTGCGGCGAAGGCTTAAATTCCTGAGGAGAGAACCCAGGAGTCCTGGCTCCCAACCCCCTGCTCCCCGCTCTAACCACTAGCCCCCACTCCCCTCCCAGAGCCAGGGAGAGAACCCAGGAGTCCTGGCTCCCAGCCCCCTCTGCTCTAACCACTAGCCCCCCACTCCCCTCCCAGAGCCGGGGAGAGAACCCAGGAGTCCTGGCTCCCAGCCCCTCTGCTCTAACCACTAGCCCCCACTGCCTTCCCAGAGCTGAGGAGAGAACCCAGGAGTCCTGACCTCCCCAGCTGGGTGCTGTGACCACTAGGCGATACTGCTTTCCCGTGATAGGCTAATGGTCAGGGTCAGGTGTTTAATCCACGCCCAGCATGTGAAACCCCAAGCAGCAGGATTTGGGGCGTGTTCCCCGGTCCCTGGTGGCTCGGAGGCGGCTGTGCACCGGGATTGCAGGGCACTTTCTGCGCTTCGCCCCAGAGGCAGCTGCATCTCTCTGCTGGAACTGGGGGGGGGGGGCAGCTGTGCTCTGCCCCAGAAGCAGCCGCATCTCTGCATAAGGTGCGCTCGGCTGTTGGGCAGCTTCCTACGTGTCCCAATCGCCAGGGCCGGGTAAGTCGCTCGAGTGAGTCAGGGCCTCTCGGAGGTTGGTTCCCCGCCCGCCCTGCCCCCCAGGCTCTCTCACACCCTGTGGGGTGTGTGCCCATGTGCAGGGTTTCGATGCCAGAGTCCTTCCCACCCCCTCGCAGTTTGCCAATCCAGCAAAGAAAACAGCCGCGGCAAACTGCACCCAGACACCTCGCTCCCATGGCTTAGCTTAGCCCGCTCTGGGGCGGTGATAAAAGTGAGGGGTGAAGAACCCAGGAGTCCTGGCTCCCAGCCCCCACTGCTCTAACCACCAGCCCCCACTCAGGGGCGGCTCTACGTTTTTGGCCGCCCCAAGCAGTCATGCGCGGGAGGCGCCCCCGAGCCGCGGGAGCAGCGGACCTCCCGCAGGCATGACTGCGGACGGTTCGCTGGTCCCGCGGCTCGGCTGGACCTCCCGCAGCTGCGGACGGTTCGCAGGTCCGGCGGCTCTGCTTGAGCTGCCGCAGGCATGCCTGCAGGAGGTCCAGCCGAGCCGTGGGACCAGCGAACCGTCCGCAGTCATGCCTGCGGGAGGTCCACTGGAGCCGTGGGACGAGTGCCCCCTCCGCAGTCATGCCTGCGGGAGGTCCAGTCGTCCCGGGGCTCCGGTGGACCTCCTGCAGGCATGACTGCGGCAGGTCCGCCGGCCCAGCCTGCCGCCCCCCCGGGAAAGGGCCGCCCCACGCGCGTGCTTGCCGCGCTGGGGTCTAGAGCCGGCCCTGCCCCCACTCCCCTCCCAGAGCCGGAGGCGAGAACCCAGGAGTCCTGGCTCCCAGCCCCCTGCTTGGAGTGACTCTCTGCTGATTTACCTCCTGTCTTTCCGTGCAGCTCATGGCCTCATCTGCCGGGTCTGCGAGTTCCAGGTGGGCAGACTCTGCTTCCACTCCCGCAGCCCCTGCACGGCGCAGGGCCAGCAAGTCTGCGAGACCACCAAGGCCTACATTGGTGAGTCCCAGGGACCCCCAAGGGGGAGGAACGGCGACGCACACCCGGCCTCTAGGGGGAGCTCTGGGGGGGGGACTTTATTCTACAGCAGCTGGATGCTGATGGAGACGAGGGACCAAGTGGATGAGTCCCTCGACTACGCACGGCCACACCTGTACGCGGGCGACGCCCATACGCCCAGGTCCGCTCCCGGTGGGGGGGGAGGGGTTGCACTAGCCTTGGTTGCCTCTTAAGGGGAGTCTCTCCAAGGGGGGGGTCCCCAAGGACCTCGCATGGGGGTGAGATCTGCAGAGACCTGCATCCAAATTCCTGCAAGACGAGAGGAACGCAAGATGCTGGCGAAATTAGGAGACGTCCATCGAGAACTAGAGTCCTGAGGTTGGAGAGCTCCCTCGGGGGGAGAAAGGGGGGGGATCTCTCTCGAAATGGGGGTGCCCTGCAGATGGGGGATGGAGAACAGGGGGGCATGTCCCAAGGAGGCTCCCTTCCCTCTTGAGAAGTTACCTAACGAATCCAGGGTTTGGCTCTGGAGGGAGCGGCTCGAGGGCAGCTCCAGCTGTCCAGAGAGGTCCCGTGGGGGTTGCTCCCCTCTCTGAGCAGGGCAGGGGGAGGAGATGGGGGTTAGAGGATGGTACTAGAGGTGTCTGTCTCAGGGACCCTCCTGCCCCGTCTCGTGTGGCTTCCTGCTGCTGGGATCTGCCGGCGGAGATGTTTGGATTCTGTGTCAGTGGTGGATAAAGCTCCTATAACACATCCCAATTGCTGTCCCTGCCCCTCCTGTGACTTGTCCCCTAGAGAATAACAACCTACTACTGCTACTTAGTGCTAGATCTCGTCTCCAGATCAAGGGCTCAGAGGTCCAGGGTTCAAACCCTGCTGCTGATCCACCTTATGGGGGGTGGGGTCACTTTCCAAGAGCGACTGCAAGACCCTCCCACCTCCCCTTCCCCTGCCCAGAGCTGGGGCTAGAACCAGGATCCCCCCCTCAAGCCAGGAATCGACCCTTGGCGTCCTGAACCCCGGCTCACGGCTGCCCTGGTCTCTCCCCGCAGGCAAGGTCCCGCTGTTCTCCAAGTACGGCTGCAGCCGGACCCACGAGACCTGCAACATGACGGAGCAGAAGGACGCCGTCTTCGAGGTCAGCTACAATCGGACCTGCTGCGAGAGCGACTTGTGCAACGCTGCTGGCCCCCCCCGGGCCGCCGGGCTCCCCCTGCTCTCTGGGCTGGGAGCCCTGCTGGGGTGGTGGCTGCTGAAATAGCCCCCGGCCCGGCCCTAACCTCCACCCCCTCTCTGCTACACGCGTTTCCCTCCCGGGGCCGCCTCGCAACACGCGTCAGTAGCAGGCTCCACTCCACACCCTCAGTCGCCTTTTCTCTGGTCTTCTTCCACCAGGCCTGTCGCCTTCTCCCTGGTCTTCTCTCTCCCACAAGTAGCTGCCTCCTCTCCTTTCCCATGGCCTCTGTAGGCCCCCCACAGCCTAGGAAGGGGGCCAGGGAAACCCAGCTACTACAGGCAGGATTGGGGGGAGGATACCGCAGCACCCCCTGAATCTGCCACCTGCCTTCTGAAGGGTTTTGAGACACACACACCCAGAATCTAATCTCATCTTCTGGCCTGTGTCTCGAAGGGGTGAAGTGATGACCGACCCTGAGCTAAAGCAAGAGACGTTTGCTATTTTAGACACAACACTGGAGGAGGGGAGGGGTCTTCTCCCTGGAAGCCTCTGCAAACCCAACTCAGGACAGGTCTGAATACCCCATCGTCCCACGGGCAGGAGACCATCCTCAGCTTTTCCACAGAGGCTGGCGGGACAAAACCCTGAGGTCCTATGGTTGAGCTGGAGGCAGCTGTACCCCCAAATCTCCCTTGCTCACCCCCAGTTCTCCTGAAGGCAAGTCCCCAAGCTCCAAAGCTCCTTACCCCCACCCCCACCCCCAGTGGAGAACAAAAGTCCCAGATCTTTGTCCCAGACATCAGACAGTGGGTTGGTTTGGGGTCTTCTGTGGTATCTCAAGACCTGGGGGAAGCTGATGGATAATTGAGTCCTTTAGGCCTGAGCAGAGGATGAAACTGGATCCTAGGAGCCCCACACCACTTGTTCCTGTTGGGAACAGCTGCTCGAAATCTCCAGCGGAGACCAGGTGGCCTTCGCATCATCACTTGTGAGCGCTCCCGGGGCATGCCGGGGAGATGGCAAAGCTGGGGAAGGCTAAAGGTTGGCTACAGAGGCATTAACCCACCGGCTCCTTTCTGGTGTGTCCGTTATACCCATCCGCGCGTCTCCGTGACCGAACCAGCTCGCTAGGGTGTCTGTTCAGAAAGCGTCGCTTCCCTCGAGAGGTCTGGGTGTTTTTTAATACTTTGTATGTACAGTGAATGGATTAATTAAAACAAAAAAGTGGCTTCTTGGTCTCGGAGTTGTCTTCTCGGTGGCTGTGGTCACTCGCCCGGAGACATCACGGCTCTTGGAAGAGCCCCGAGAATGGTTCAAGACCTGGAGAACTCCTTAGGGTAATACAGATAATTAACAGGGCCTCCGTCACGGACCGGGGCCAGGCTCTGTACAAACACACGACAAGACGGACTCTTTCCCCAAGAAGCTCAGATACAGGCAGGGGAGCACAGGGCGGCCGTGCTGGTCACCGTTACAGAGCGTGGTATCAGCCCGGGCCGGGGTGGTGGGGGTGATGGGCTCCTCGGAGGTGAGGGGAGACAGGTCGGCCGGGAATGGTCCGTGCCGCCGTTGGGCGTGAGGACAAGACGCTTGCGTTGGCTACGCTGGAGGAGGGGAGCCAGCGGAGGCTGACGTGGTCTCAGCTGCGCGGCGGCTTTGTGGACAGAGCTGAGCGGGGCAAGATTGCGTTTGTGAGGGCCGGGGAGAGGAGGGTCCAGAAATCGAGATGCGCGTCTGGACCGGAGGCTTAGCCGGGAGGAGGGGTAGGAACGGCTGCAGCTTGGCGATGCTACGCAATGGACGTCCTGTGTCCAGACCAGGCTGGGGGTGGGGTGGCCCAAAGTGCTTTTGCAAGGCAGAGGCAGGGAAACGGGAAACATCGGGTTCATTGGCAGATACGTTCCCGTCAGACACGGTGATTTGATGACACTTTGCACCAGGTCCAGGATACAAGTTCTGGTCCCCCCCCCAAAAAAGTGTTTCCCCCCTCGCAGGAATCGGAGGGTGACAGGACTTGCTTGGGGAGGGATGAAGGTTCAAATTCCGGCTTTCCCGCTGCCAAGGTGGGATGGGAGAGACGTGGATTCAGTGGGTCTCCCTCACTCCAGGTGCGCTCAACATCCCCCCAGTTTGGAGGGGGGGTCTCGCTTCTTCGCACTGTTCCACTTGGTACAAACAATGAAATATTCCTTGGTGCCAGGATTTCAACCCGACCGTCAGAACCGCCAGGATCTAGAGTCCGTCTCGTGCTCGTGCTCTCTCTCTCTCTCTCTCTCTCTCTCTCTCATTCTCTGGGGTTTTGGGAGGGGGCAGAAAAGTTTCAAAGGTCTCGATTTCCTCCCAGTGCAGAACCGGGATCTCTTTTGCTCCCCCGTCAACCTCAAACTTCTGAGGACGGACCCTTCGGCCCCTAGCTACCTCCACGTGAGCCCCAGGCCAGGATCCCACCCAGCGGCTCCTCCCGCCGGCCCGTCAACTCCTGGATGAGCTAACGTGGTTCCTGGCAGACCAACCCCACCTTGCGCTCAAGATGTCAAGCGACGGAACGTCTACCACATCCCTCGGCAAGTGGCTCGTGACCCCCCTGGTTTAAAAAATGGCCCTGGATTAGTCTAGCTACATCATCATCCAGCCATTGGCTCCCCCTTCTGCCCGGAGGAGACGCACTAATCGCGTCTGACGTCCTGCCCGGCTCAGGCTGGCGAATCTCCCCCCGACCCCCCTCGCTTCGTGTTTGACCAAAGCGGCTCTTCTGGACTGGAAGCCACCAAGGCCTGGCCAGGCCCTGGCTTCCCTGGGGAGTCTGTGCCGGTGCTAACCAGCCCCTGGTTCTCGCCCGGCCTGTCTCCGCTGGATGAACCAGCTCTGTGGTACGAGGTAGGTTCCCCCCGGGGAAGTTACTTCTACACTAAGTCACTGGCCGGTTTTGGGGGTGAGTTAAACATGGGGGGGCTTGAGGCATTTTCTCCAGCCCTCGAGTAATTCCATGGCTGTGATTTTCCTTTGGGTAGGCGGGAACCAGGACGCCACGGTTACCCAGTGTCCATCTCCCCAGTGCTCAAACTATCTCCTCACTCGGCCCAGCCACCGGCCGGCACGGCAGCCGATGGCGCACGGGCCACGGCTGTGGGATCGGCGCGTGCAGCGCCAGGGGCTGCACAGCTCCAGTTCTCGTGCGGCCGTCCTGGCCCCGGGTAACGCGGGAGCAGGGGAGGAGGGCGCGAGGCCGTGACTCCCTGGGGCCGTGACTCCCTCCTTTGTGGCCTGGTGGCAGCCGCGGCTTTCCCAGCCGGCAGACGGGGAAAGGGTTTCAAGTCCCTCGAGTGACGGCGGCATTCGCCTACCCCGGGCTTCAGTCAGGTGCCCAGCTAGGGACTGTCACACCCAAGGGCTGGTTCCGCCGGGAAAGCCTAGATCTTACCAACGCTCCCCCGAGCGGGGCCGCGCTTTGCTAGGACCTGGGGAGCTGCTGGCCCTCCACCGGCCCTTTTCTAGCCATGGGTCCTTCTCTTCCTGCTGGGAAGTCGCTTCGCTCCCGTTTGGTATTTCTGAGCATCGGGCCGAGCCTCATGGATGGTCCTCAAGTTTGTGAATGTCACTGACGTGCTGTTTAGTCTCGCAAATCCTTCCAGCATCATCCTCTGTATTTAGCATCACGAGCTGCGCACGTCAACCCAAGCCAGTCTGAGGAATTTGTAAGATTTGGCTACCAAAATACATTCATGTCTAGCTCCGTGCCGCTAACGTCCATCAGTTAATCATGCCGTGACTTTCTAAGAGTTTGGTACCTCCGCTACTTCTGAGCCATCGTTAATTTCATTCTCCCCCTTCATGTGTTAACGAATGCGCACGCTTTAGTCTAATGCTGCTTCCCCCCTGACAAAGTTTTAAATGTTCATCTCCCTCCCTGCAGTTTAGCATCAGCTCATGTATGTTGGTGGTGAACGACCAGTTAAAACCCATCATCGGCCCATTTCTTTCACGACGCATTAGAAAGATCTCCAGGAATCGCACTGGAGCTCCTGCAGCGGCGGTGCTGGCCCGGGAGATGGTGACGCCGGGGGGGGGGGGGGGCTGCACCCCCAGGTCCAGCATTTATAACATGTTTTTAACGGCCACGTGTCTGACTGGCTGTTCTCAGCCCAAGAGTCCTGGGCAGTGTCTGGGTTTCGGACCCTGGAGCACCAGGTCATGGAACGGGCCGTGAATTACAAGTGGCAGGACTGGTTTTTTTCCAGTGTTTACACCTGGCTAAATGGCGAAAGCAAAGCACCACCCGGCTGCAGAATAGAAAACCTGGGACCTTTCCCTGCTGTGAAGAAACAAGCCCCCCGCCCCCCCCCCCCCGCACCCTGAAATCAGTCCCTAAAACAAGCGTTTGTTTAAACTCTCTCCGGCGCTGGGAGAAGAAAGCCTGGGCCAGCAGGGGGCGCTGCAGGAGAGGATTTGGGGGCTTCAGGCTGGAGGTGCAGGAATAGCGATCCCGGGGCTGGGCTGGCAGGGGCTGCGGGTCGGGAGTGAGGGGCACCGGCAGGGCTGGCGGGGGGGCAGGGCTGGGCTGGTAGGGGCTGCGGGTCGGGAGTGAGGGGCACCGGCAGGGCTGGGGGGGGCAGGGCTGGGCTGGCAGGCTGCGGGTCGGGAGTGAGGGGCACCGGCAGAGCTGGTGGGGGCAGGGCTGGGCTGTCAGGGGCTGCGGGTCGGGAGTGAGGGGCACCGGCAGGGCTGCGGGGAGCCCAGGGCTGGGCTAGCAGGGGCTGCGGGTTGGGAGTGAGGGGCACCGGTGGGGCTGGGGGTGAAGGGGGTCGCTGACATGGGACAGGGGTGTGCACTGGTTCTCGGAGTGGCAAGGACCAAACAGAATCTGACATCTTCATATGTTTAGTGTTCCTGGGTTCTCTCTCGCAGCTCTGGGAGGGGAGTGGGGGCTGGTGGTTAGAGCACGGGGGGCTGGGAGCCAGGACTCCTGGGTTCTCTCTCGCAGCTCTGGGAGGGGAGTGGGGGCTGGTGGTTAGAGCACGGGGGGCTGGGAGCCAGGACTCCTGGGTTCTCTCCCAGCTCTGGGAGGGGAGTGGGGGCTAGTGGTTAGAGCAGGGGGGCTGGGAGCCAGGACTCCTGGGTTCTCTCCCAGCTCTGGGAGGGGAGTGGGGGCTAGTGGTTAGAGAAGGGGGGGCTGGGAGCCAGGACTCCTGGGTTCTCTCCCAGCTCTGGGAGGGGAGTGGGGGCTAGTGGTTAGAGCAGGGGGGCTGGGAGCCAGGACTCCTGGGTTCTCTCACAGCTCTGGGAGGGGAGTGGGGGCTAGTGGTCAGAGCAGGGGGACTGGGAGCCAGGACTCCTGGGTTCTCTCCCCAGCTCTGGGAGGGGAGTGGGGGCTGGTGGTTAGAGCAGGGGGGGCTGGGAGCCAGGACTCCTGGGTTCTCTCTCCGGCTCTGGGAGGGGAGTGGGGGCTGGTGGTTAGAGCAGGGGGGGCTGGGAGCCAGGACTCCTGGGTTCTCTCTCCGGCTCTGGGAGGGGAGTGGGGGCTGGTCGTTAGAGCAGGGGGGGCTGGGAGCCAGGACTCCTGGGTTCTCTCTCCAGCTCTGGGAGGGGAGTGGGGGCTGGTGGTTAGAGCAGTGGGGGCTGGGAGCCAGCACTCCTGGGTTCTCTCTCCGGCTCTGGGAGGGGAGTGGGGGCTGGTGGTTAGAGCAGGGGGGGCTGGGAGCCAGGACTCCTGGGTTCTCTCTCCGGCTCTGGGAGGGGAATGGGGGCTGGTGGTTAGAGCAGGGGGGGCTGGGAGCCAGGACTCCTGGGTTCTCTCCCCGGCTCTGGGAGGGGAGCGGGGGCTGGGGGGTTAGAGCAGGGGGGGCTGGGAGCCCGGACTCTTGGGTTCTCTCCCCAGCTCTGGGAGGGGAGCCGGGGCTAGTGGTTAGAGCAGGAGGAGCTGGGAGCCAGGACTCCTGGGTTCTCTCCCCAGCTCTGGGAGGGGAGTGGGGGCTGGTGGGTTAGAGCAGGGGGGCTGGGAGCCAGGACTCCTGGGTTCTCTCCCAGCTCTGGGAGGGGAGTGGGGGCCGGGGGGTTAGAGCAGGGGGGGCTGGGAGCCAGAACTCCTGGGTTCTCTCCCTGGCTCTGGGAGGGGAGTGGGGGCTGGTGGTTAGAGCAGGGGGGCTGGGAGCCAGAACTCCTGGGTTCTCTCCCCAGCTCTGGGAGGGGAGTGGGGGCTGGTGGGTTAGAGCAGGGGGGGCTGGGAGCCAGGACTCCTGGGTTCTCTCCCAGCTCTGGGAGGGGAGTGGGGGCTGGTGGTTAGAGCAGGGGGGGCTGGGAGCCAGGACTCCTGGGTTCTCTCCCAGCTCTGGGAGGGGAGTGGGGGCTAGTGGTTAGAGCAGGGGGGACTGGGAGCCAGGACTCCTGGGTTTTCTCCCAGCTCTGGGAGGGGAGTGGGGGCTAGTGGTCAGAGCAGGGGGACTGGGAGCCAGGACTCCTGGGTTCTCTCTCCGGCTCTGGGAGGGGAGTGGGGGCTGGTGGTTAGAGCAGGGGGGGCTGGGAGCCAGGACTCCTGGGTTCTCTCTCCGGCTCTGGGAGGGGAGTGGGGGCTGGTGGTTAGAGCAGTGGGGGCTGGGAGCCAGGACTCCTGGGTTCTCTCTCCGGCTCTGGGAGGGGAGTGGGGGCTGGTGGTTAGAGCAGGGGGGGCTGGGAGCCAGGACTCCTGGGTTCTCTCTCCGGCTCTGGGAGGGGAATGGGGGCTGGTGGTTAGAGCAGGGGGGGCTGGGAGCCAGGACTCCTGGGTTCTCTCCCCGGCTCTGGGAGGGGAGCGGGGGCTGGGGGGTTAGAGCAGGGGGGGCTGGGAGCCCGGACTCTTGGGTTCTCTCCCCAGCTCTGGGAGGGGAGCCGGGGCTAGTGGTTAGAGCAGGAGGAGCTGGGAGCCAGGACTCCTGGGTTCTCTCCCCAGCTCTGGGAGGGGAGTGGGGGCTGGTGGGTTAGAGCAGGGGGGCTGGGAGCCAGGACTCCTGGGTTCTCTCCCCAGCTCTGGGAGGGGAGTGGGGGCTGGTGGCTCAGAGCAGGGGGGGCTGGGAGCCAGGACTCCTGGGTTCTCTCCCCAGCTCTGGGAGGGGAGTGGGGACTGGTGGTTAGAGCAGGGGGGGCTGGGAGCCAGGACTCCTGGGTTCTATTTTTACCTGTGCTGCTGACTTACCTAGTGTCTTTAGTTAGTCCCCAGCCCCCCTCCGCCCCCTCCCCGGTGTAATTCCCGCCTCCCTGGGATCCCCGGGAGGTCTCAGCAGAGGCTGAACCAGCCCCGGAGACTGCGCCCAGCTCTGACTCTCGAGGTCGGGGGGTGTCTCCGCTTTGGGGGCAGGTGATGCCCCTCGGCCCACAGTCTGGCTTCCCGACTCCTTCCCCAGCGGGTGGGGGGAGCTGTTAGGCAATAACGTCCCTTCCCCCCGGGGGTGGGGGTTCCGAACAGCCGCCCCCCACAACTTCCTCCGAACTTTCTCTGCAGCATCTCTCCCCCAGCCGCCCGCCCCGGCTGGGTGAGCGCCAAGGGCGGTGCCTCGCCCTGTAGCATGTCTGGGCATCGGTGGGGCTTTTGCTCTCTGACTGGGAGAGGTTTCCCGTCTCTTTATCACAACATTCCTCTCTCCGGAGGGATGGGGGTTGCTGGGAAGCTGCCGGGGCCGGGATCCCTCTCACCTGGATTTCTTGGCCTGCCGAAGGGAGCCTGGAGCCCACTCGTCTCCGCCCATTCTGGAATCCGGGAAATCTGGGAAGCCGCAACACCTCGATTGTAGCTAAGCTAACCCCCCCCCCCCGGCCCCCAGTACGGCTGTTCTAGGTGGCTCTTCATTCTGGAATCCCAGAATGAAGCCACCCGTGGCTGCTACCCGAATTGGAGGTAAGGGGTGTTCTAGAATGAGAGACCTAGAACCCGGTCTGTCTGGCGTCCAGAATGAAGCCAATCCCGTCTGCTAGCCAAGTGGGTGATTCAGGTGCTCTAGAACGAGGGGACCCCTGGAACCTGATACGTCTGGATTCCAGAATCGAAGCCAGCTCCAGACGCTCCCATCGTTTGAAGTGCAGGTGCTCGGGAATGAGGAAAACCCTCGAACCTGGTCTTTCTGGAATACAGCAAGAAGCCAGCCCCAAGCCTGAACAGAGTCTAGAGGGGTGCTCTAGAATGATGCAGCACCTAGAACCCAGACTTTCTAGAAGTAAGGAAGAAGGCAATCCTGAGCCACAGGGGACGATTAGAAATCACACCGTTGGGTGGTCTGGGTGCTTGTAGCGGGGCGGAGTGGCCTCCCTTTGAGCTGGAGAGCGAGGGCCCACTACATTCCCCCGGTAGGCAGAGCCGAATCCCCGGAAGTCCCGGGGTAGGACAGGAAGTATAAAACCAGAGCCCCAGAGCTCAGTTGAGCCTGGAGCAGCGGAGGGAGCGGGGATCTTTGCAGGATCCTGGACAGGCACCCGAGTGGAGCTGCGCCCTGCGGTCAGAGGAGATGGATGAGTATCCCAAGGAGCAGCCAGGTCCGCCGTCCCACGAATGCCCCAGGAGCTGTGGGGGCTGCCGGTGGCCGAGAGCCCCGAGGAGATGGGGGACCTTTGGCTACAGAGCCCTGCGCCCAGGCTGTGGTAGGAAGTAGCCCAGGGGAACCAGACTGTGATGGTACCTCCCATCAGGCTTTCTGGAAATACCCGTAGAATGTGGTTTATGCTACATGGGCCACGTGACGTATCCCCGGACAGGTTCTGAGCCACTGAATGTATTAATCCAATTTGTCTGCGAGTGTCACTTTTGTATTCGACGTTATGAATGTTACGAATGGTGGCTGGGTACTGGCTGGTTTCTGAATAACCTTAACGAGCATTTGGTCAGTTCCTGCAGAAAGGAATGTGCAGATTAAGCACCCGAGCAAGAAACACTTAAAGGACAATGGATCTTGGAAGGATCCAGTGCACATGAGAAGTTTGCCTGAGGACATTCAAAGGAGCATGTGATCCATGGCTGCTACCTGTAAAAACTGAGAGTCATGCATGGACATGTGACTTGCCCAGGTGACTCCAGAACTCCATCTTGGAGCTGGACTTTGCATAGGGCAGAGGAGGGGGTCTCCACCCACAAGTCTATTTAAACCCCTGGGAGACCCCTGCATTTGGTCTTCAGCTGGCTAAAGAGGGAGCCTCTCCAGCCCCCAGGATACTTGGAAGAAACTGGAACAAAGGACAGTAACTACGGGGGCGGGGGGGGGAGGGTGATTGCTGGACCCAGGCTGAAAGGAGATTAGCCTGTAAAAGGAGCATTCTGGAACTGGTGAGGATCTTCTCTCTGTTCAGTTTGATTAGACATAGATTTGAGTGTTTTGTTTTATTTCACTTGGTCACTTACTTTGTTCTGTCTGTCACTACTTGGAGCCACTGAAATCCTCCTTTCTGTAGTTAATCAAATCACTTTTTACTCATTAATTAACGCAGAGTCTGTGTTAATACCTGGGGGAGCAGACAGCCGTGCATCTCTCTGTCCGTGTTCCAGAGGGCGAACGGTTGATGAGTTTCCCCCGTATGAGCTTTATACCGGGTAAACCGGATTGAGTCGGGTTTAGACCCCACTGGGTGTTAGAGACGAGCACACGTCTGTGAGCTGCTTTCAGGTAACCTGCAGCTTTGGAGCAGGTAATTCAGACCCTGGGTCTGTGCTGGAGCAGACGGGCATGTCTGGCTCAGCAAGACGGGGTGCTGGGCCCCCAGCTGGCAGGGAAGACAGGGGCAGAGGTAGTCTGGGCACATCGGGTGGCAGCTCCCAGGGGAGTTTCTGTGATCCAGCCCGTCACGCAGACGTCAATCCGGTTCTGTGGCCGGAGAGTGAGTCCAGGTGTGATCCCCAGCGGTGAACCCATCCGCCATTGTTAGGGGCCTTGGCTGGGACCCAGTGGAGTAGGGTGGGCCCGGGTCCCTCTACCCCCTTCACTGACCTCAACCCTGGGGTCGCAGCTAAACCCCCTCTTTGTGTCCAGAAGGCCTGGACTGTTTTGTGGGCTCACCCCCAGCCAGGCGGCTGTGGAGCCATAGTTAGTTAGGTGAAGTGAGGGACCACTGCAGAGCTCTAGGAGCACCAGGAAACGGGCCTTTCCGGGACGCGGGAGGATCCAGAACACTTCTGTTCTACGGCCCAGAACCCCCGGTGACCTTGGGCAGCTGGCAGAGGTTTTGAGGGTCTGACTGGCTGGGGTGGACCAGCCATGTTGCCGTTAGAGCGTTACGTTTCCTAGAATGCAGGGAAACCAGAACAGGCTCCGGGGTTCATGGGGCATTTCTGGACGGGGACAGTCTAGAGCTCTGACTCCTCTGGGAAATCGAGGGTTCTGGAACCCAGACCCTTCATCTCTCCAGTGTCCTGGGTTTGGAGGCGGCAGGGATCCTTGGGTTCTGGAATTCAGTGATTCTCGGTGGATCCCCGCCCTTCTCGTGTTAGGTCTGAATAAAGATGTAGCACAAAACCAGTTATGCCAACCTGACTGAAGTCAGGCTAACAAGGGCTTCTGGGTAATCCCGGAGTGAAAAAATACTGAGCAGCAGCACGTCTCACAAAGCGCTGGGAAAAAGTGAGATAAGTGAGGGGCTGGATTCCTGGCATGGTACCAGCTGTGCTGGGTTAGAAACAGTTCGTTTAAAAAACTAATAAAAATCCCAGCCTCCCAGCGTCCTCACTCTCACTCCCTGGTTTGGTTTTCGGTGTGTTTTTAACTCCCCTACATTCCTAACTTTTGGTGCTTGTTAAAATATTAACAACAATCTAATGCTGTAGACATAGGGGACTAGGCATGCGTGTCTATTAAAGGTGTCTAGTTTCTAGTTGTTAGAAAAGGGGGGGGGGGTTGCTCCAGTGAATGATCCATGACGTGATGGAACTGTCTGTATAGGCTGATACTAAGCTGTAAAGGGGGGGCTGGTTCTCTCTGGTGCCGAGCTGCTCTCTATTGGTGCGTGCACTTGTCAATAAAGAGCTTTTGATCGGACCTTGCTGGTGTTGCCTGTCTCTCTGCGGTCAGACAAAGAACCTCGCCGTCGGGGTTCGAGTCCCTGACACTCGGACATCAAAACACGACGTTTGAGAATTCAGAAAGCATTTTTTTCCAGAAACTGTGGTGCTCTAGATCTCGGACTCTCCAAGCTGCACCCTCTAGAACAACCAGCGTTTTCTGAGTTCCGCATCCAGGACTCCTGGGTTCTATCCTGGCTCTGGGAGGGGAGTGGGATCTAGAGGATAGTCACTCTAGAACCCAGAATGGGCAGCCTAGAGCTCTAGAAGCCATGCACCTTCGGGTAATGCGTTCTGGAGCAAAAAATTCCACATACCCCAGCTCTAGACACTCTAGAACCCATTGGTTGTCTGTGCTCTAGAACAGAGACTCGAGACATTGGGATGTTCTGTTCCTGGGGGTCTAGAACCCATGATGTTCCTCTCCCCCGGGAACTCTAGAACAGCATTTCTCACTGACCACCCATGGACCGGTGGTGCTCCCTGGGATTTCCCTGACACCGTGTCGGAAGGCAGCAAGCAGGTCCCAGATATTAAAAAGGTTGAGAACTATTGCTCTAGAACTTACAATCTTCAGACATCCAGTGTTCTAGAATGGGGAAGCCTTTCTCCCCCCCCCCCCCGGCCACATTGTGCTTTCTGGGAAATCCCGCTATTTCTCCTCACCCTGACCCACTCTTAGGGGACAGCGTGCATGCTCTAGAACAGTGGGTGCTCTAGAACGCCTTCTACTGCTGCCGGCTAATGGAGTCGCTCCTCCAGCTCAAAGGTTGAGGCTGTTGGGGGAGAGAGACCAGCTCGCTGCCGTGGATTTCGTCCCAGGAAGCGGCCGATCAGCCTTGGACGCGTCGTTCCCAACGCCGTCCTACGGGTGCAGGGGTCTGCTGGAGGAGACACAGTGCTCGTCCTGCACTCGGAGGATGACTCCGAGCTCCAGGAGTCACGGCGGAGCTGGGCGGGGTCCCTCGGAGTCTCTCCCGCCGGGAGCAGGGCCGCGGGGAGCTGTGCATGATGGGCGGAGTTAAGGTGAAGTGAGGGCGAATATCCAAGGCCAGGTTGGCCCGGGGGAATGGAAAATGAGGTCCTGTCTGTCCATGCAATGGGGTGGGGGGCAGATCCTAGAGATCCTTCAGCCATAGGCATCGGGGAGCAGGGAATGGGGAAGAGGCCTGTCCCCTCTAGGGGGTGCTGGCTCCCATCCGGCCCCAGGGCAGGGACTGGCTAGCTTAGGGGGTGGGGAATGGGGCAGGGGCCTATCCCCTCTAGGGGGTGCTGGTTCCCACCCAGCCCCAGGGCAGGGACTGGCTGGGTCAGGGGGGCGGGGAATGGGGCAGGGGCCTGTCCCCTCTGGGGGGCGCTGGCTCCCACCCAGCCCCAGGGCAGGGACTGGCTGGCTCAGGGGGGTGGGGCATGGGGCCCAGGGCCTGTCCCCTCTAGGGGGCGCCAGCTCCCCTTGGCCCCAGGGCAGGGACTGGCTGGCTCAGGGGGGCAGGGAATGGGGCAGGGGCCTGTCCCCTCGAGGGCACAAGCCCAAAACATACCTTGTATTGCAGCTCCTGGGTTCTAGTTCTAATGTGGGACAGCAGTGGGATCTAGTGGCTTAGCACAGAGGGGGCTGGGAGCCCGGACTCCTGGGTTCTATGCAGCTCAGGGAGGGGAGGGGGGAGCCCGTCCTCCACAGATCTCCCCCCCCCGCCTCGCTGAGTCTGGTCTGGGTGTGTCGGCTGGGGCGGGGCAGGGGGATGACACAAGGGAAGTGGCTATGACTGATCCTGTGCTGGTTTCGCCTGGCCGGGGGCGGGGGGGGAACCGCGGGTGGCTCATCGCAGCCTGGGAAACCCGGTGCCGGCCGGCCTGTCACATGCACGTGGGAGAGACCCCACAGCCCCCTGGTACGCCCCCAGCTCTGCCCCCCCATGCCCCCAGCTCCGCCGGTGCCCCTCACTCCCGACCCGCAGCCCCCTGGTACCCCCCCAGCTCTGCCCCCCCACGCCCCCAGCTCTGCCGGTGCCCCTCACTCCCGACCCGCAGCCCCCTGGTACCCCCCCAGCTCTGCCCCCCACGCCCCCAGCTCTGCCGGTGCCCCTCACTCCCGACCCGCCGCCCCCTGGTACCCCCCAGCTCTGCCCCCCACGCCCCCAGCTCTGCCGGTGCCCCTCACTCCCGACCCGCAGCCCCCTGGTACCCCCCCAGCTCTGCCCCCCACGCCCCCAGCTCTGCCGCTGCCCCTCACTCCCGACCCGCAGCCCCCTGGTACCCCCCAGCTCTGCCCCCCACACCCCCAGCTCTGCCGGTGCCCCTCACTCCCGACCCGCAGCCCCCTGGTACCCCCCCGCTCTGCCCCCCACACCCCCAGCTCTGCCGGTGCCCCTCACTCCCGACCCGCAGCCCCCTGGTACCCCCCAGCTCTGCCCCCCACACCCCCAGCTCTGCCGGTGCCCCTCACTCCCGACCCGCAGCCCCCTGGTACCCCCCAGCTCTGCCCCCCACACCCCAAGATCTTGCGTTTCCGGTCACTCCAGTCGTGCAGCCCCCTGGTACCCCCCAGCTCTGCCCCCCACACCCCCAGCTCTGCCGGTGCCTCTCACTCCCGACCCGCAATCCCCGGGTTCCCCCCAGCTCTGCCGGTGCCCCTCACTCCCGACCCGCAGCCCCCTGGTACCCCCCAGCTCTGCCCCCCACACCCCCAGCTCTGCCGGTGCCCCTCACTCCCGACCCGCAGCCCCCTGGTACCCCCCAGCTCTGCCCCCCACACCCCCAGCTCTGCCGGTGCCCCTCACTCCCGACCCACAGCCCCCTGGTACCCCCCAGCGCTGCCCCCCACACCTCCAGCACTGCCGGTGCCCCTCACTCCCGACCCACAGGCCCCTGGTACCCCCAGTGTTGCCATGGAGATGGCCGGTCATCCCCATGTTGTTGTCGTGGCGATGCTGCCAGGTGCCTTATGACCCACATGGAGTTCCATGACCTATGACCTCTCTGGCGTTGCCACGGTGGGGACCTGCGACCTCTTGAGTGTCGCCATGGTGTTAACCTGGCTACGATGAGCACCATACGGTTGCCATAGTGATGACCTCATGTAGCCCATGACCTCCTTGACCTCATGTGTCCTGTGACCCCACTTGGCCTTTGAACTCTTTGGCTGTGTGACCTCTGACCCCCCTGGGTGTTGCCATGGCTCTGACCCCATGTGGCTGATCACCCCCTTGAGCTGACCTCCCATGACGTATGATCTCGTCGGCATTGCCATGGCGCTGACACCGTGTGTCCCATGATGCCTTGTGTTTCATCAGGGCGGGGACCTCCCCCACCTCCTGACCTCTCACATGGTGCCCACGATGATGTCATTGTGGCTGTGACCTCATGGGGGTCCGGCTCCTCCCACCTGTGACATCATGGCTCCCCTCCGCCATGCTTCAGCCACTAGCCCCCAGACCCCTCCCAGAGCCGGGGAGAGAACCCAGGAGTCCTGGCTCCCAGCCCCCCCTGCTCTATCCACTAGACCCCACTCCCCTCCCAGAGCTGGGAGAGAACCCAGGAGTCCTGGCTCCTGCCCTCCCTGCTCTAACCACTAGACCCCACTCCCCTCCCAGAGCTGGGAGTCAGTTGTCAGTGTGGGTGTGTTTCTCTATTTGTTTACCTATTTATCCCTGTTTGTGTCTTTCTACCGGTTACTCTGTGTGTGTGTAGTTGGGTCGTAGCTGGGGCATGTGTGTGTGTGTGGCTGGGTTGTAGCTGGGGGGTGTAGCTGGGGTGGTGGGTGTGTCTGTGTGTAGCTAGGGTGTTTGTGGGTGTGTAACTGGGTTTTGTGTGTGTGTAGCTGGGTGGATGTAGTTGGCATGTAGATGGGGCATGTCTCAGTGTCTGTGTGTGTGTGTGTGTGTAACTGGAGGGTGTAGCTGGTGTGTGTGTAGCTGGGTGGATGTAGTTGGCATGTAGATGGGGCATGTCTCTGTGTGTGTGTGTAGCTGGGTTGTGTGTTTGCGTGTTTACACCTAGTCTCCTTGCATTGCCGTCTCTCTCTGACTCACTAACCGGCTGCCTATTTTTATACCCCTCGGCGATCATGTGGCCTGCCCCCCTTTGCAGCTGTCCCTGGCACCAGGCCCCTGCCACACCCATGTGTGTGTGTGTGTGTTGGTGCCAATGTGTATATATATAACGGCACAGATCACAACCCGACTGACTCTCCTCCGACCGCCCAGCCCAAGGACTGTCTGATCTTCCACCCCCTCGACGACCATGGGCAAAGTCCTCCTTCTGTGCCTGGCCGTGCTGAGCTTTGTCGGGATCGGTAAGCCCCAGCCCTGCCCCACACAACCCCCCCCCCAACTCCCTCTCCCCCCCTAGGAAAATCTCCCGGGACCCGCCGTCTTTGCCAGGTTCCCTTCCGAGCCCTGGGGGGAAATTTTGCCACTCAACAAACCAAATTGGGGAGAGTGGGGCGGGAGTGGCTCTGAACAGTGCTGTTCGGAAATGGGGAGGCCCTCTCCCCCTTTGGGCCTGCGGTTCAACCCCCTAAGTGTCCCCCCGGCCATGGGGCTCAGAGGGGCTCGCGGGTTTTAGGGCTTACACCTCTGCTGTCTGGTGGCAAATTGGCAAAGATTCACCCCACCGCTGCCACCAATCTGGAGCTGGGAGCACCCCACCCCACCCCCGACTTTCCTGCTAGCCCCCAAGTCTGCCCACTTCCCAGCCCCCCCTCGCTGGCAGATGGTCCCCCAAACTCATGGCTTTTCCTGAGGCCCCGGGATGTAGCCAGAACCCCCCCCACACACACACACACACACGCACACTCGCATTTTCTGTGGGAAACTGCACCCCCTATTTTCTATTCCCCCCCCCAGGTCATGCCCCGCCCAACAGACTCACCCGCAACCCCGATTAAACCTGCCTTTAAAAACTGTCCCACCCACCTGGATGTTGCACTCCCAGGAGGGGGAGTTTAGTAGGATTTGGGTGGGGGGGCAGGCTGGGAGCCAGGACTCCTGGGTTCTCTCCATGCTCTGGGAGGGGAGTGGGATCTACTGGTTAGAGCAGAGGGAGCTGGGAGTCAGGACTCCTGGGTCCTCTCCCAGCTCTGGGAGGGGAGTGGAGGCTGGTGGCTTAGAGTAGGGAGGGGCTGGGAGCCAGGACTCCTGGGTTCTCTCCCAGCTCTGGGAGGGGAGTGGGGGCTAGTGGTTAGAGCAGAGGGAGCTGGGATCCAGGACTCCTGGGTTCTCTCCCAGCTCTGGGAGGGGAGTGGGGGCTAGTGGTTAGAGCAGAGGGAGCTGGGAGCCAGGACTCCTGGGTTCTCTCCCAGCTCTGGGAGGGCAGTGGGGGTTAGTGGTTAGAGCAGAGGGAGCTGGGATCCAGGACTCCTGGGTTCTCTCCATGGCTCTGGGAGAGGAGTGGGGGTCTAGTGGTTAGATCATGGGGGGGGCGGGGAGCCTGGACCCCTGAGTTCTCTCCCCGGCTCTAGCAGTGGGGTGGGGTGTAGTGGTTAAACCAGGGAGGGGAGGGGGCTGGAAGCCTGGACTCCTGGGTTCTTTTCCAGCAGACGACTCCCTTTCTTCATCCTACAGTTTGGAAATGGGTCGGGGGGGGGGGCTGTTTTCCTGCTTCCTCGCCAGTCCGGGGGGCACACGAAGCTCTGCTCCGCGGATCGGCGCCAGCCCCAGCCCGGCTTCCCCCCCCCCCCATTTCCCGGCCAAGGGGGCAGCTGGGAGGTGTCTCGCCCTCGGCCGGCTCAGGCAGGGCGCTGGCCGGAGCCGGGGGGACCCAGAGCCCAGTGGGCGAGGGAATTGCTGGGCAGCGGCCACACGCCCGCCTGACACACGGGGAAGGCATTTGGATTTGGTTTGGCCTTGAGTCCAATTTTCCAGGCTGGGTTGTTTTTTCCCGTGGTTTGAAATCTCGTTTGCCAAAACCCGCCTAGCTTTTCACGGATGCGTTTTGTGTGCTGTTGTCCTTGTGCGTCCACCCAGCTTTGTGGCGTGTGTGCCGCCCCGGTTCTCTGCGGCGCGTCCCCACGGGTTTGTGTGTGTGACGCCCTGTTTGGCGTGCCCGTGTTTGTGGGCCCTTCTGTTTTGTGTGTGCTGGGGGGGGGTTACGGGCCCACATTTGTGTTATGTGGGTGTGGCCTTCTCGGTGTGTTTTTGCAGGTGCCTTTGTGGTTGGTTTACAGCTGTGGATTTTGTGTGTTTGTGTCATGTTTTGGATGTCTGTTGTGTGTACCTGTGCCGCTTCCAATGTTTTGTGTGTGTGTGTGTGTGTGTGTGCATCGCTTTGTAAGGCTAGTCCAGTGTTTGTGTGGTGTGCAGCATTGCGCTTGGGTGTTGTCTGTGTCTATACAACTGTGTTGTTGTGCGTCTCAGTGTTTTTGTGTAACCCCTGTGTGCTGGGTGAAAGTCACTGGAGCACCAAGCTCAGGATGCGTGTGAATTCCAGATTCGAGCTGTTTTTAAAGGGGCAGAACTAAATATCCATCCCACTTCTGCCACCAATGCTAGTGAATCTGGTCATTGCGCCCTCCCCGAAAGCCCCAAAAGGAGAGAGACTTGGTCTCACCCGTCCTCTCTCTGTTCCCAGGAGCGGCCCTGCAGTGCCTGAAATGCGACTTCACCATATTTGGCATCCCCTGCCACACCACCACCGTCACCTGCCAGGACAACCAGCTCTGCGCCACCATCCGGGGCCGTGCAGGTAACACCCCTCCCTCCTTGCCAGCTCCCTCTTCCGGTTCCTTGTCCTCTCTCCTCTTCCGCTTCTCTCGTGTCCCCTCGTTCTCCGGCCCTCTGCATTTCTCTCTGTCTCGTTCCCTCATTTTCTCTCCCTCTCCATTTGTCGGTCTCTCATTCCCTCTCTCTCGCTCTCTGCCCCCAGCCGGCCACAAGCTGATCATGAAGAAGAACTGCGTTGACAAGGGGAAATGCCACACCAACGACAACTCGACCTTCGCCGGCATCACCTACAGCACCTCCTACGAGTGCTGCAATGGCGAATTCTGCAACTCGGCTGCGGGCGCCGGGGCCCAGCTCTCCCTGGCCGCAGGCCTGGCCGTGCTGGGGGCCTGGCTCGCCCGGGGCCTCTAATCCCTGCTCCGCAAGCCGGGAGGCAAGAGGAAATCATTTCTGTTGGGGGGGCAAAAAAAATCCAGCCTGGCCTTGCCTTTAAATAGCCCCGCCCCTTTTCTTCTTAAAGGGGCGCTTGTTAGCCAGAGGTGAGACCCGATCTTTGGCCTTTTCTTGGTCGTCTTCAATCATTATAACCCGGGGACGAGGGGGCAAGACCCTTGGGGTCTGTCCGGAGAAGGAAAATGGATCCCCCTTTCTTTCGTGGTGGCCCCCCGAACGTTTTCACTCTTTGGTTCTGTTTCTTCTTGCCAAGTCTCACTCTCGGTCTGATAAGCTACTGATTGCTGCAGCCTCCAGCCCCCAAACCCGCCCCAGCTGGCACGCTGCCAGTTTTGTATACCCCCCCCCCAAAAAAAAACAGGCGAGCAGCTGATTTCCCCACCTGTCCCCGCTGGCTCCCGATGACACGGGACTGTCAATGAGGGAGCTGCGGCCTGCGGACAAATGCACCTTTAAGAACCAGGTGCTGCGGCACCATCCCCTGCCTTGAGCCCCCTCGCCGCAGTTGGCAGTGCCCCATTGGTGGCAGAGGTGGGATCCACAGGGGCTGCAGCTGAGGTCAGACGCTCTGGCTCCAGCTGTCCAGGCCTCTGCATTCCTCCCTCTGCCTCCCCCCCGCCCCAAACATCTGGCCCCAATTGTTGCCATTGGCTGCATCTCTCATGCTCACTGGCACTACAGACATCTGGCGCCAGATGTTCACTGCCTTCCGCGCCAGCCCCGCCCGCACCTGGCCCCACGTCTTCGCCCGGCTGCAGGGCTGGTGTCGGGGCAATGGGGGGGGCTCTGCTCTTCATCCCGATGCCCACAGAGCTTGGGCAGGGGCTGGGGGGGCGGGAGTGTTGTATTGACCCCACACACTGGCACAGCAGCTTGGTGCTGCCCCCTGCTGGCGCGAGCAGGATCAGCGCCGCAGCTTTCTCTGCTCATGTCCTGAAACGCGTCCAGAATAAATCCTGTCTCGCTCCGAGCGCTGGAGGCTGTGACTTTCTTCCCGACCGCAGCCCCGTTACCCCGGTCCTGTCCCCCCCCAGCCCTGCCGGTGCCCCTCACTCCCAACCTGCAGCCCCCTGGTACCCCGGTCCTGTCCCCCCCCAGCCCTGCCGGTGCCCCTCACTCCCGACCTGCCCCCCACAGCTCTGCCGGTGCCCCTCACTCCCGACCTGCAGCCCCCTGGTACCCCGGTCCTGTCCCCACCCAGCCCTGCTGGTGCCCCTCACTCCCGACCTGCCCCCCCAGCCCTGCCGGTGCCCCTCACTCCCGACCTGCCCCCCACAGCTCTGCCAGTGCCCCTCACTCCTGACCCGCAGCCCCCTGCTACCCCGGTCCTGTCCCCACCCAGCTCTGCCGGTGCCCCTCACTCCCGACCTGCAGCCCCCTGGTACCCCGGTCCTGTCCCCACCCAGTTCTGCCGGTGCCCCTCACTCCCGACCTGCAGCCCCCTGGTACCCCGGTCCTGTCCCCACCCAGCCCTGCTGGTGCCCCTCACTCCCGACCCGCAGCCCCTGCCAGCCCAGCCCTGGGCTCCCCCCAGCTCTCTGAAATCCCCTGTGGGTCGGAGCTGGGACACACAAGGCCTGTGGCTGGGCCGTGACTCAGAGCTCGGTTGTTGTGTTGTTCGCACTGGGCGTGTGTCGGGGGAACAGAAATTCCCCGTGCTGCACACGGGTTAGCGCCCGGAGCCGGGCGTGAGCAGACAGGCTGGGAGCTCGGCGGCAGGTGGGGCTGGGTGGTGGGGCTGAGATTGTGGAGCCAGGCGCGGAGACACTGTGTGCCTGTGTACCAGGGAATCTGTGCTGGGTGTGCTGTGAAATTGTGCACCAGGACACAGTGAGGTTGTGTTGTGTGTGGTGTGTATCTGTTCTCCTGAAACGCATCCAGAATAAATCCTGTCTTGGCGCCGATCGCCAGTGGTTGTGACTTTGTTCCTGATCCGCAGCCCCCTAGGGGCGTCGGGGGGGCAGGGCGCAGTGTAGTTGTGTGTGGGGGCGTGCACAGTGTGTGTGTGCGGAGCAGGGCACAGTGCAGTTGTGTTCTGTTGCTGTGTCTGTCACAGGTGCGGGGGGGGTTGTGTGGGTGTGATTGGGTCTAGCGGTGTAAGTGTGTGTGTAATTGTGTTGTATGTAGCTGGGTAGTTACGGTGGGGGGGGTGTTATTGTGTAAATGTGCGTTTCTGTGTGTGTGTGTGTGTGATCTCTGTGTGTGTGTGTGTGTGTGTGTGATTCTGTGTGTGTGTGTGTGTCTCTGTGTGTGTGTGATTCTCTGCGTGTGTGTGTGTGTGTCTGTGTGTGTGATTCTCTGTGTGCGTGTGACTATGTTGAGCGAAGAGCGACAGGGAATCACCGAACTGGGGGACTGGGCCACCAACCGGCAGGTGAAATTCAACGTTGAGAACCGCGACGTGACGCCCGGGGAAACACACTCCCAGCTGCACACAGACCACGGCGGGGGCTGACCGCGGCTCCCGCTCCAGGCCGATCCCGGCGTCGCCGGGCCGGGTTCTCCGAGCTCAGCCGCCCCGTGCGCAGCGGGGGCAGGAAAGCGACCGGCGCGGTGCGGAGCACCAGGAAAGGGAGCGAGACTAGGACGGCAAATCTCACGGTGCCCCGAGATAAATCCCGGGGCCGCCCCCGCCTGGAGGCCTGGGTGCCACGTGGTCGCCCCGTCGCCACGACGATCCATTGGGATTGGAAAAGGGTCAGACCTGCCGGGGGGTCTGGGCCGGCTGCCGTGCGGGGAGCGAGGACTAAAACTCTTCAGCTGGGCAGAGACACGACTGGGGGGAGGCTGGAGTCTGTACAATCCCGCCGGGTGTGGAGACGGGGAATCCGGAAGGGATGTTTACCCCTCAGAACACCCCGTGAAAGGACCAGGCAGCAGGTTTCACACAAACACAAGGCAGTATTTGTCCACCCAACGCACTGTTAACCTGGGGGACTCCTCGCCAGAGGGGGCTGTGAAGGCCACGACTAGAACGGGGTTCAGAGGGGAGCTGGAGAGATTCCTGGAGGACGGGTCCATCGGTGGCTAGTAGCCAGGCCGGGCAGGGATGGTGGCCCCGGCCTCTGTTTGCCAGGAACTGGGAATGGGCGACGGGGGGGTCATTGGACACCTGGCACCTGTGGGGCACCTGGCACTGGCCACTGTCGGACACGGGGCTGGATGGACCTTTGGTCTGACGCAGTCTGGCCGCTCTTATGTTCTTATGTTCTCTGTGGGTGTGTTTGTGTGGTGTGTGATTGTGTTATTGTGGGAGATTCCCTGTGGGTGTGATTGTGTTATGGGTTTTGTGTGTGTGTGTGTCTGGTTTTCTGTGTGTACAACTGTGTTATTGTGTCTGTGTCTGTTCCTGTGGGGGAGGGAGGGTCTGTGGGGATTATGTTATTGTGTGCATGTGTGTGGTTGTTACTGTGTCTGGTTTTCTCTGTGTGTGTGTGTATGAGATTGTGAGACTGTGCGTGCAGTTGTGCTTGGGTGGGTGGGCGGGTGTGGTTTTGGTAGGGAGTGGGCGTGTGTGTGGTTGTGTGTGTGCATTTGTGATCGCGTCGGGTTGTGTTTGTGCGGCTGTGGTTGGCTGTGTGTGGTTGTGTGTTCTCTCTCTCAGCCCCACACTCCCGTCACAAACTCTGCTCTGTTCTCCTTTATTCTCTGCTCCAAACCCCCCCCCCCCCGGCAACCGCCCCGTCCCCATCTGTCACCCCAGCCCCCCTGGGGGTGGGGAAGGTGGGGGGCCGGACGCCTGGGTTCCTCTTCCCCTTGGAAAGCCCCTGGTGGCGCGGGGAGCCTCCGACCCCGCCCTGCGGGGGGCGCTGGGTGTTGACACGCGGCTTGGCCCCGCCCAGACCCCGGCACAGGCCTCGAGGGGCGGCGGTCGCTCCACAGGGGCCGACGGGGCTATCACAGCTGGGCAGGATCGGCGCCCCCTGCTGGGGTGACAGGAGCCCACAGTCACCCCGGAAACGGGGCTGGCTCAGGGGGGTGGGGAACGGGGCAGGGGTCTGTCCCCACTAGGGGGCACCAGCTCCCATCCGGCCCCAGGGCAGGGACTGGCTGGCTCAGGGGGGTGGGGAACGGGGCAGGGGTCTGTCCCCACTAGGGGGCACCAGCTCCCATCCGGCCCCAGGGCAGGGACTGGCTGGCTCAGGGGGGTGGGGAACGGGGCAGGGGCCTGTCCCCACTAGGGGGCACCAGCTCCCATCCGGCCCCAGGGCAGGGACTGGCTGGCTCAGGGGGGTGGGGAATGGGGCAGGGGCCTGTACCCTCTAGGGGGCACCAGCTCTCATCCGGCCCCAGGGCGGGGACTGGCTGGCTCAGGGGGGTGGGGAACGGGGCAGGGGTCTGTCCCCTCTAGGGGGCACCAGCTCCCATCAGGCCCCAGGGCAGGGACTGGCTGGCTCAGGGGGGTGGGGAATGGGGCAGGGGCCTGTCCCCACTAGGGGGCACCAGCTCCCATCCGGCCCCAGGGCAGGGACTGGCTGGCTCAGGGGGGTGGGGAACGGGGCAGGGGTCTGTCCCCTCTAGGGGGCGCTGGCTCCCATCTGGCCCCAGGGCGGGGACTGGCTGGCTCAGGAGGGCGGGGAATGGGGCGGGGGCCTGTCCCCCCCAGGGGGCGCCGGCTCCCACCTGGCCCCAGGGCAGGGACTGGCTGGCTCAGGGGGGCGGGGAATGGGGCGGGGGCCTGTCCCCCCCAGGGGGCGCCGGCTCCCACCTGGCCCCAGGGCAGGGACTGGCTGGCTCAGGGGGGCGGGGAATGGGGCAGGGGCCTGTCCCCCCCAGGGGGCGCCAGCTCCCACCTGGCCCCAGGGCAGGGACTGGCTGGCTCAGGGGGGCGGGGAATGGGGCGGGGGCCTGTCCCCCCCAGGGGGCGCCGGCTCCCCCCGGCCCCAGGGCAGGGACCGGCTGGCTCAGGGGGGCGGGGAATGGGGCAGGGGCCTGTCCCCCCCAGGGGGCGCCGGCTCCCACCTGCGTATCCCAGCCCCACGTTCTCATAAAGCTGCGCCAGGGATTTGGGTCCGGGAGGATCTGGAACAGGAGACAGGAGAGAAACCGCATGAGAACTGATGGCAGCTCCTGGGGTGGGGGCAGAGAAATCCCTCCCCCCCCCCCCCCCCCGCCCAGGCCCTTGAGTGAAGGCGGACACAGCCCTGCTCCCCCCCCACAGTGGGGCAGGGCGAACGCTGGCTGCTGCCCCTCGCCCCAGCGGGCCCCACAGATCCGCAGTGGGGCACCTACCTGGCTGGGTGTGCGCGGGAGGGTCGCCCAGGTGTGACCTGCAGAGAGGGAATTGGGGGACGAGTGAGCAGGGGGCCTCCCTTCTGAGCCGCAGGGATGGGACCCAGGAGTCCTGGTGCCCACCCCCGCCCCGCTCTAACCACTAGCCTCCCCTCCCAGAGCCGGGCAGAGAACCCAGGAGTCCTGGCTCCCAGCCCCCCTGCTCTCACCCACCAGCCCCCACTCCCCTCCCCCCGCCAGTACTTGCCTCTGGGCCGGCCGCTCTCGCCGCCACAGCGCCGCCCCCAAGGCGAGGAGGAGCAGGAACTCCAGCGCCGCGCACACGGCCAGCGGGATCCAGGCGGAGCTACAGGCGGGTCCCCCCACGTTGGGGGCGGGCGGGTCCTTCACTGCTCCTAGCGCCCAGGGAAAACACAAGGGGTGAGTGAGGAACAGAACCCAGGAGTCCAGGCTTCCAGCCCCCCCTGCTCTAACCACTAAACCCCACTCCCCTACCAGAGCTGGGGAGAGAACCCAGGAGTCCTGGCTCCCAGCCCCCCCTGCTCTAACCACTAAACCCCCCTCCCCTCCCAGAGCTGGGGAGAGACCCCAGGAGTCCTGGCTCCCAGCCCCCCCTGCTCTAACCACTAAACCCCACTCCCCTCCCAGAGCTGGGGAGAGAACCCAGGAGTCCTGGCTCCCAGCCCCCCCTGCTCTAACCACTAAACCCCCCTCCCCTCCCAGAGCTGGGGAGAGACCCCAGGAGTCCTGGCTCCCAGCCCCCCCTGCTCTAACCACTAAACCCCACTCCCCTCCCAGAGCTGGGGAGAGAACCCAGGAGTCCTGGCTCCCAGCCCCCTCCCCCCCCCGCTCTAACCACTAGACCCCCCTCTCCCCCAGTCCCTGCCCAGAGAACCCCGGCGTCCTGGCCCCGTCCCTACCAGGGAGGTCGAAGGAGACCTGCAAGCTGTTCAGCTCACACTTGACCCGTCTTTTCTTCTTCCTGGCCCCCAGGTCGCTCCTGTTCCAGCAGGCCTGGAGCAGCGCCGCCCGCGAGCTCGACAAGACGAGCTGCCAGCCCTGCCCGCCGGTGTCCTGCGCCCGCTGCCCGCCGGTGCTCTGCACCCGCTGCTCGCCGACCCACCATGTCACCTCCGGCTCCGTCAGCGCCTGCCGGTCCCAGATCGCGCAGGAGAACTGGTGGCAGGTCATGTTGGTCTGGCCGGTCGTCAGCACCGTCTGGGTCCCTGCAGGGGACCGTTTGGCAATGGGGCACGGGGCCTGGCCCCATGGCAGGCAGGGAGTGGCTGGCTCAGGGGGGCAGGGAATGGGGCACAGGGCCTGGCCCCTCTTGGGGGCGCCAGCTCCCACCCAGCCCCAGGGCAGGGACTGGCTGGCTCAAGGGGGTGGGGAATGGGGCAGGGGTCTGTCCCCTCTCGGGGGCGCCGGCTCCCATCTGGCCCCAGGGCAGGGACTGGCTGGCTCAGGGGGGCAGGAAATGGGGCAGGGGCCTGGCCCCTCTTGGGGGCACCAGCTCCCACCCAGCCCCAGGGCAGGGACTGGCTGGCTCGGGGGCGGGGAATGGGGCAGGGGCCTGTCCCCTCTAGGGGGCGCCGGCTCCCACCCGGCCCCAGGGCAGGGACTGGCTGGCTCAGGGGGGCAGGAAATGGGGCAGGGGCCTGTCCCCTCTCGGGGGCGCCGGCTCCCCCCGGCCCCAGGGCAGGAACTGGCTGGCTCAGGGGGGTGGGGAATGGGGCAGGGGCCTGTCCCCTCTAGGGGTCGCCGGACGCGACCCACCTGTGACAACATACAGGCGGTAGGTGTGGCCGTTGGCTCCCGGCGCCGAACACCAGTAGGTCCCCGTGTCCCCGTCCTCAGCCCCCCGCAGGTACAGGGAGTGGTTGGGGAACACGGAGAGCCGCTCCCTGGCCACTGCCTCCTTCTTCAGGGCCTGACCCGCCGCGACCCGGAATAACAGCACCGACGAGGACACAGGATCACCGATATTGTAGGACCACGTCACCTCTTCCGTGCCCGAGGGACGCTCGCCCAGGCCACAAGGGAACAGCCGGTCCTGCCCCTTCTGGATGTAGACATCTGCGGGAGAGGGGGAGTCACAGGGGTTAGATTTCCTGTCACTGAGATGCAGCCGCCTCTGGGGTGGGGCGGCTGTTTACACAGGGACCCCTCACCGGGCGCTGAGATGCAGCCACCTCTGGGGTGGGGCGGCTGTTTACACAGGGACCCCTCACCGGGCGCTGAGATGCAGCCGCCTCTGGGGTGGGGCGGCTGTTTACACAGGGCCCCCTCACCGGGCGCTGAGATGCAGCCGCCTCTGGGGTGGGGCGGCTGTTTACACAGGGACCCCTCACCGGGCGCTGAGATGCAGCCACCTCTGGGGTGGGGCGGCTGTTTACACAGGGACCCCTCACCGGGCGCTGAGATGCAGCCGCCTCTGGGGTGGGGCGGCTGTTTACACAGGGCCCCCTCACCGGGCGCTGAGATGCAGCCGCCTCTGGGGTGGGGCGGCTGTTTACACAGGGACCCCTCACCGGGCGCTGAGATGCAGCCGCCTCTGGGGTGGGGCGGCTGTTTACACAGGGCCCCCTCACCGGGCGCTGAGATGCAGCCGCCTCTGGGGTGGGGCGGCTGTTTACACAGGGCCCCCTCACCGGGCGCTGAGATGCAGCCGCCTCTGGGGTGGGGCGGCTGTTTACACAGGGCCCCCTCACCGGGCGCTGAGATGCAGCCGCCTCTGGGGTGGAGCGGCTGTTTACACAGGGACCCCTCACCGGGCACTGAGATGCAGCCGCCTCTGGGGTGGACAATAAAAAGCAGTTTTTTACCTTCCTCTCTGGTGAGTCGCAGCTGGAGAAGGAGTAAGATCCAGACGGGGGTCATGATGCCCCGAACACCAGGGTCCTTCAGTGGGGCACCACCTTGGGGCTCTATCTCCAAGACCCAAGGAGGAAGCGACCGAAATAGAGCCGGACGTAGCTGTCTCCGGAGTGACTTGGGGGTTTGGTGGCCGGCTTATCAGGGACGCACAGCAGCAGCAGCAGAGGAGTGGGAAGGGGGCGTGAGAGAGAGGGAAAGGGGACTGCTGTGATCCACCCCAGAGGTGGCTGCATCTCAGCGCCGGGGGAGGGAATCCCTGTATAAACAGCTGCCCCACCCCAGAGACAGTCGCACGTCAGCACGGCAAAATGTCCACCGTGAACCCTCTTTGGCGCTAGAAAAATTGGTGCCACCAATATGGCTGCCATGTTCCGGAGATTTCCGCCTGGCGACACCAAAATCCTGAACCCGAAGCTATTGAGTGGGCATGAGCCCAACAGAGCAACA
The DNA here is from genome assembly GCF_020497125.1 of Mauremys mutica. Taxonomy (NCBI): domain Eukaryota; kingdom Metazoa; phylum Chordata; order Testudines; family Geoemydidae; genus Mauremys; species Mauremys mutica. The sequence goes on from NC_059083.1 coordinate 5,104,311, forward strand.
CCAACATGGCCGCCAGATCTCAGTGACGCCAACCTGGCCTAGCTCCAATATGGCGACACCAACATGGCCGCCCACATCCCCAAAGAGACGCTGAGTTAGCAGGAGACCCGTAATGGCCGACGACACATCCCAGAGAAACTAACTTGGCGTAACCCCAAGATGGTGATACCAAGATGGTGACACCTCCCAGAGACGCCATCTTGGCCTAGCTCCAACATGGCGATACCAACATGGCCGCCGCGTCCCCCAACTCAGAGCTGCCAAGTTGGCACGAGACCAATACAGCCGCTCAGAAATGGCGGCTGTGTCCCCACCCCCGCGGCCAGTTGACGCCACCTCCAAAACGGCTGCCAGGCCCCCACCCAGTTGGCGTGACCCCCGCCACCCATCCCCCTATGCTGGCACCAAAATGGCTGCCCCGTTGGCATTACTCCCAACATGGCCGCCACGTCCCCACCCTGGAGGTGCCAGGCTGGTGCAACCCGGGCCGTAGTCATGGCAACACCCCCTTTCGTACCCTACCACAGGACTAAATTTGAGGGGGGAAGATGGGGGGAAATGGACGCCTGGCCCTTTAAGAGCGGGGGGGGCACGAGAAAACGGCCGCTTGGCCCTTTAAGAACCGTCTCCCAGAGGGAAGCGTTCTGAAATCCTCTGGTTAAATCTGTCCGCCCCGGGCTCCTGTAGAGAACCCGGAAGTGGAGTTTCTTTACCCCCGCCCCCCGGCTTTGGTCCGGGCCAAGATGGCGAAGCTGCTGAGCTGTGTGCTGGGGCCGCGGCTCTACCGGGTCTATCGGGACCGGGAGCCGGCCAGGCCCTCCCGAGATGGGGACGAGGCAGCCGAGGGGGCCCAGGATGGTTCTTGGGTGAGTCCGCCTCCTCCCCCCGCGGGAGACAATGGTATCGCCCGGGCTCCCGTTATCTCTATGGGGGCTTGGGCAAGACCATGGCGGGGAAAGGGGGCAGCTCCCCATTGTCCATCATGGAATGTTCTGACCCCCAGGATCTTGATATTCCTTGGGCGATACCATAATGGAACACGAGGGGGGGTTGGTCTTCTGGGCTGCTCCCCGTTATCCAGCATGGTATCCCCAGGGGATTGATACTCCTCCCTTGGGAGAGACCATTGTAGCACATGGAGGGGGGTGAGCTGAACCCTTTCCTTTCTCCAATATGGTATTGATGGGCACCCCCTTTGGGGGAGACCATTGTAGGAAATTTGGGGGGGTCACAAGGAATTGGACCTTCGTCCCCATTATCCAACGGTATCGTCCCAACCCCGTAGCTATTGATACTCCCTTGGAGAAACCATTGTAGGACATGGGGGGGGGGGTGCCACTCTCTCGCAGCTGATATGGTAGCTGCTAGCCTTTGAGGTAATGATGTTCTCACCCACTCGAGAGAGACCACTCACTAGAAAGCTGGTGGGGGACATGGCCTCTCCTAGGCTCTAGTGTATTGATATCCCAACGGGTCAGTCCACTGTGTATGGTACTTGAAGAAATCCAGTTCCCCCCATTATCCAGCATGGTATCTTCCAGGCCTGAGGGTGTTACTATCCACCTGGGACAGACTATTATAGGAAATGGGGGGAGGAGCGTATCAATGGGGCATCTTACCCCTTTCCACTATCTGATATCTCCCAACCCCCCCCCAACCATAAATATCCCCCTTACCTTGGCTCCCATTCTCACCCTGTTGCCATGACACCATCCCCCAGCAGTTGGCGTGACTCCTGTGTGTGGCCTTGCTCAAAATGGCCACCATGATGCCATCCCCAGAGGCGCCAGGTTGTCATGACTCCTGTGTGTGGCCTTGCTCAAAATGGCCACCATGATGCCATCCCCAGAGGCGCCAGGTTGTCATGACTCCTGTGTGTGGCATTGCCAAAATGGCCACTATGATGCCATCCCCCAGAGGCGCCAGGTTGTCATGACTCCTGTGTGTGGCCTTGCTCAAAATGGCCGCCATGATGCCATCCCCAGAGGCGCCAGGTTGGCATGACTTCTGTGTGTGTGGCCTTGCCAAAATGGCCACCATGACACCATCCCCAGTGGCACCAGGTTGTCATGACTCCTGTGTGTGGTATTGCCAAAATGGCCACCATGATGCCATCCCCAGAGGCGCCAGGTTGGCGTGACTCCTGTGTGTGGTATTGCCAAAATGGCCACCATGATGCCATCCCCAGAGGCGCCGTTTTGGCATGACTCCTGTGTGATCTAAACAATATGGCCCCATCCCTCAGGTTCCAAGTTGGCCTGACTGCAAAACGGCATCACCAAAGTGGCTGCTCTGTGTCTGTTGGTGGCATTAGGCATGGCCGTAGGTAACTCAGGAGGGTGGAAAACCACAGTGTTAATGAAACCTTCCTGTACCAGGCCTGAATGAACCAAAGTTATTCTATGATTGCCCAAAGCGCTTCCATGTTTGAACTCTAATCGACCTAACAGGCCAGCTGCAGAGAATGGAATGTGTAGCAGCTGGGTATCAGTGCAACCCTGGTACCAGGAGGTAATAATGAGGCCTGCTGGCTCCTGGCTAAGGGGGGGAAGATAACAAATCAAAGAAAGTAAGACAAGATAACGGGTCAGAGAAGAGTTACTAACGAGCTAGACTGGCTGTTGCCAAGTATGACTTAACCTGCTTAATGTAATTGCCACTGCATAATGTATCTGCTACATGGGAATGTGAGGTGGGGGGGAAGGGGCGCAGTGGGGGGGGGTGATAGAGACAGCTTAGCTGAAGTTAGGTATAAAAAGAGAAAAGCTGCTTGTAGCTGGGTGCTTGATTTGAGACGTGTCTGTCTCCGAGCATCCCGCTTTGAGATCTCAAATAAACTTTGTCTGCTTCTCCACCTTGGTGTGTTCATTGGCGCGAAGCACAGCGGGCAACGAACCCCTGTTGCTGTCCTCGGGCCTCTGTGCCGGCAACATGTCCACTGCAGAGGCACAAGTTTGGCCCGGTTCCAGCGTGGCGTCACCAAAACGGCTGACGCACCCCCACCCCCGCAGTGCCAGGTTGGCGTTACTCCAAAATGGCGGCTGCTGCTTCCCCCTCCCTGAGCCGCCATGTTGGTGTGTCTCCAGTATGGCCACCGCCTTGTCACTCAGGTGGCATTGGGTTGGCATGACCCCCCCCATGTGATCTCACCAAAATGGCCACCATGTCCTTCGATGGGTGGTCCAGGTTGGCGTGGTGTTGCCGCCTCTCTCGCCCCCGTGGGCCCCACATGGACTGATTCCAGCCCTATGGTACATGCCCCCTCTCCGAACCCATAACACCCTGTTGGCTCCTTGGTGGTAGGATGAGGATCTGTCTGGGTTTTCCCCCATCTAATTTGGAGGCTTAACTCCCAGAGTTTCCCACACCCTCCTGGTCACCCGAACCCCCAGAGGCTCAAAGGGGCCCCAGGGGGCTCGAAATGACGTGGGGTTTCTCCCACCAGGAGTCGTACTACCAGCCGCGGACACTGGAGAAACATGCTGACAGTATCCTGGCCTTGGTGAGTCCCCCTGCGCCTTCGGGGCTGGGTCATTCAGTGGAACCCAGGCATCCTGGCTTCCAGCCCCTGCTGTAACCACTAGACTCCACTCCCTGCACCGCATTTCCTGGTTCCTCTCACCCCCCCATAAACTGCCCCAGAGGGAAGCAATGACTCACTCTGCAGCGAAAACATGTTTGTTGCTAATCCCGTCCCACGGGCCCTGGCTGGGTTAGATACTCCGGCTCTGCAGCAGCCTGCAATCCCTGCCCTGCGGTGAACCCCACTCCCTGCCACAGCTGAGAGAGAACCCAGGAGTCCTGGCTCCCAGCCCCCCCTGCTCTAACCACTATACCCCACCTGGAGCTGGGGAGAGAACCCAGGAGTCCTGGCTCCCAGCCCCCCCTGCTCTAACCACTATACCCCACCTGGAGCTGGGGAGAGAACCCAGGAGTCCTGGCTCCCAGCCCCCCCGCTCTAACCACTGCACCCCACACCCCTGCTGGAGCTGGGGATAGAACCCAGGCATCTTGGGGGTAGGTTTTGTTGGCTGTATCATCCTACTGACCCTCTCCTGTTCCTTGCAGGCGTCGGTGCTCTGGTCTATTTCCTATTACACTTCCCCCCTGGCTATGTTCTACTTGTACCGAAAAGGTAGGGGGCGTTGCGCTGCCGGGAGCGGGGCTGGGGGGGTCAGCCAGAGGTGCTCTCCCTGGCGGTCAGGGCTGGCCCCAGGGCAGTGCTAGGGGGCGCTGTGCTGCCGGGAGCTGGGCTGGGGGTTTCAGCCGGGGGCGCCCTCCTCTGGCCCTTGCTCAATTTCCAATTCTGTCTGCCTTAAACATCCCACCCAGCAGTTATCTTTATAGCTGCGATTTCCCGTTCACTTCCTGTCCCAAAATGCAGTGGTGTCATTGGGCTACTGCCAGACCCTGCCCCACAGCTGGCTGCATCTCATGCTAAGTGAGCCATCTCAGTGCAGTGTTACATGCGGCTGTTCCCCAGTTGCTTCACCCCAGAGGTTGCTGCATCACTCCAGGCTGACCCTCCCTGGGGGCGCAGCTTGGGTGCCTGCTGAACCCTGGATAAAGGGACACCTGCCTCTCAACCCCCCGCAGGATACCTGACCATGTCGAAGGTGGTTCCTTTCTCGCACTACGCTGGGACCATGCTGCTCCTTTTGGCCGGGGTCGCCTGCCTGAGAGGTGAGGAATGGGGGCTGGTGGTTAGACTGGGGGGGGCTGGGAGCCAGGACTCCTGGGTTCTCTCCCTGGCTCTGGGAGGGGAGTGGGGGCTAGTGGTTAGAGCGGGAGAGGAGGGGCTGGGAGCCAGGACTCCTGGGTTCTTTCCCTGGATATACCAGATGTCTCTAACTTGGTGTCTTTGTTGCAGGCATCGGGCGCTGGACCAACCCCCAGTACATCCAGTTCATCACCATCCTGGAAGATAGCCACCGCATCGGCACCCCGGAAATCAAGGTGAAGGGGGTGGGGGGGACCCTGACCTCTCCCCTCGCCCCCCTCCCGCTATGCTTGGGGGGAAACAACACAGCCCTCCTTCGAGGGGGTTGTCTCCCATGATCCTCTGCAGCTGCGTCCCACCCAGCTCCCAGGACACCCTGCAGTCCGCTCCTGCCAACCCGTCACCCATGATGCTTTTCTGCCTCTGCTTCCCCCTGTGGTCTCCCAGGATGCTCAGGGGACAGCCCTGCCTGTATCTCCCAGGATGCCTTGCTGCCCACTCCCCCGGTGCCATTTCCCATCTCCCATGGTGCCTGTGGCTTCCCTCGGTGCCAGCCCGTTTCCCAGGATGCTGGCGGCCCGGCCCCTCCGCATTGTACCTCCCAGGGTGCTCGGTTCCCCACATGGCCTCCCCTCCCTCTCCATGCTGGGGTTGAGCTCACCTGCCAGAGCAGCCCCTGGCCAGCAGGGGGTGCCGACATGCTGCTCACTCTGCCGTGGGGGGTAGCTCAGCGCACCCCTCCATCGCTCTCTAGATCCGTCTCACCCTCCTTCCCCTCTCTCTCTCCTTGCTGCAGAAGAAACTCGCCAGCTATAACTTCGACTTCAGGAGCTGGCCCGTGGACTTCCGCTGGGACGAGGTCACTAGCCGGTGGGTGTGGGGAAAGAACCCAGGAGTCCTGGCTCCCCCTCCCCTCCCCCCCCGGCTCTAACCACTAGACCCCACTCCCCTCCCGGAGCCGGGGGGAGAACCCAGGCGTCCTGGCTCCCAGCCCCCGCTGTAAGCCCCTTGTTTGCTGCCCCACAGGTCGGACTCCCGGGGCATCTCGCTGCTGCGGCCGGAGCCCAAACACCGGAGCGCGGCCAACGGCTTCCTCCACGCCATCAAGAAGCTGCCCTGCCAGATCGCCAGGTAGGCTCCGCCCCTGGCACCTGGGGGAGGAGCTTCGCCGGATCCTGGGTTCCCATTGGCTGGAGGGAGGACTGCAGACTGCTTGGAGGGGTTCCTGGAAGCCGGGGAGACCCAAGGCATTATGGGAGTCACAGCATCAGCACCAGGGCATCATGGGAGATGCGGGGAAGGGCAGAGAGGACTCCTTGGTGCTGATTGGCCAGATGGTGTGGGGGAGGAACTGGAACATTGGGAGTGTCTCCTGGATGCTGGTTGGTCAGCCAGTGGAGGGGGAGGTGGCTTTGGATTGTTGATTGGCCACAGGGATGGGAGGGCATGGTGGTTCTGGAATGCTGAGAGGGAAGGATGCTCATTGGCTGAGGGCTGGTGTGTGGGGCTTGGAATGCTGGGAGGGGATCCTGGCTGCTGATTGGCTGGGGGTACAACTCGGTGGCTCCTGGTTGGTTGATGAGGTGGTAGCTTTGGGATGTTGGGAGAAGGGGTAGAATCCTGGCTTCTGATTGGCTGGAGTGCTCCTTGCTGCCTATTGGCTGAGGGTAAGTGGGACATGGGACTTTTAGGCCATTGGACCTATGTATCCCAGATCCTGATTGGCTGGGGAGGGATGTCATGTGATTTCATCCCCAAACTGACCTGGGGGGAGGCTGGGTGGATTCCCTTCCGAGGGACGGAGCCGCCCCCACCTACCGCCTCCCTCTGCCCCCCCAGCTACATCGTGGCGCACACGTTCGGGCGCAGGATGCTGTATCCCGGCTCCGTCTACCTGCTGCAGAAAGCCGTCATGCCCATGCTGCTGCAGGGCCAGGCCCGCCTGGTGGAGGAGGTGAGTCCGGGAGGCACAGGATGCAGCTGGGGGGAGAGCCCAGAAGTCCTGGTTCCCAGTCCCCCCTGATCTAACCACTAGCCCCCACTCCCCTCCCCGAGCCGGGGAGAGAACCCAGGAGTCCTGACTCTCCCGTTTAACCCCTCTCCAATCTCTCCCCCGCTGGCCCAGTACAACGGGAAACGAGCCAAGCTGTTAGCCTGCGACGGCAATGAGATTGACACGATGTTTGTGGACCGTCGGGAAAGCTCCGAGCCCCACGGCAAGAAACTGGTGAGCGTTTCTCCGCTCGGCAGCGGGGGCTCGGTCCAGCCGGGATGTGGGTCGCGCTTACGGGGTGGGGGTCTGGATCCGGAAAGCAGGGGCTCTGCGGGGACAGATCCACAGCCCAGGTGCTCCCCATGGCGATGGGGCGAACCCCGTCCTGGGAGCGGGGCGGATCGAGCAGGAGGTGGCGCAGTGCCGGGCAGACGGCTGGTGGTATAAAGTGCCAGTAATTCATAGTGAAAGAGCCGATCACAGGGCAATCGAGGCCCGTGGGCTGGAGGCAGCACAAGCTGCTTCGCACCAGCCAGTGGGGATTGGGGGGCCCCCACTTGGCACCACCAGGGGTGATTGGGGGCCTCTCCCTCGGTGTAACGCTTTCCTGTCTCCCAGCCGACAGTGTCCATAGCAGCTCTGTTCCTGGTGCTGCCTCCTTAGTGCTAAGGGGACACAGCCCAGCTGGGGTCCAAATTTGACCAGGCTTCGCACTGTGCTCATAATGCCCCCTCCTGCCAGCCACGAGGGTGGGGGAACAACTTGAAAACAGTCCCCTAGCCAAGGCCAGGACTCCCTGCGCCCGCCTGAAATGGAACTGAAGCCACGGAGTATTTTAATACTTAGGGACGACTTCCTCCCCACCAAATTGCAGCCACCTCTGGGGCAGGGCGGCTGGGGAACAGCCACATGACGATGCTGCAGCAACTTAGGATGGGCCCTGGCGGGGGCGGGATCCTGTATCTGATTTTAGGGAGGCCGAATGGACGTGCCTGAATTGAGGTTCAGCTGGGACCCTCATTGTCCCCTCTGTGTCCCCCACCCACTCTCAGGTGATCTGCTGTGAAGGCAACGCTGGATTCTATGAGGTCGGCTGCCTACCCACCCCCCTAGATGGTACGATCCAGAATCACTGGTGATCTCCCCCCCTTTCCACTTTGGTAGAATCCAATCCCTTTGGCAGGAATGGGGCACAGCTCTGCTTGGACCAGTCCACTTGTATGCATGGGGGGGGCACTGCTTTTGGACCAATCTACCTGCTCTGGATGGGGGTGAAGGCTGGGGTGTCTCTCTTTGGATTAGTCCATTCCTGTGCTTTGGGATAGGGAGTTGGGGTGAAGGCCCTTTGGACCCACCCACTTTTTTTGTATGTGGGGAGACAGGTTAGGGCAGCCCCATTTGGGCCAATCCACTTTTCCTTGGGATGCTCCTGGTTGGACTAACCCATATCGCTGTGCAGGATCAGGGGGCAGGAATCAGGTAACCTTTCTTTGGCCCAGTCCATTTCTCTGCATGGGATGGGGGTTCATTGGGAAGGATCCATTTCTATTTGGGAAGAGGATTGGGGCCACCACCCTTCTGTTTGCCCTGGGCACTCCAGTTTGGGGGACATGGGTTGTCCTAAACTCCAGGATACCAGGGGTGAGTTGTGCCCCCCCCATACTCAGCAGTGGAACTGCCCATCAGCTCCCCACACATTGTTGCAACCGAGGTTCTGTCCCTGCTGCGCTTGGCCCCACGTTAACCCCCCTCCCTGCTTCTCCCTCCCAGCCGGCTACTCGGTGCTCGGATGGAACCACCCCGGCTTCGCTGGCAGCACGGTGAGTCCCAGGGTCCCCAGGGGTGGGAGAGAACCCAGGAGTCCAGGCTCCCAGCCCCCATGCTCTAACCACTAGACCCCCCTCCCCTCCCAGAGCTGGGGAGAGAACCCAGGAATCTGGGCTCCCAACACCCCCGCTCTCCCCCGCAGGGCATCCCCCTGCCGCAGAACGAGGCCAACGCCATGGACGTGGTGATGCAATACGCCATCCACCGGCTGGGCTTCCTGCCCGAGGACATCGTGGTGTACGCCTGGTCCATCGGGGGCTTCACAGGTACCGGGGGGAGCGGGGAGGGGGGTAGGAGCTATGGGGCTAGGTTGGGGGGGGAGGGACCATATACAGGGGGAGGGTCGGAACGGGGGACAGATCCAAGCGCTGCCCCAGGCAGGGGGCTGATCACCCCCACCCCACCGCCGCTGACGCCCTCTCTCCTGCAGCCACGTGGGCGGCCATGTCGTACCCGGACATCAGCGCCCTGGTGCTGGACGCCTCCTTCGACGACCTGGTCCCCCTGGCGCTCAAGGTCATGCCAGAGAGCTGCAGTAAGTGACTCCCCTCTTCCCCTCTGCCCGTGTGGTTCAGCCCTTTTACACCCCCCCCCTTCCCCTCTGCCCGTGTGGTTCAGTCCTTCCCCCTCCTCACCCCACCCATGTGGTTCGGCCCCTGGCCTCAGACACATGGACTAGTCTGAGAACCCACCGGCCTATCCCATCTCACAGGTCCCCCACTTTCCGACCCCCCAGCAGGTCATATGACCCCACCCAGCCACTCAAAATTCCCCCCTGAGCCATGACATTCTGGAGCGTCCCATGTGGGGCGGCGGTAGGGGTGGGCAAACCCAATTGGCTGCAGAAACGGAGGACGCTTCCATTATCAGCGGGTAGGCGGGGGTTAGCTTCCTCTCCCCGGTGAGAGGTTCCATTACCCATTTGTGCGGGGGATTAATTTCCTCCCCCTGTGGAAAATGGGTCAGTCCACTGTTAATACAACCCCCCCTGTTGCAACCAGTGTTCGATCCTGCACCTGCCGCGAGGCGTGAACCGGGTCGCACCTGCCTGGTGGCACAATGTGGGGCTAGATGGCGCCGATCTCTCCAGCAGGCAGGGTGGCCTAGTGGATAGAGCGTTGCACTCCGGGACCCGGGGTTTATTTCCGGCTTTCCCTGGCCTGCTGGGTGACGTCACCATTCCGTGACTCAGTTTCCCTATCTGTAAAATGGAGCTGATGGGGACTGGCCTCCTTCAGAAAGCTCTTTGAGACCCTGGAAATGGGCTGTGGAAGACCTCCCGGGCTGTGTCGCCTGCCGCGAGTTAGCCAGCGCCGGTACCGTGTCACCGTTGCAACCGATGTTCTGCATGGCCCTAGGTAGCTTCAATCCTGCTCGTTCCTTAGAAACCTGTTTATTAAGCATGGTGGTGACGAAACTCCCCCGGGTGTTGACGAAACCCCCCCGGGTGTTTCTGCGGCTGGGGCGTACTTGACTCTCAACGATGTTGTTTTTGAGTTCTAATTCCTCTGAAACCTGCGTGTCCTAGGAGGGCTGGTCACCAGGACGGTGAGGCAATACCTGAACTTGAACAACGGCGAGCAGCTTTGCAGGTACAAAGGGAAACTGAGGCGCGGAGGGCTGGGGAAAGTTGAGCCCTGACGAATGTCGGGTTCGCAGGGTGGCGCTCTGCAGGCGTTGGGCTCGGAAAAACCCAGCCCCAGGCAACGGGGTGTGGGTGTGAAACCCGATCTCTGGGCCCAGGCCTGCTAAACCTTACTGATAACGTGGCAGGCAGTTCCACAGGTCATTTCATGCATATTCCTGGCTAAATCCTTTCTTCCCCTAATCCCGCCAAACTCATATCCTGCGGCAGCTGGCTCCATAGCCCAGTGAAAGCCAATGGGGACGTCTAAATCTCTCCCTCTGTCCTGGCCTCTAGTATCAAGTGGCAGGTTGATCAGGACAATATCATGGGGTGGGGAGTTCTGCAGGTTAACGTTATCCCTTCTTGAACCCATCCACAATCTTGGCCCTCAGGACTAACCCTCGGGACTACTTGCCGCTGGTGAAGTCTCTCCTCTTGGACGGGGGAGGGGGTGTTAATTCACTGTCGCCCCCGCACCCACCCCACCCGGACATGCGGCCTTGCTTGGGAGTTTATTTCTCTCTCTTTGGTTCCCAAGATACCAGGGGCCCGTGTTGCTGGTCAGAAGAACGAAGGATGAAATTATCACAACCACGTGAGTGAGGGATGTGGGGGTCTAGTGGTTAGAGCGGGAGGAGACGGAGGCGGGAGCCAGGATTCCTGGGTTCCATCCCCGACACAGGGAGGGAAGTGGGGTCTAGTGGGTTTAGGGGAGTGGATTCTGGCGTTCTAGTGTGCCATATAAAGAATTCAGAGAACCATCAAACTCATGTCAGTGAAGAGTCTGGAAAATACCCTTAACTCTGCCCCCTGTTTGATGTGCCGCAGGGTCCCGGAAGATATCATGTCAAACAGGGGGAATGACCTGCTGCTGAAACTCCTCCAGCACCGGTGAGTTGGGGGAGCCCAGGGCTGGGATCGCAGGGGGCTGCGGGTTGGGAGTGAGGGGCACCAGCGTGTCTAACCCCCATCCCCCTGTTCCAGGTACCCCAAGGTGATGGCCGAGGAGGGGGTGCGAGTCGTCCGGGAATGGCTAGAAGCTTCTAATGCTGTGGAGGAAGGTAAATGCTGTAACCCGCCAGCCCCCACTCCCCTCCCAGAGCCGGGGAGAGAACCCAGGCGTCCTGCCCCTCCCCCCCCCCCACCACCTCAGCCCGCTCTAACCGGCCCCTCCCCGCAGCCTCCGTGTACAGCTCCTACGAGGTGGACGAGGACTGGTGCCTGTCCGTGCTGAGCTCCTACCAGGCCGAGCGTGGCGGCCGCTTCCCCTGGAGCGTGGGTGAGTGTGGGGCAGCCGTGGGGGCGGCCGGTGGGATGCCGGGGCCGCAGCTCGGGCCAATCAGCTCGGCACGGGCGGGAGGATCGCTGGGCTGAGAACCGGCCCGCGCGGGTGCTGGGGATGGGCCCATAGGGGGTGGCTGGGGCGGGGCTCGTTTGGGGGGGTCTCCATCCAGGGGGTGGCTGGGTGGATAGTTGTAGTGGCAGCGGCCAATGGGGTTGTTGTGTGGGGGGGAGGGGGTTGGAGGGGAATCAGCCTGGGGGGTGGGGGTCGGTCTCTGCCTGACCTTTGACTTTCTGCCTTCCCCCAGGGGAGGACATGACGCCCGAGGGGCGACGGCAGCTGGCCCTGTTCCTGGTGAGTGCACCCCGATAGCCCCTCCCTCCCGGGGGGGGGGGGGCCTGGAGCCAGGACGCCTGGGTTCTCTCCCCGGCTCTGGGCGGGGGCGTGGGGGTTAGGGGTTAGAGTGGGGGGGGGGGGCTGGGAGCCAGGACTCCTGGGTTCTCTCCCTGGCTCTGGGAGGGGAGTGGGGGTTAGTGGTTAGAGTGGGGGGTGGGGGCTGGGAGCCAGGACTCCTGGGTTCTCTCCCCGGCTCTGGGAGGGGAGTGGGGGTTAGTGGTTAGAGTGGGGGGTGGGGGCTGGGAGCCAGGACTCCTGGGTTCTCTCCCTGGCTCTGGGAGGGAAGTGGGGGTTAGTGGTTAGAGTGGGGGGTGGGGGCTAGGAGCCAGGACTCCTGGGTTCTCTCCCCGGCTCTGGGAGGGGAGTGGGGGTTAGTGGTTAGAGTGGGGGGTGGGGGCTGGGAGCCAGGACTCCTGGGTTCTCTCCCTGGCTCTGGGAGGGAAGTGGGGGTTAGTGGTTAGAGTGGGGGGTGGGGGCTGGGAGCCAGGACTCCTGGGTTCTCTCCCTGGCTCTGGGAGGGGAGCGGGGGCTGGTGGTTAGAGTGGGGGGTGGGGGCTAGGAGCCAGGACTCCTGGGTTCTCTCCCCGGCTCTGGGAGGGGAGTGGGGGTTAGTGGTTAGAGTGGGGGGTGGGGGCTGGGAGCCTGGACTCCTGGGTTCTCTCCCCGGCTAGTGGCCACAGCAGGGGCTGGGGCGTCCCTCCCTGCCCCCATCACTGATTCCCTCCCTCTTCTCTGCCCCCCAGGCCCGGAAGCACCTGCGGAACTTCGAGGCGACACACTGCACCCCACTGCCCCCCCCGGCCTTCCGTTTGCCCTGGCACTTGTAGCCGGGGGCCCCCCGTCATGCCCATCGATTGCACTGACACCCCCCCCCCGTCGGTCTGTTTTATATGGAGCCGGGTGCCCCCTCCCTGCTGTGTGTGACCCCCCCCCACCCCCGCCTGCCGCACGCTGTAAATCCGCCCCCACCCCCAAACCCGGGGGCCCCCCGAGCTGCAGAAATGAACAGTAAAGAAGGTATTTTTTGTACTTCGGGTCTGTGTGTCTGCGGCGATGCAGCCAGCTCTGGGGGGCAGCCCCCCGTGCCTGGATCCTCAGCCCGGCCAGCAGGGGGCCCTGACCCACTGTGGCTCCGCTTTCCTCCAGCAGGGGGCAGCCCCTCGTTCCCAGGCCTGGGGGGGGGGGGTGGCTCTGGCGCCCCGGGGTGGGCGGAGACAGGGAGAGGTCGGTGCCTAACGTTCAGCGCGGCCGTGGGGGGGCCTGGGGAACTCCCAGCTACCGGACGTGGGGCCAGATGCTCTCCCAGGGCGGCTGGGCCTGTGCCATGGGGCCTCTGCTCCGCTATGGGTGCTGAGCCCCCTCCGCCGGGGGACGCCCACTGACGCCCCTCGTTAGCCGGCGGAGCTGCCTCCCGCGCCAAGGCCTTAATTAACCTGTGGGCACCTGAGCACCAGGCTCTGATCACACCAGGCTCCCCTGTGATGGGTCGTTAACCTGGGGAACTCGCTGCCACTGGCCGCAGCCTGGGATTAGAACCCCGCCGGCGTCAGCGCTGGTCTCCGGAGACGGGCGGGCGCCTCGTTCGCCTCCCCACAATCAAAAGACGGGCTCCCGGGGCAGCTGTCAGAACTCGCTGCCTCTGTCAGCAGGGCAGGAGCAGGGGGGGCAGCTCAGTGGGGGGGCGTCCGCAGGCACGAACGGCGGGGCGCGGCCATCGGTAGGTTTCAGAGTGAACGCTGTAGGGCCCGGCTGGCTCAGGCTGCCGGCAGACCCGGGCGCGGCTGGGCTGGGGGAAGTCTGGGCTGCCGTGATAAGGGCCCCGGCCCCTGACTCAGCCCCGGAGGTGCCAACCGTGACGGCTCCCCCCATTCCCCCCCCCCCCGTCGGTTCCTGCCCGGGAGCGAGACGCAGACCCTGGCAGGGAGACGCCCTGAACCGATGGGCTCGGCCGTCTGGGTCCTGCTGGCCCTGCTGGCGCCCGGCCCGCTGCGGGGTGAGGGGCACTGGCAGAACTTGGCAGGGGCTGTGGGTTGGGAGTGAGGGGCACCGGCGGAGCTGGGGGGAGCAGGGGCTGCGGGTCGGGAGTGAGGGGCACCGGCAGGGCTGGGGGCGGCAGGGGCTGCGGTTTGGGAGTGAGGGGCACCGGCAGAGCTCGGGGGGGCAGGGGCTGCGGGTCGGGAGTGAGGGGCACCAGCAGGGTTGGGGGCGGCAGGGGCTGCGGGTCGGGAGTGAGGGGCACCGGCAGGGCTGGGGGGACAGGGGCTGCGGGTCGAGAGTGAGGGGCACCAGCAGGGCTGGGCTGGCAGGGGCTGCGGGTCGGGAGTGAGGGGCACCGCTAACCCTTCCCCCCCCCAGGTTCCCCCCCGCGGCTGGAGGTGCGGGGGGCCGGGGATCAGATCCTGCTGCCCTGTGGGGCTCCGGGCCCCCGGCTGCGCTGGGTCTGGGCCCCCCGATACCCCAAATGTGCTGGCGACCCCGGAAACCTCGAAATCGCCCGACTGCCCCCCGGGCCGGAGCCCCCCCAGTTCAGGGGGCGCCTGGACCCCCACCCCTCGGCCCCGGGGGCCCTGCTGCTCCGGGACCTGGTCATGAGCGACTCGGGGACCTTCACCTGCCACGGGGAGTCTGGGCCCGAGCCCCCCGTCCGGCTGGAGGTGACAGGAGGTGAGGCCAGACCCCCCCCCGCCAGCTGTGGGGTCCCCGGGGGCTCCCCAGCCAGGCCCCCCCACCCCCCCGCCAGCTGTGGGGTCCCCGGGGGCTCCCCAGCCAGGCCCCCCCCCGCTCACCCCTCTCTGCCCCCCCAGGCTGTCGGAACAACCTCACCATCTCCTCCAACCGGACGTCCCCCTCGGCCCTGACCCTCCGCTGCCGCCGCTGCCCCCTGCTGCCCGGCCCGGCCTCCTTCCGCTGGGTCCTCAACGCCCAGCCCCTGGGCAACCCGCGCTGGGCTACCAAGAGAGAGTACGGGGCTACCGTGCGGCTGGACCCATCTCCGCGGGCGGCCTGGGGGCGCTGGGAATGTCGCCTCCGCGGGGCCGCCCCTGGGGGCTTTGAGTTCTGCGTGGAGCCCCCCCCCAGGGCAGGGGGTGCAGGTACAATTGTGCCCCCCACCCTGCCCCACGGTGCCCCCTGCTGCCCTGATCCTGCCTCTGTTCCAGGCCCCGGCTCTGAGTGGGGGATCTGGGTCGCGGCGCCGGCGCCGGCTCTGGGTCTGATCGGGGCAGGGCTGGGCACCTGGTGCCTGTGGAGACGGAGGCGGGGCAGGTGAGTCGGGGACCCAGGAGTCCGGGGAGCAGAGCCCCAGCTGGGGATGGGGAGGGAGGGAGGGACCCAGGAGTCCGGGGAGCAGAGCCCCCAGCAGGGGATGGGGAGGGAGGGAGGGACCCAGGAGTCCGGGGAGCAGAGCCCCCAGCAGGGGATGTAGAGAGAGAGGGAGGGAGGGAGGGACCCAGGAGTCCGGGGAGCAGGGCCCCAGCTGGGGTGGGGAGGAAGAGGGAGACCCAGGAGTCCGGGGAGTGGTAGCCCCACAGGGTGGGGGAAGAGACCCAGGAGTCCGGGGGTGGGGGTGGGGAGAAACGTGTTTTCATCGTGTCTCTTTCCCATTTTCTTCCTTCAGGAACCGACGGAATCGAAACAAACGAGAGAACGAAACGGGTGAGAGAGAAACAAACACACCCAACCCCCCACCCGCAGGCCTGTTACCCCGGTATCCCACCGCTCCCACCATGGGTCAGAGCCGTGGGGCCCAGGTATCCCACCGCTCCCACCATGGGTCAGAGCCGTGGGGCCCAGGTATCCCACCGCTCCCACCATGAGCTCAGCTACTCCAGTATCCCACCGCTTCCACCATGGGTCAGAGCCGTGGGCCCAGCTACCCCGGTATCCCGCCTGGCCAGCTGAGTGCAGAGTGGATCCCAGGTCTCCTGCCTGAGTAGCCGGGTCCGTAACCCTCCCATGTTCAGTCCGTAAGGATCCAGTGGTGGGTAGTTCCACAGGTCGACCGGCTCCTTGCTCAGACCCCCACCCCCCATCCCATCCCTGCTTCCCTCTCCATTTTCTCCTTCTCTCCATCCTGTGCCAAGGAGCCCCCGGGCCCCGTTTATCCCCCTCGGAGGAGCCGCGGCTTGGAGCCAAATCGACCGAAAGACGCCTCGTGCCCCAGAGTCGGGAAAGAAAAGTGAGAGAGTGAGGTGGGGCCGGCTAGCGGGGGCTGCGGGTCGGGAGTGAGGGGCACCAGCAGAGCTGGGGGGAGCAGGGGCTGCGGGTCGGGAGTGAGGGGCACCGGCAGAGCTGGGGGGGGCAGGGGGTAACGGGGAAATCTCTAACTCATTAACCCTTCTCTCCCCAGGTCCCAGGCCCCCTGCTTTACGCTGAAGTCCAGCACCCCCTGGTGCCTCGAGCCCCACCCCCTCCCCCACACGGCACCACGGTCTATGCCACTATTGTGTGACCCCCACCTGAGCTGGCTCCGCTCCCCCCTCCTGAGTTGTGTTCACCCCCCAGCTCCGCTCCCAGGTGATGGGAAATTCAGCTGGAAGATGCTAGAAATCCCTGTTAAAATCCTGTGGTGGGGAGTTCCCCAGGTTAACGGATTGTGGCATTAAAATCTGAGCTTGAACCCTCGTGTCTGTGATGTCACCTCTGTCCTCAAGACCCCAACCCTTGGGCCTGGCTCTGGGGGTCAGGCAGATGCAGCTCCCCCTCCTTTCCTGCCCCAAACGTCTGTGCAGAGCCCCCCCCATGACCACCCTCCCAGAGGGAGCCGCGTCTCAGGGCCGGCCGAGGGACAAGTGACGATGGGGCGAGTTCACGCCAAGCCCCTCCCCTCCGTGGGCAGGATTTGAACCCGCGACCCCCAGCTCTGCGCCCTGTCCGTTAACTGCACAAAGCACTCGGTGGGAAGTGGGGAAAACCTGGGTGTTGGGGGCTGGGAGCCAGGACACCTGGGTTCGAACCCCAGTGTGGAGAGGGATGTGGGGCCCAGTGGTTAGAGCAGGGGGGTGGGAGCCCGGACTCCTGAGTTCTGTCCCTAGCACATGGCGGCTACTGAACAAGGGCCCATGTCACATCCTGTGCTTGGCTGGCTGCAGCTTCCTCTCTGCTGTAGCCCTGTGAACAAGACCCTGCCCAGAGGCAGACGCACCCCACACCCGCAGCCCCCTCTCCCCTCCGCGGCTCCACCATGGGCCCCCCCCTCCTGCCCCTGGCCCTTGCCCTCCTGGCAGCGGTGCCCCGGGGGCTCAGCCAGGTGAGGAGCCGACTGGGCCGTGGGGCTGGGATCTCTCACTCGCTGGGTGGGGGCTCAGCTGGGGAACGGGGGGCTCAGCGGGGCGGTGGGGGGCTCTGCCCTGGCCCCAGTGTGCTCAGTATGGAACCCAACTCCCAGCAGAACCCCAGAGCCGGTGAGCCCTAAAAATCTCCCCCTGCGGCATCACCTGGATGCCCCCCTCCCCTTCACTTCCTGTCCCAAACTTGTGTTCAGCTGTTACCCGCCCCAGAGGTGGCTGCATCTCTGCGCCAGGCCAGGGGTCCCCGTCACTCGAGCCCTCTCGTAGGCAGGAACCACTTGGCTCTGGAGTTCGCAGGCCCAGAGGTGACAACAGAAGCCGGCTCGAGTGTGAGTCTCCCCTGCACCCTGACGGGGCCGAGGCTGAGCTGGCGGTGGGTCCCGCAGTACCCACGCTGCGCTGGTGGCAGCGGTGGGATACAGACGATCTACACAGTGACGGCGGCCGGGGCACATGACGCTCCGGCGGGGAGATTTCAGAAGCGGCTGCAGCTCCTAATGGATCAGGGCACCCGAACCTCCGTCCTCCAACTCCGAAACCTCCACAGGAGCGACTCGGGGGCCTTCTTCTGTGCCAGCCCCAGGCAGGACGCCCCACCCATCTCTGTGACCGTCACCCCCGGTAACGGCACTGCTGGGGGGCCGGGAGCCAGGACGCCTGGGTTCTCTCCTCGCTCTGGAAGGGGGGGAGGGGTTAAGGATTTTGATGGGGGGGGGTTATAGCCCGGGGCGGGGGGGTGGAGTGGGAAGCAGCCAGCAGGGGGCGGGTCGTTAACTGGACCCATCACTTTGGGCTCTGCCCCCCACAGGCTGCCTGGCCGGGGCGTCCATCACCGCCGTCCCCCAGGAGCCGGTCAGGGAGGGAGCGTCTGTGTCGCTCTCCTGTACCCCCTGTGGGGCGCAGGGACCCACCTCACCCCCAGCAGGGGGCGCCACGTGGCAGCTCAATGGGAAGCCGCTGCCAGACCCCACAGCCCTTCGGATGCTGAGGGCCAAGGTGACGATAGAGGGTTTCTCCAGCCGGTTCGAGGGTCTGTGGAGCTGCCACCTGCCTGGGGATCCCCCCCGGTCTGGGGGCTACTGCCTGGAGCGCGACCCGGGGGCCCCCGGCACCCAGGAGAGCCCCCCACCCGGCCCCACCCCCGTCAGTCCACGTGCTTATTCAGCCCTGTGTCCCTGGCAGTCAGTGCAGCCACCTCTGGGGCGGGGCAGCTGGGTACCAGCCGCACAGAACGGCGACACCCCAGGGTTGGGGTGGAGAGCGACAGGGGAGCCTGGAGGCCACGGGGGGAGGTCGGCTGGGACCCCCGAGTTTGGATTAGACCCAGGCGCTCGCCTGTGGGGGGGAACGTACCATGGTGTTGCCGGCACAGAGGCCCGAGGACAGCAGCAGGGGTTCGTTGCCCGCTGTGCTTCGCGCCAGTGAACACACCAGGGTGGAGAAGCAGACACAGTTTATTTGAGATCTCAAAGCGGGATGCTCGGAGACAGACACGTCTCAAATCAAGCACCCAGCTACAAGCAGCTTTTCTCTTTTTATACATAACTTTAGCTAAGCTATTTCCACCCCCCCCAATCCCCCTCTCCCCCCCCCCTTCCATCCCCCTGTAGCAGATACACTTTGCAGTAGCAATTACATTAAGCAGTTAAGTCATATGTGGTGGCAACCAGCCTAGCTCGTTAGTAACTCTTCGCTGACCCGTTATCTTGTCTTACTTTCTTTGATCCGTTATCTTCCCCCTTAGCCAGGAGCCAGCAGGCCTCATTGTTACCGTCTGGTACCGGGGTTGCACCTGATAACTGGCTGTTCCACCTTCCATTCTCGGTTGCTGGCCTGTTAGGTCGATTCAAGTTCAAACATGGAAAGGCTTTGGTCAGACATGGAGGGACTTTGGTTCATTCAGGCCTAGTGCAGGAAGGCTTCATTGACACTGTGGTTTTCCACCCTCCTGAGTTACCCAGGGTTATGCCTAATGACACCACCAACTCCCTCCTTTGAGAACACTCAACAAGCCTTTGGCTGCGTTTTCTCATATTCTGCGGACAAGATGCCCTGGAGCTGGGGCTCTCAATGAGAGGGAACGTCGGGACCTTTGGGGAACGGGAGGCACATAGTTTACGGAGGAGCAGTTTAAAACAAGCAAGCAGGAGGAGGGTGACCAGGCACAGCACCACACCTGTGAGGAGGAGACGCACGAGGCCACCTCCCAGTCCTCCTAGGTTGGGCGACCAACTCCAAAGGGAATCGAAAATTGTGGGTTCCCTTTCCTGGGCCTTCCACTGCTCGAAAGCCTGTTCGGCTGACAGGCCGTGCCTGTTAATGTCCTGCGAGTTTTCCAGGACATAAGTACAACATTCGTTCCCAATAAGGACACACACCCCGCCCTGGGAGGCTAAAGCATAATGTAGGGCCTGTCGGTTCTGCAGGGCCAGCGACCGGAGCTGGTAAAGCTCGGAGTTAAGGCTTTTCTCTATGGCCAGGGTCTCGTTGGCAAACTTGGTGAGAAACATGGAGAGCCTGCGATAGAGCTGAGCCAGCCGTCCCACCCCATAAGATGGGAGGAGGATCATACCAAGTCGGTCTCCCTCGCCAATGGGCTCTGGGGTGGCGTTCAAGGACCGACAGTATCTGGGGCGACCTGGGGCCATGAGGAAGCCATTTGTAGGCGCTATTACCACAGACCCAGAATGATTCACCATAACTGACCTTTCCGTTGTCACCGTTTTGGTACCGCAGGATGGGCTGTGGGGGAAGGGAAAATCCGCACTGCCGCTCTGCCGCCCGGTGGCATTTAGTACAGGGACAGTGACGTCTATATCAGGACCAATGTAAAATCTACACGTGCTGCTGCCTGGAGACCAGGTATGGTTACTCGTACTGGCTTGCTGGAAGCATGAGGCCAGCGGGTGGAGAGCGTAAAGGAATAGGCCGGGGCTTAAGAGAGCTGTTATAGTGGGGGTCCCAAGAGCCGTTGTGTAGGCCATAAGGGCCTCAGCGGTACAGTTAGCCCGTAAGCTTTCATTGTCGGAGGTGCTGTATTTAGTCACCGGCCACCTTTGACAGACGTCTGACCAATTGTGAGGAACGACTCTCCAGGGCAACCCAGCTGCGTGGTGCGGGATTTGGGAGCAGATCCAGCAGTTAGAGAGGTTAAACTCTTGGGCAAAACAAACCTTCAGGGCCTCATACGTATTTGTTTCTAATTTGTTAGGGATTCCCCTCCATCCCGCATGCGCCTGGGGAGAAACGGGAGTTAATGAGAGGAGAGATCTTATGGCAAAGAGCAACACTGTGGCAGACCCTGGGCCTGAATCCATACTGGGCAAGTGACCCTAAGGCCTGACAATCACAATTCCCCAAATACCCACAAAATAACAACTACCACTAACAAACAGATTACAAACAAAAGGGACCAGGCCCACAGGCTAGGCCGGCCCTGTGAAAATAAACACAGCCAACGCTCAGAGTGTTCACGGGGAGTGCGCTGTAACTGTCCAAAGGGGTCACAGGGCATTCCCAGCAGGCCTTACTGTCGCCTGAATAACAGCTTAAGTCCCAGATCGTCACTGGCGGTCTTCTCCGCGGGCTGGACCGTTCACCGTTCAGGAGCTGGCACTGCTTTCAGACGGGAGTAGTGGATCCAGTTCTTGTATCCCTCGACCTTTGCTGCTGTGTGGGTGATCAGCAGGACGGTGTGGGGTCCCTTCCACTTCTCTTGGAGAGGCTCGTCCTTCCAGGTACGAACGAGAACAGAGTCACCAGGCTGCAGGGAGTGGACAGGGGCGTCCAGCGGGAGAGGCTGCAAATCTTTGGTATACCTGTGGAGAGAACAGAGAACAGCAGACAGAGAGCACATGTACTGAGATAAGAAACCGCAGCCTACCTCCCACTCCCCTAACAGAACCGGTGTACCATTCATAGGCCATGCCCTCCCAAACATAATCTCGAAGGGACTAAGCCCTAACCTGCCCTTTGGGAGAGCACGAACTCGGAGCAAAACAAGGGGTAAGGCATCCGGCCACCGAAGAGAAGCCTCTTGGCAGACCTTTGAGAGATGCCGCTTGAGTGTCTGATTAGTACGTTCCACTACTCCACGGGCCTGTGGTCGCCATGGAGTGTGGAGCTTCCAGGTGATTTGTAGGACATCCGAAATCCCCTGAATGACTTGCGATGTGAAGTGTGTTCCATTGTCAGATTCCATCCACTGGGGGAGCCCGAAGCGAGGAATGATCTCCTTGACAAACTTGAGAGCCACCGTTCTGGCAGTGTTGTTACGGCATGGGAAGGCTTCAGGCCATCCGCTGAATCGATCCACCAAGACGAGGAGGTATCTGAATCCTTGGGTCTGGGGGAACTCAGTGAAGTCTACTTGCCACACCAATCCTGGCCCTGGGGTAGGTTCCAGAGTGGCTGGTGGCACTGACACTCCTGGTCGAGGGTTGTTCTTCTGGCAGACTAAACACTCAGCCTATACCCGGGATGCCAGGGGTCTGAGTCCAGAGGTTAGAAAATACTTATTCATAAGCTGGGTGAGAGCCTCCCTGCCAGTGTGGGTGGTTTGATGTAGTTTCTGTAGTACTGGCCGTATTAGGCTCTTAGGTAGGAGGATTTTCCCTTCTGCGGAGTGGAGCCATCCTTCCTTTTCCTGGAGCCCCAGTGAGTCGGCCAGGTTCCTCTCTTCGTGGGAGTACTGAGGGGCTGGGAGCTCACCCACTGACAGGATGAGGGCATGCACATGGGCCTCCTCAGCTTCCAATGGTTCCAGGGTAGCAGCTCGCTTGGCCTCCCTGTCTGCTCTGGCGTTGCCTTTGGCCACATCTTGATCTTCCTTTTGATGGGCTTTGCAGTGCACCACTGCTACTGCTGAGGGGAGCTGCACCGCTTCCAGGAGCCGGAGGATCTGTGTCCCATGCTTGACCGGGGACCCCTGAGCTGTCAGCATTCCTCTTTGCCCCCACAGCCCTGCATGAGCATGTAGCACTCCAAAGGCGTATCTGGAATCAGTAAAAATGTTCACTCTTTTCCCTTTTGACAATTCGAGTGCACGGGTTAAAGCTACCAATTCAGCCAGCTGGGCTGACGTTCCGGCAGGCAAACCCTCCGCTTCCACGGTTTCGTGGAGAGTCACAACAGCATAGCCCGCCCTCCTTTGCCCATCTGTGACAAAGCTGCTGCCGTCAGTGTACCACTCATAGTCTGCATTGGGGAGTGGCTGATCTTTTAAGGCCGGACGGCTGGAGTATTGGGCATCTATGATCTCCAGACAGTCGTGTTCCTGCTCCTCTGTTTCTGGCAACCTGGTGGCTGGGTTAAGGGAGGGGCAGGTCTGCAGGGTAATTTCAGGATTTTCTAGAGTTTAGCCTGGTACCGAGCTACCTGAGCCTGCGTGAGCCAGAGACCACCCTTAGTATCCAGCAGGGCCTGAACCATATGAGGGGTATACACCTGCACAGTCCCCCCCAAAGTCAGTTTCTCTGCTTCACCAAGCACTAGGGCAGTTGCTGCGACCGCCTGCAAGCAGGCCGGCCACCCCTTGGCAACTTGATCCAGCTGTTTAGAGAAATAGGCTATGGGACGTTTCCAGGTGCCTAATAACTGAGTAAGCACCCCCAGGGCCACCCCTTTCCTCTCATGCACATACAGTTGAAACGGCTTAGAGGGGTCCGGCAGACCCAGGGCGGGGGCTTCCATTAGTTTTCTTTTTAACACTTTAAATGCCTCGTCGGCTTCTGAGGACCAGTGAAAGGGGTCGTGATCCGCTCCCTTAACGCATTCGTACAGGGGTTTAGCCCACAGTCCGAACTCTGGGATCCATATTCTGCAGAAGCCTGCCATGCCCAGAAACGCCCTGAGCCGTTTACGGTTGCTGGGGACAGGAATTTGACAGATTGCCTCCTTCCTTTCGTTTGAGAGCCGCCGCTCCCCCTGCCGTATGTGAAACCCTAAGTACTGTACTTCTGAGAGGGCAATCTGAGCCTTGCTCCGAGCCACCCGGTATCCTCGGAGCCCAGCAAAGTTCAGGAGGGTCACAGTGGCTTTAAGGCAAGGGGTCAGACCCACGGCAGCAATTAGCAAGTCATCTACATACTGCAGGAGCAGGACTCTGGGCGCATTGTCCCACTCCTCCAAGTCTCTGGCCAGAGCCTGGCTAAAAAGGGTGGGGGAGTTTTTAAACCCCTGGGCCAACACAGTCCAGCAAAGCTGCTTTTTAACCCTTTTCTTGTCCTCCCACTCGAAGGAGAAAATCTCCCGGGATTGGGGGTCAACCGGAATTGTGAAGAAAGCGTCTTTTAAGTCCAGGACTGAAAAGTGGGTGTACTGCCCCCCTATAGAGGCCAGCAGTGTATACGGGTTTGGAACAAGGGGGTGCAGAGTCTTAACCCGCTCATTAACCGCCCTCAGGTCCTGGACCAGCCGATAGGTGCCATTGGGCTTTCGAACAGGCAGGAGGGGGGTGTTCCAGGCTGACTGGCATTCTCGCAGTACCCCGTACTTCAGAAACTGGTCTATAGTCTCCTGCAGCCCTTCTCTGGACTCCCTCTTGCTCGGGTACTGCTTGATCCGCACCGGACCTTTTCCTGGCAGGAGCTGAACTTTAATGGGGGTGTGATGTGCTGCCTTTCCTGGGACCCCCGATGCCCATACTAGAGGAAAAACCTGGTCCTCCCACTGGCTCCACTCTGGGGCTTGCATGGCTGAGGGCTCAACTGCAAGAGTCATTATCCAGGCATTCTCTGGGGGCAAGGTGAGGGTGATTTCATCTTGGGTGAAGTGCAGGGTGGCACCTAAGCGACAAAGCAGATCCCGTCCCAGTAGAGGCGTTGGGCAGTCGGGGAGGTAAACCAGCTTGTGGGAGAGAGTTCTGTCTCCCAAAGCACATTCTGCTGGGGCATACACCGGACACTTGGTTCCTGTTCCTGTAGCGCCGACCACAGTGAGGGAATCTGCCACGGGCAGCTGGAGGGGTTGATTTACGGCAGTTCGAGCTGCTCCAGAGTCTACTAGAAAGTCTATTTCCAAATTTCCCACCCGCATTTTTACTCGGGGTTCCGGGGGCAGGATAGTCCGTCTCCCCTGACACCCCTAGTCTCGATTCTCTGCTGCCATCATAGGGGTATCTTCCCTCTCGGGGCACTCATTTTTCCAGTGTCCCTCCTTCCGGCATATGGCACACTGATTGCGACCCAAACGCCTTTCCTGTGAGCCAGGGCGCCCCCGTCCACGGCCTCTCATCCCCCGGCCCCTTCCACCTCCTTCCTGAAACTTTCCCCTGCCACCGGCCTGTGCTGCTGCAACCATCATCTTCACTTGCCTCTTTTCCTTCTCTCCTTCCCTAAGGCTGTAAGCCCTGTTTGCAGTTTCCAGAATCTGCGCCATGGACATGCCCATCAAATCCTCCTTTTTCTGTAATTTCCTTTTAATGTCAGGGGCCGCACAGCTGGTAAATATACCCTTTATAACTGCCTCGGTTGCCTCAGCATCGGGGTCTGCGTTAGTGTGTTGCCGAATGGCATCCCGGACGCGCTGCAGAAACGCGACCGGACTCTCCTTCGGCTCCTGGACGAGCTCGTAAGGCTTGGCCCAGTTGTGATGTCGGACAGCCGAGTGGCGGCGTCCGTGCAAAAGCAGCTCCTTGTAGGAGTTGAGGAGGGTGAGGTGAGTGCGACTGTTAGGATTCCACCCGGGATCAGTTCAGGGGACCGCCGCCTCGGGACCAGGGGCAGCTGCGTCTGCGTCCCGTCTCCGCTGCGCTTCCTCCCTGGCCTTGGACACAACCTGGGCCCGCTCCACCTCAGACAATAGGGTTCTCATGAGGACATTACAGTCGTCCCAGTCAGGCTTGTGGCTGGCCAAACACCCCTCGAAAACTGAGATGAACTTGCTTGGGTTTGTGGAGAATTCCCCCGCCTGTGCCTTGAAGGCTGCCAGGTCCACTGGGTTGAAAGGCACACGGGTGTAAACTCGCACAGTGCTGGCTGTGCGCGTCTCCGTTGCTGGGCTGGCTACCGCGGTCTCAGTGATTAACGGACAGACACCCACCGAGGGGGCAATCCCCGAGGCACGGGGTACCTGTTCTTTATATGGTGGGGGTGTAGGAGCCAAAGGGGACTGTGACGTTATTGATATAAATTGGGACCATATAGAACATGGGTTGCAACCAAGGTCCTGTAGTGGCACCAAATCTTAAGTAAAGGGGGTCATATAAGGTGTCTAAGACCAGGTTCTGGGTTGCTGGTTAGGATTATGCTGTCTGTATGTCTGTGTATCATTTAGTAGTTGAAGTTATAAGTATTGGCTCTGTACTGTCTGTATTTTGTATTATGCTCTGCTTCTGGGTGACATCCCAGACAAGGTGGTAGCCCTGCCTAGCCAGCTTGATGGCCCATTAAGGACCATCAGCTACACAACTGACCCATGGAGAGAAGGCAGATACGCCTTGTAACTCAGCAAGGTATGCAGAGACTTGTCCATGTGACTGCAGACTCCATTTTGCTGTAATTTTCCACAGTGAGGACAAAGAGGTTCTTACACCTGGAAAAGTCTATATAAGGCTGAGGCATCATCTCCATCTGGTCTTCAATCCTGCTTCTGACCTCTGGAGGGACTTTGCTACAAACTGAAGCTCTGCACAAAGGACTGACTGACCCATCCCAGCGGGGGATGTTCCAGAGACTTAATTTGAACCTGCAGTTTACTCCATCACTGCTGCAAGCCTGAACTAAGAACTTTGCCATCACTGTATGTTATTGATTCCATTTAACCAATTCTACTTCTCATCTCTACCTTTTTCCCTTTGTAAATAAACCTTTAGATTTTAGATTCTAAAGGATTGGCAACAGCGTGATTTGTGGGTAAGATCTGATGTGTATATTAACCTGGGTCTGGGGCTTGATTCTTTGGGATCGAGAGAACCTTTTTCTTGTATTGGGGTGTTGGTTTTCATAACCATTCATCCCCAGGACGAGTGCACTGGTGGTGATACTGGGAGACTGGAGTGTCTAAGGAAATTGCTTGTGTGACTTGTGGTTTGCCAGTGGGGTGAGACCAAAGTCCTTTTTGTCTGGCTGGTTTGGTGCCTTAGAGGTGGAGAAACCCCAGCCTAGGGCTGTGACTGCCCTGTTTGAGCAATTGGTCCTGATTTGGCACCTCAGTTGGGTCCCGCCAGAACCGCATCGTCACAGGGACACCGACTCTGCCATTACAACCAGGGAGGGTTCGGGGGACTAACAGTAGTTGCTATTGAACCTGTTGGAGTCAAATTACATCCTTGCAAAAGATCTGACCTATCTCTTAACGTCATAAACAACTGCGCA
Organism: Mauremys mutica; assembly: GCF_020497125.1. Classification (NCBI taxonomy): domain Eukaryota; kingdom Metazoa; phylum Chordata; order Testudines; family Geoemydidae; genus Mauremys; species Mauremys mutica. Next base: position 5,130,758 of record NC_059083.1, read on the forward strand.
TACATATGTTCATTCCATTTATTCGTTCGCTGACAAAACAAAATTAATTGAAGGATCGTGTTGTAATTAAGTGATCCCTCCGGTGGCCACCTTTCCTGGTCCTCTAGCTGGTACTGAGACCAGTCAACTGTACAGAACCTTTTCAGTTTACTCTTAGTCATCGGATCCGATCCAAGCACTTTCCAGTTCACCAGAATGCATTCTAGGGGTGTACACCGTGCCCTGCCTGTACTCTGTCCCTGCCCCATACCTCTGGGAAAACACTGGGGGTCCCCAGGTCTTAACAGGCAAAAGTCCACACCACTGGACTGTTCCTACCTTATCCACGAGACCTGTTCCCCCCCGTCGCCCGCAGCCGCTTCTCGGCTACTCGAGCACGTTGCACCGTTCTGCCCTCCGGGGTCGATCGAACCGGGACTCCGCCGAGGCCCCTGATGAAGTCACCGGTGCGCGCTGGGCGTCAGTCGTTGCCGCAATTCGTCGGCCGCCAGGAGGGGTCCGGGCAAGGCTAGATTGTAGCCTGGATCCCACCCAGAGACACCAAGACTGTTGCCGGCACAGAGGCCCGAGGACAGCAACAGTGGGGGGGTCGTTGCCCGCTGTGCTTCGCGCCAGTGAACACACCAAGGTGGAGAAGCAGACAACGTTTATTTGAGACCTCAAAGCGGGATGCTCGGAGACAGACACGTCTCAAATCAAGCACCCGGCTACAAGCAGCTTTTCTCTTTTTATACATAACTTCAGCTAAGCTATTTCCATCCTCCCCCCAATCCCCGTCTCCCCCCCCTTCCATCCCCCTGTAGCAGATACACTTTGCAGTGGCAATTACATTAAGCAGTTAAGTCATACGTGGCGGCAACCAGCCTAGCTCGTTAGTAACTCTTCTCTGACCCGTTATCTTGCCCCTTAGCCAGGAGCCAGCAGGCCTCATTGTTACCGTCTGGTACCGGGGTTGCACCAGGTAACTGGCTGTTCCACCTTCCATTCTCTGCGGCTGGCCTGGTAGGTCCATTAATGTTCAAACATGGAAGAACTTTGGTTCATTCAGGCCTGCTGCAGGGAGGCTTCATTGACACTGTGGTTTTCCACCCTCCCGAGTTGCCCAGGGTTATGCCTAATTGGGTCCCTGTGCTGGCAGCCCCGTGTCCTGCCCCAGAGGTGGCTGCAGCTCAGCGCCGGGTCCGTGGCCGCTCAAGCTTCTGTGTCCGGTCTCAGGCTCGGCGCCCGGCAGCGGCGGGGGGGTGACGGTGCTGGCCCTGCGCTGGGGCCTCGCCCTCCTCTTCCTCAGCGCCAGCCTCGGGGCCGTCGGCTCCGTGCACTGGAGAACCCGGGCCCGGCCGGCCAGCAGGTACCCGCCCCCGTCCTGCCAGCGCCCCCTGCGGGGCTCCCCTGCCCCCCCTGCAGCCCAACCCCCCCTGCTGCCCCCCACCCCGCTCCCCACAGCTCAGCGCCCCCTGCGGGGCTCCCCCTGCCCCCCTCCCTGCAGCCCAACCCCCCCTGCTGCCCCTCACCCCGCTCCCCGCAGCTCAGCGCCCCCTGCGGGGCTCCCCCTGCTGCCCCCGCCCCCTGCGGGGCTCCCCTGCTGCCCCCACCCTGCAGCCCAGCACCCCCTGCTACCTCCCACCCCGCTCCCCACAGCCCAGCGCCCCCTGCGGGGCTTCCCCTGCTCCTAGCGCCCCCTGCGGGGCTCCCCCTGCCCCCCCTGCAGCCCAACACCCCCCCTGCTGCCCCCCACCCCGCTCCCCACAGCCCACCGCCCCCTGCGGGGCTCCCCCTGCTCCTAGCGCCCCCTGTGGGGCTCCCTCTGCCCCCCCTGCAGCCCAACCCCCCCTGCTGCCCCCCACCCCGCTCCCCACAGCCCAGAGCCCCCTGTGGGGCTCCCCCTGCCCTGCTCCCTGGGGCAACGGGGCAGCGCTGACTGCCCGGGCAGAGCCCCCTGCTGCCCCCCCCAGCACCGGAGCGAAGGGGTTACAGCTGCCCGAGCTCTGTGGGTTTCCTGATTGCTTCACCACCTCCTTCCTCTTCCCCTCAGCGGCTGGGAACGAGGCCCCTCCCCAGAGCCAGCTGCCCCCAGAGGCCCCTCTCCCCGGATCACCCCCCGGCTCCACCATGCGCCCCCAGCTCCTGCCCCTGGCCCTCGCCCTCCTGGCAGCGCTGCCCCCAGGGGCACAGGCAGGTAAGGAGCCAACCCGGTGGGGGCCTGGCCTCTCTCCCAGGCGGGGTGGGGCTGGGGCCGGGGCCGGGGCCGGGGCCGGGCTCGGCCGGGGCGGCAGCCAACGGGGCGGGAGGCTCAGGGCTTGTCCCAGGGCTGAGGGGTCCCTGGATAACCAGCCGCCCCACCCCAGAGGTGGTTGCATCTCCGCCCCAGGGGAGGGGTCCCTGGATAACCGGCCGCCCCGCCCCAGAGGTGGCCACATCTCGGCCCCGGGGGAGGGGTCCCTGTGTAACCAGCCGCCCCACCCCAGAGGTGGTTGCATCTCCGCCCCGGGGCAGGGGTCCCTGGATAACCAGCCGCCCTGCCCCAGAGGTGGCCACATCTCCGCCCCGGGGCAAGGGTCCCTGGATAACCAGCTGCCCTGCCCCAGAGGTGGCCACATCTCCGCCCCGGGGCAGGGGTCCCTGGATAACCAGCCGCCCTGCCCCAGAGGTGGCCACATCTCCGCCCCGGGGGAGGGGTCCCTGTGTAACCGGCCGCCCCGCCCCAGAGGTGGCTGCATCTCCACACTGGGGAGGTCTCTCTGGATCCCCAGACTCGCCAGTGGTGATTCCCTGACACCGCTGGCCGGTCGGCCACCTCCCCGGGGCACGGCCAGGCCTGGCTGGCAGAGGGGCTGGGGGCGAGGGGGGGGAGAGCGGCTGCCCATGACCCACGGGGGTAACACGCCTCGGCGCGGCTGAGCCGGGACGGGCTCACACCCGGGCGCGAAGGGACCCAGGCACCGGGCAGGGTCGTGCTGCAGCGGAAGCCGGGGGCTGCGTTCCCCTGGGGCTGGGGCGTCCACACTGGTTTGTAAACCACCCCCCCCCCCCCCCGCGGGGCTCCGGTGTCTCCGCGACGTCTGGCCGCCCGTGTCCCAGACACCCTGGCCGCCCTCGCCGGGGGGGGCTTATCCTGCCTGCAGCCTGGCGCCCCCTCGGGGACGGACGCAGGGCCGCAGCCGGGAGCTGGTAGCGGCCTCGCCCGGCCCCTGTGGATAAACACTGCCAGGCGAGGGGCTGCGGGCGGGGCTTTGTCAGGGGTGAACGGCGACCCCCTTTGCTCATTAGCAAGGGGGGGGGGCTCCTAGGGTCACAGGGGGATCCCTGTGTACGGGCCCCACCCCAGAGCTTGGTGCAACACTGGGCAAGGGGATCCCTGTATAATCAGCCACCCCACCCCAGAGGTGGCTGCATCTCGGCCCCGGGGGAGGGGTCCCCGTCTCCCCAGGGCTCCGTCAGGCAGGACCCATCCGGCTCTGGTGTTCGCAGGCCCGGAGGTGACGGCAGAAGCCGGCTCGCGTGTGAGGCTCCCCTGCACCCTGACGGGGCCTGAGCTGAGCTGGCGGTGGGTCCCGCGGTACCCGCGCTGCGCTGGTGGTAGCGGTGGGATACAGACGATTTACACAGTGACGGCGGCCCAGGAACACGACGCTCCGGAGGGGAAATTTCAGAAGCGGCTGCGGCTCCTAATGGATCAGGGCACCCGAACCTCCGTCCTCGAACTCCGACCCCTCCACATGAACGACTCGGGGGCCTTCTTCTGTGCCAGCCCCAGGCAGGAGGCCCCACCCATCTCTGTGACCATCACCCCCGGTAACGGCACTGCCAGGGGGCTGGGAGCCAGGACTCCTGGGTTCTCTCCTCGCTCTGGAAGGGGGGGAGGTTGCGGGTTTTGATGGGGGGGGCTATAGCCTGGGGCGGGGGGTGGTGGGAGCGGGAAGCAGCCAGCAGGGGGCGGGTCGTTAACTGGACCCATCACTTTGGGCTCTGCCCCCACAGGCTGCCCGGCCGGGGCGTCCATCGAAATGATCCCCCAGGAGCCGGTCAGGGAGGGAGCGTCTGTGTCGCTCTCCTGTTCCCCCTGTGGGGCGCAGGGACCCACTTCACCCCCAGCAGGGGGCGCCACGTGGCGGCTCAATGGGAAGCCGCCGCCAGACCCCACAGCCCTTCGGATCCTGAGGTCTAACACGGTGACGATAGAGGGTTTCTCCAGCCGCTGGGAGGGTCTGTGGAGCTGCCACCTGCCTGGGGATCCCCCCCGGTCTGGGGGCTACTGCCTGGAGCGCCACCCGGGGGCGCACGGGACCCAGGAGAGCCCCCCACCCGGCCCCACCCCCGTAAGTCCAGGTGCGTATTCAGCCCTGTGTCCCTGTCAGTCAATGCGACCACCTCTGGGGCGGGGCAGCTGGGTACCAGCCGCACAGAACGGCGACGCCCCAGGGGTGGGGTGGGGAGCGACGGGGGAGCCTGGAGGCCACGGCGGGAGGTCGGCTGGGACCCCTGAGTTTGGATCAGACCTGGGCGCTGGGGTCCACAGCCCACCTGTGGGGGGAAATGTACCAAGGGGTCCCTGTGCTGGCAGCCCCTGTCCCGCCTCAGAGGTGGCTGCAGCTCAGCACCCGGCGAGGGGTCCCCTGTAACCAGCCCCGTGTCCTGCCCCAGAGGTGGCTGCAGCTCAGCGCCGGGTTCGTGGCCACTCAAGCTTCTGTGTCCGGTCTCAGGCTCGGCGCCCGGCAGCGGCGGGGGGGTGACGGTGCTGGCCCTGCGCTGGGGCCTCGCCCTCCTCTTCCTCAGCGCCAGCCTCGGGGCCGTCGGCTACGTGCACTGGAGAACCCGGGTCCGGCCGGCCAGCAGGTACCCGCCCCTGTCGCGCCAGCGCCCCCTGCGGGGCTCCCCCTGCCCCCCACCCTGCAGCCCAACCCCCCCTGCTGCCCCCCACCCCGCTCCCCACAGCCCAGCGCCCCCTGTGGGGCTCCCCCTGCCCCCCTCCCTGCAGCCCAACCCCCCCCCTGCTGTCCCCCCACCCCGCTCCCTGCAGCCCAGCACACCCCCCTCGCCCCGACCGTTTCTCTGCCCTGTGCCTCACACGCCGTCTGTCTCCCTCCTTTCCTGTCTTTCAGGCCCCAGCGGGACTGAGGCCTCCGCTCCCGGGCGCTGCGTCCACACTGCACTGACCCCCATCCCCTTCCACTCGCCTGCGACGCCGGAAACTCCCCTCTGGGCCCCCATCCGGTCTGGTCACCGACCATGTATTTACGACACATAATGTAGGGCCTACATTATTATTCCCCCCGGCAGGAGTACGGAATGGCCGGTTCCCGCGCTCAGGGTCCCCCTGGGAACGGCCCTGCCCCTGCTGTTGCCTGGGAAGAGGAATGTTGGAGACACAACCTGCAGCCACTTTGTGTACAGCTTGGCTTGTTTACAAACATAACGTAGGCCCTATAGGAAGGTTCTGCCAGGGCAGGATCTCAGGGAATCCCTCCCCTTTGGAGATGCCTTAACGTGCTTTGCACGACCTCCTCCTGTGGTTTACAGTTGGTTTGTTTGTGATACATAAGGTAGGATGTCATGAATAGTTAGTAAAGGGTTAAAGCATAGTACCTGGTGGGCATCTGACCTGAGGACCAATCAGGGAAGAGAATTTGAAACTCCTAGGAGGGAACTTTTCCCTCTGTTTGGGGGGGTCTTGGTCTTTGGCCGTTTGGAGTTCAAGAGACCAGACGAGTTAATCAAGTCCCTACAAGTTCCTCCTTTCTGAACTAATTTCTTCTAGTCAAGATAGTGAGTATTAGAAAGAAGTGGGCTGCTTCCCTGTGTGTAGAGATTCAAGGCGTTTGAATCCAGGCACCTCTGTCTCCAGAGCAGGCTGGAGAGAGGGAGGAGGGGGGAGGTTCCTCCTCTGTGAATTGATCTGTGTTCCCAAGGGGGGAAACAGGGGTGTCCCGGCCCACGGAATTGACCGGGTGGTGGCAGCCGAAGGGGAGACCTACCCTAGGATTTTGGGGTGGGGGAAGACATGCGGGTCCTCACTTTGAAACCGCCCAGTTTCAAGTGAGGGTAGACTCTGACATGGTGGCAGTGGTGTTTCGGACCCAGAGAGAGAGGCAAGGCTTTTCTACCAGAGGCACTCTGAGGCAGTTTCAGGGTTACAAGTATTTTCAGTTTTTTGCAGGGCTTTCTGTTACAAAGCCTCCGGTGGAGAGGTACTGGCATCCATTGTGATACAAGGTACCACTCAGGATTCCTGAGGTGGGGGGAAGTGCTCGCCAAAGTACATTCCCATCCAACAGGAAAAACAGGTTTCGGGGGGGGGAGAGACAAACCCTCCAGCCAGGTTTTTTTTTCTCCCTGTGTCTTTTGAAAGGATCAGAAGACAGGACAACACAAATCCCTAAGGAATAGACCAGATTTTTCTCAGGGGTATTGTTAGCAGCAGCCTTTCAGCTGGGCTGCTGAGTACAGCAACTCAGAGCAGAGGGAGACAGAGAAATTTTTTTTTTTAACTCTTTCCCTCTTTCTCAGTACAAACCAGTAACATTACACAAACCACAATTTGCTATACAAAGGATTGATTTCTCTTTCTTTACTCAAGTTATCATAGGCAGGGGTAGGGACTGTCAAGCAACACATACGGTTCACTGACTGCAGAGGGGTGTGACCAGCACCTGAAGGCACAGACATGACTGACTCAAAGACCGAACTGGAAATTGCTCAAGTAAATTTAAAAATCCTACAGGCACAAAAAGAGAAGGAGGAAGCTGCCCATCAGAGAGAGATGGAAAAACTAGAAGCTACCCAAAAAGCCAAAGAGGCAGAACACAGGAGGGCCATGGCAGCCAAAGAGGCTGACCGGGAAACCAAAGAGTTAGAGCTACGAATCCAGACACAGGCTTTGGAATTAGAAAAAGCTAAACAGCAAACTCCACCCAATCCAATCCCTCTTCAACCTACTGATCAACCTTCTCGGAGAAAATTTCCCGCCTACAGGGCCGGGGATGATGTTGAGGCCTTTTTAGAAAACTTTGAGAGGGCCTGTATTGGATACCATCTTCCTAAAGATCAATACATGCTGGAGCTGAGGTCACAGCTCAGCGGACAATTATCCCTGGTGGCAGCTGAAATGCCTAGAGACCTGATGGACGACTTTCCACTGTTCCTAACCAAGGCCAGACTCAGAATGGGCATCACCCCTGATCACGCCCGTCAGCGTTTCAGAGCCCAGAAATGGAAACCAGAGATGTCATTTCCAGAGCACGCTGCTTACCTGGAAAAACACTATTTCTCCTGGATATCAGGATCCAAGGTTGAGGAGCTAGACGACCTACACCTCCTGATATTGATGGAACAGTTCCTAGATGGTGTTCCTGAGAACATTAGACGCTACATCCAAGATGGTAAACCAAAAACTCTCACTGAGGCAGGAGAGATTGGAGCCAGATGGATGGCATCGGTAGACAACACGAAAGCTACTGCCAAGGGGAGCGAATCCAACAGGGTACACACCGACACTAAACCCTACCGTCGCGGACCAATCAAACCCACACCTACAACCCACGGACAGTCAGACTCTACCTTTCCTTCTACCTCACCAGTCTCCAGTAGACCAACACAAACTGGTGACCCATCAACTGGGCGATGTTTTCAATGCAATGAATTGGGGCATATCAAAGCCAAATGCCCAAAGAACCTAAACCGAGTGCAACTCCTTGCACCTTCACACCAAGGAAAGCCGGACATAGATGTATCTCAAATACCCTTAGAACATAGGGAAACTTTGAGAGTAGACGAAAAGGAGACCATCGCATGGAGAGACACTGCAGCACATGTGTCAGCTATCCACCGAACCTTCGTGGACCCCAAATTCATCAACCAGAAAACCAAAGTGACAATTCGACCCTTCATGTCAAAACCTGTAACATTACCTACAGTGCGTTTACCTGTCCAGTACAAGGGCTGGTCAGGGAAGTGGACTTTTGCTGTCTATGACAACCATCCGATTCCCATGCTACTGGGGAACGACTTGGCCCGACACATTGAACAGCAAAAAACAGAGGGAGTGGTTACACGCAGCCAAGCCAGACGAGCTGCCGGACCCATCCCTGTTCCTGAGCCATCCACCGGGACCCCGTCTGTGTTACCAGAGACCCAGACAGAGGTGGTGAAACCGGATCCCAGGCCAACACCTACAGCAGCCATAGTACATCCAGTCCCAGAACCGGAACTGGAAGAGCAACCAGCGCCAGCACCGGCGCCAGCGCTTGCAACTCCACCGCCAGAGGGCGCCAACGGGCCTGAACTGGCAGAAGCAGCAAACAACCCTACCCAAGAGGCTCAGCCGGAGCCTGAAATGACACTTTGTGCACCAGCGGGGAGCGGTCCACAGTCAACGGAAACAACCTCATCACCTACATCGCTTCCAGAGGAACTGGTGTCTCCCGCCTCAAGGGAACAGTTCCAGAGAGAGCAGGAAGCCGATGACAGCCTCAAGAAAGCATGGGCGGCGGCACGCAGCAACCCACCGCCTCTCAGCTCTACTACCCGATCCCGGTTCGTTGTGGAGAAAGGACTGTTATACAAGGAATTTCTTTCTGGTGGACACCAGGAGGGCTGGCATCCTCAAAAACGGTTGCTCGTTCCGACCAAGTACCGGGAAAAGCTCTTAAGCTTAGCCCATGATCATCCCAGTGGCCATTCTGGGGTGAAACGAAGCAAAGACAGGTTGGGAAGGTCCTTTGACTGGGAGGGGATGGGCAAGGACGTTGTCAAGTATGTCCGGTCTTGTGAGGTGTGCCAAAAGGTAGGAAAACCTCAAGACCAGGTCAAGGCCCCTCTCCAACCACTCCCCATAATGGAGGTCCCATTTCAGCGAGTAGCTGTGGATATTATGGGTCCTTTCCCAAAAAAGACCCCCAGAGGAAAGCAGTACATACTGACTTTTGTGGACTTTGCTACCAGATGGCCGGAAGCAGTAGCTCTAGGCAACACCAGGGCTAACACTGTGTGCCAGGCCTTAACTGACATTTTTACCAGGGTGGGTTGGCCCTCTGAAATTCTTACAGATTCGGGAACAAATTTCCTATCAGGGACCATGAAAGACCTGTGGGAAACTCATGGGGTGCATCACTTGGTTGCCACCCCGTACCATCACCAAACTAATGGCCTAGTGGAAAGGTTCAATGGAACTTTGGGGGCCATGATCCGCAAATTCGTCAATGAACACTCCAATAATTGGGATCTAGTGTTACAACAGTTGCTGTTTGCCTACAGGGCTGTTCCACATCCGAGTTTAGGATTCTCACCATTCGAGCTGGTGTATGGCCATGAGGTTAAGGGGCCATTACAGCTGGTAAAGCAGCAATGGGAGGGGTTTACACCTCCTCCAGGGACTAACATTCTGGACTTTGTAAGCAACCTTCAAAACACCCTCCGAGACTCTTGGGCCCTTGCTCGAGAGAACTTAAGAGATGCTCAAGCGGAGCAAAAGGTCTGGTATGATCGACATGCCAAGGAGCGGTCCTTCAAGGTAGGAGACCAGGTCATGGTCTTGAAGGCGCAACAGGCCCATAAGATGGAAGCGTCCTGGGAAGGACCATACATGGTCCAGGAGCGCCTGGGAGCTGTTAACTACCTCATAACATTCCCTGATTCCTTTTTAAAGCCTAAAGTGTTTCATGTTAACTCTCTAAAGCCCTTTTATCCCAGAGAATTACAGGTCTGTCACTTTACAGTTCAGGAAGGAGATGACACCGAGTGGCCTGAAGGTGTCTACTACGAAGGTAAAAGAAATGGTGGTGTGGAAGAGGTGACCCTCTCCACAACCCTACAACGTCTACAGCGGCAACAGATCAAGGGACTGTGCACTGACTTCGACCCCTTGTTCTCAGCCATCCCAGGACGGACTGAGCAAACCTACCACTCCATTGACACAGGTAATGCTCACCCGATTAGAACACCACCCTACCGGGTGTCACCTCATGCCAAAGTTGCTATTAAACAGGAGATTGACAACATGTTGGAGATGGGTATCATCCGCCCTTCTACCAGTGCATGGGCATCTCCAGTGGTTCTGGTTCCCAAACCAGATGGGGAAATACGCTTTTGTGTGGACTACCGTAAGCTAAATGCTGTAACTCGTCCAGACAACTACCCAATGCCACGCACTGATGAGCTATTGGAAAAGTTGGGACGTGCCCAGTTCATCTCTACCATTGATTTAACCAAGGGATACTGGCAGGTACCACTAGATGAACCCGCCAGGGAAAAATCTGCCTTCATCACCCATGCAGGGGTGTATGAGTTTACTGTGCTTCCGTTCGGACTGCGGAATGCACCTGCCACCTTCCAAAGGCTGGTGGATGGTCTACTAGCAGGATTGGAAGACTGTGCAGTTGCATACCTCGATGATGTGGCCATTTTTTCTGATTCATGGCCCGAACACCTAGAACATTTGAAAATGGTTTTAGAGCGCATCAGGCAGGCAGGACTAACTGTTAAGGCCAAAAAGTGTCAAATAGGCCACAACAGAGTGACTTACCTAGGACACCAGGTGGGTCAAGGAACCATCAACCCCCTACAGGCCAAGGTGGAGGCTATCCAACAGTGGCCTGTCCCAAGGTCAAAGAAACAGGTCCAATCCTTCTTAGGTTTGGCCGGATATTACAGGCGATTTGTACCACACTACAGCCAAATCGCTGCCCCACTAACTGATCTGACCAGGAAAACCCAGCCAAATGCAGTTAAGTGGACTGATGAGTGTCAGAAAGCCTTTACCCAGCTTAAGGCAATGCTCATGTCGGACCCTGTATTAAGGGCCCCAGACTTTGACAAACCCTTCCTAGTTACCACCGATGCATCTGAACGTGGGGTAGGAGCGGTACTAATGCAGGAAGGACCGGATCACAACTTCCATCCTGTCGTGTTTCTCAGCAAGAAACTGTCTGAGAGGGAAAGCCACTGGTCCATCAGTGAAAAAGAATGTTACGCCATTGTGTATGCCTTGGAAAAGCTACGCCCATACGTTTGGGGCCGGCAGTTCCAGCTACAAACTGACCATGCTGCGCTAAAGTGGCTTCACACCAACAAGGGAAACAACAAGAAACTTCTCCGCTGGAGCTTAGCTCTCCAAGACTTTGACTTTGACATTCAACACATTTCAGGAGCTTCCAACAAAGTTGCTGATGCACTCTCTCGTGAAAGTTTCCCAGAATCAAGTGGCTAAAAACTGTTCTTAATATGTTTTCATGCTTAGTAGTCGATGTAATAGTGCATGTTTTCTCTTACTCTGGTTGTTTTACAGTTCTAGGAGGAAATCGCCGCCAGTGGATCCCACTGTGACGATTTGGGGGGCGTGTCATGAATAGTTAGTAAAGGGTTAAAGCATAGTACCTGGTGGGCATCTGACCTGAGGACCAATCAGGGAAGAGAATTTGAAACTCCTAGGAGGGAACTTTTCCCTCTGTTTGGGGGGGTCTTGGTCTTTGGCCGTTTGGAGTTCAAGAGACCAGACGAGTTAATCAAGTCCCTACAAGTTCCTCCTTTCTGAACTAATTTCTTCTAGTCAAGATAGTGAGTATTAGAAAGATACTTTGTGTCCTTATCTAATAATCCTATGTTTGCAATTCTGTGTGTTTGTTATTGATTATTCTTAATTCTGCTTGTACTGGTTGTACTGAGAAAGAGAGAGGATTCTCTCCAGAACTTAGCAAGGTTATACCCTATGAGTGCCCAGCTTGGATTCATAGAGATTCTATATTTTCTTTTGTTCTCTTAATAAATTCTTTTCTTTTCTTTGGACTTGGTTAATTCCTTCCCTTGGGGAAATTCAGGGGAAGGGGAGGGGGAAGTGGGCTGCTTCCCTGTGTGTGTGAGATTCAAGGCGTTTGAATCCAGGCACCTCTGTCTCCAGAGCAGGCTGGAGAGAGGGAGGAGGGGGGAGGTTCCTCCTCTGTGAATTGATCTGTGTTCCCAAGGGGGGAAACAGGGGTGTCCCGGCCCACGGAATTGACCGGGTGGTGGCAGCCGAAGGGGAGACCTACCCTAGGATTTTGGGGTGGGGGAAGACATGCGGGTCCTCACTTTGAAACCGCCCAGTTTCAAGTGAGGGTAGACTCCTGACATAGGACCTACCCTATTTTCCCCAGGAGCCAGGATGAGAGAGGTACCGGTTCCCATGGACCTTGTCCCACTGGACCCAACCCCCCGCCTTCCGCTCTTAGTTGATGCAATCAATCAAAAATAACCCCTTTTGTTGATGCTTTGGCTTGTTTACAATACAAAATGTAGGACCTACAATATTGTAGTCAGGGCGTCATAATGTAAGAGCCCGCAGCTGCTACCACTTGGAGAAGCAGAAAATGTCCTTTGGGGCTGTGATGAGCTGGGAATGTTCTTAATGTTTTCTCTGAATACGGTGTTGGTGCCTCAGTGTCCCCTCTGCAGTTCTTAGTATCTAGGTGGGGGGATCAGGGGGTGTGATTGGTACAGAGGAAGGGGCCAGTGCACCTAAATGCCTGACACTGTCTCCTGGCAACTGATGGCCTGGGCCCTCCTCTGCAAAGGTGCCAGCTGAAGGTGTTGGAGACAAAGGGGTCAGGTGACCTCCTGGCCCGGAAAGGGGCTGAGCAGAGAGGAGGGGCCGGAGGGGGTTGGGAGTCTGGAGCTGGCTGGGGACGAGGAGTGAAGTGCAGACGTGGGGGTCTGGCTCACTGCCCCCAGAATGGACCCGGCCGAGGGGTCCGGCTCGCGATACCTACAAGCTCTGTGTTAGACCCTGTTCCTGTCATCGAATAAACCTCTGTGTTACTGGCTGGCTGAGAGTCACGTCTGACTGCGCAGTGGGGGGGCAGGACCCTGTGGCCCCCCCAGGACCCCGCCTGGGCGGACTCGTTGGGGGAAGCGCACGGAGGGGCGGGGGAGGCTGAATGCTCCGGGGTCAGACCCAGGAGGTGAAGCCGTGGGAGCTTCTTGCCCTGCAGACAGGCTGCTCCGAGGGAGAGGAGGCTCCCCAGAGTCCTGCCTGGCTTGGTGGGGAGCAGCTCCAGAGCAGCGCCCGGGGACTCCGTGACAGGGGCTAGTACCCGTTGTGTTTACACTTGGGTTTCTGTACAGTGCACAGGGTAGGACCTACAATATTATTCTCAGCAGTCAGGAAGACCAGGCCACTGGTTGCCATGAGCAGGATTCCCCACCCATCTCCCACGGTATTTCGCCGTTTGGACCAGCAAAAAATAGATTCTGTTTGTTTACAGTTTATCTTGTTTACAATACATCATGTAGGACCTACAATATTGTTCTCAGTGGACTATAATGGAGGGGGGACTGGTTCCTTATTTGATTTGTTTACAATACATAATGTAGGACCTACCATATTGTTTGTGGATCGTGACTGATTCCTATCAGCAACAGTTTCCTTGGCCATACACCCTCCCTCCCCCTCCCACTCCTTCTAGCCATACAAAATTTCATTCATGGGCAACACCCACTTTATTTACACCTTGCATTGTTTATGATACATAATGTAGGACCTACGACGTGACTCCCAGGGGCCAGGAACGGAGACGGGGCCCCTCCTCCTGTCTGTTGCCAGTTGAAACCTCAGAAAAGTTCATAGGGGCCATGCCCTACTTGGACTTGTTTACAATACATAATGTAGGACCTACAATATTGTCAACCCAGTTCCCCCCCCCCCCCCGAAACCCCAACCAGAGAAATGGTCTCATAGACCCTCCCCCACCCACACCCGAATCGCATGGGGCTGGGAGTCTCCAGGGAAGGGGGCGTCTTTGCCCGAGCTGGGGCCTGGCCGTGCCCCAGAGGTGCCCGCGCCCGTCAGCCGTGGCGGGTGGCCAGCTCGGAGTAGATGGTGGCCGGGCCGGTTTCCGCCCTGGCCCCGGCCCCGGCCCCGCGGGGCGCCTGGAAGTGCAGGGTGCTGTACGAGATCCCCTCGGGGCCCTGCGGAGACCGGGCAGGACAGAGCGGGGTTAGGGGGGCGTTACGGCCCCGGGGGCGAGCGACCCGCTGAGCGAGCTGATGGCAGAGCGCCCCCTAGTGAGCGCCCCCTGGGGTGGCATTGGAGCCAGCCCTGACTGCCAGGGGAGAGCCCCCCGCTCAGCCCCCCTCTGCCCCCGGCCGAGCCCCCCCTCCCCTCCCCCCATTCCCCCGCACCCTGCTCATGCCCCCCTCCCCGGCCCCGGCCGAGCCCCCACCGCTCTCCGCCCAGCCCAGTGCCCCCGGCCGAGCCCCCACCCATTCCCCCACCCCCTGCTGCTCCCTGCCGAGCCCCCACCCCTCTCCCCCAGCCCAGTGCCCCCGGCCGAGCCCCCACCCATTCCCCCCCTTCTGCCCCCTGCCCATCCCCTCCCCCTGCCCAGCGCCCTCTGCAGGCCCCACTCCCTGCTCAGCCCCCGCCCCCTGCTGAGACCCCAGGCTGCTCCCCCCAGCCCAGCGCCCCCTGCTGCCCCCCACCCCTGCCAAGCCCCCCCCCCGCCCGACTGCCAGGGGAGTCACCTCGCCATCAGGGTGGGGGTTGGGGGGCGGCGGCTTCTGCTCGGCTCCGCCAGGCGCGGGGGGGCCGGGCTGCTCCGCTGGGAACGGAGAGAGACAGTGAAAGGTGACGGAGGCCACGGCTTGGGCCACCAGCCCCCCCCCGAGGGGACAGGCCCCTGCCCCATTCCCACCCCCTGAGCCAGCCAGTCCCCGCCCTGGGGCCGGGGGGAGCCGGCGCCCCCCAGAGGGGACAGGCCCCTGCCCCATTCCCTGCCCCCTTGAGCCAGCCAGGCCCTGCCCTGGGGTGGGTGGGAGTGTGACAAAGGGGTTTTATTCACACTGATACTGTGGGGGTGGGACTGGGGGGGGGGTGAGTTTTGCTGGGCCCTGGGGCAGGTGAGGCTGTTTGCACCTGTGTGAGCTGGGCCCCAGGATGGGGGTGTGACCAGGTGACACCTTTGGCCCGGGAAGCGAGAAGAGGAGCAAGGGGGGGTGTCGGAGGTGGGGCGGCTGGAGGCTGGAGGGGTCTGCGTGGGGGGGCTAAGGGGGGGGCCCAGAGGGGCGTCTGGCCCAGGACTCCCCACAACGGACTTGGTTGGAAGTCCCTGATTTCTGGGCTAACAGGCTCTGCCCCACGGCGTGTTCCTGCCGCCTGACACTCCCGCTTTCCCCGCTGGCTGCGGAGTGGGGGGGCCGGGCCCTGTCCCGGAGCGTGGGGGGGAGTCAGGCCCGGCCCCCCCGGCTCCCTGCGATTCCCCAGGGCTCTCAGCCAGCCGGGAAAGCAGCAGGTTTATTAGCCGCCAGGACACAGCCCCAGACAGGCCTTGCAGGCACAGACAAGGGGATCCTCCCCAGCTAGGTCCACCTTGGGGCCCCAGGTCCCCTCCCTCCAGCCAGTCTCCCCTCCCCCAGTGCTGATCGTCCTCCCAGGCCAACACCCCCCACTCAGCACTCACAGCCCCCAGCTCGGCACAGGCCCCCTGCCCCCCCAGGGCCCCGCCCGGGCGGACCCGCTGCGGGAAGCGCACGGTGGGGCGGGGGAGGCTGGATGCTCTGGGTCAGACCCAGGGAGGTGGAAGCTGGGGACAGTCGCTCCGAGCGAGGAGGGTCCCCCAGATCCTGCCTGGCTCCGTAGGGAGCAGGTCCCGAGCATCCCCCGGGGACCCCGGGACAGGGAGCCGGCGCAGGGGCCAGGCCCGTTCCCTGCCCCCCTGAGCCAGCCAGGCCCTGCCCTGGGGCTGGGGGGAGCCGGCGCCCCCCAGAGGGGACAGGCCCCTGCCCCACTCCCCGCCCCCCATAGCCAGCCAGTCCCCGCCCTGGGGCCGGGGGCAGCCAGCGCCCCCCAGAGGGCCAGGCCCCTGCCCCACTCCTCGCCCCCCTGAGCCAGCCAGTCCCTGCCCTGGGGCTGGGGGGACCCGGTGCCCCCTCGTGGGGACAGGCCCCTGCCCCATTCCCTGCCCCCCTGAGCCAGCCAGTCCCTGCCCTGGGGCCGGGGGGAGCCAGCGCCCCCCAGAGGGCCAGGCCCCTGCCCCATTCCCTGCCCCCCTGAGCCAGCCAGTCCCTGCCCTGGGGCTGGGGGGAGCCGGTGCCCCCTAGAGGGGACAGGCCCCTGCCCCATTCCCTGCCCCCCTGAGCCAGCCAGGCCCTGCCCTGGGGCTGGGGGGAGCCGGCGCCCCCGAGAGGGGACAGGCCCCTGCCCCATGCCCCGCCCCCGGCACTCACCTGCTCGCTCCGATTTTCTGTCCATTTCCGTCACCCTGGGGGTCGCGCTGGGGGGGGGATGGGGACAGTTAGAGGCAGGGAAACGCCTGGGCCAGGCCCGGCCCCTATGGAATAACCCCCTATAGCGGCCGGCGGCCTCCCCCCCCAGAGAATCCCCTGCCCTACGGCCCCCAGGCTGCCCCCCTGCCTCAGGCCCCCACAGACGAACTCTCCCGCTATCCCTTCCCCAGCCCCCTATAGGGTCTATACCCACCCGGGGTACAGAGCTCTGTGTCTGCCTCTCCTGGTCCCTATAGAGCGGCATCCCCTATAGCCCCCAGCCTGGGCCCCTCCCCTATGGACTAGGATGTCCTGTGTGTACCAGCCCCTAGGACACCCCCACCCTTCATTCCCCAATCGCCCCCTGTCCCCTGTAGAAATATTTCCCCCTATAGCCCCATTAGCCCCCATGGGACCCCCCAACTCCCTCCCCATTCCACCCCCCCGTTGGAATCTCCCCCTATCGCTGCCCCAGTCCATCCCCCCCCCCATGGACTGACCCCGCCTACCTCCCCCGCCCCCCGGGATTGTTCAGCCCCCAGCACCGCCCCCCCCATTGCCCCCCTGTACCTGGCGGCCCTGGCCCGGCGCCTCCTACGGCAAATAACAGCGACGATGCCCACGAGGACCAGGCCCAGAGCGGCCCCCGCGCAGCCCCCGACCAGAGGCAGGAGCGAGGTGGGACTGGGGCCTGGGGAAAGAATGGGGGCTGGGATCACTCGCCCGGCGCTGAGCTGCAGCCACCTCTGGGGCGGGACACGGGGCTGGTTACCCAGGGACCCCTCGCCGGGCGCTGAGCTGCAGCCACCTCTGGGGCGGGACACGGGGCTGGTTACCCAGGGACCCCTCGCCGGGCGCTGAGCTGCAGCCACCTCTGGGGCGGGACACGGGGCTGGTTACACGGGGACCCCTCGCCGGGCGCTGAGCTGCAGCCACCTCTGGGGTGGGACACGGGGCTGGTTACACAGGGACCCCTCGCCCGGCGCTGAGCTGCAGCCACCTCTGGGTGGGAGCTGGGGAACAGCCATGGGGAACGGCTTCACCCAGGGCTGGTGCCTTTAATTTCTGCCCCTCTGGGCCGGTCGCCTGCAGCCCCAGCTGAGCTGGAATTGGGCGGAGACGCGAGGGGGGTGCAGGGCCTGGGGAGATCCGCTCACCTGGACTGACGGGGGTGGGGCCGGGTGGGGGGCTCTCCTGGGTCCCGTGCGCCCCCGGGTGGCGCTCCAGGCAGTAGCCCCCAGACCGGGGGGGATCCCCAGGCAGGTGGCAGCTCCACAGACCCTCCCAGCGGCTGGAGAAACCCTCTATCGTCACCTTGGCCCTCAGGATCCGAAGGGCTGCGGAGTCTGGCAGCGGCTTCCCATTGAGCCACCACGTGGCGCCCCCTGCTGGGGGTGAGGTGGGTCCCTGCGCCCCACAGGGGGAACAGGAGAGCGACACAGACGCTCCCTCCCCGACTGGCTCCTGGGGGACCGCGGTGATGGACGCCCCGGCCGGGCAGCCTGTGGGGGCAGAGCCCAAAGTGATGGATCCAGTTAACGACCTGCCCCCTGCTGGCTGCTTCCCACTCCACCTCCCCCCCCCCCCCGCTCCAGGCTATAGCCCCCACATCAAAACCCTCAACCCCTCCCCCCTTCCAGAGCCAGGGAGAGAACCCAGGCGTCCTGGCTCCCGCCCCCCAGCAGTGCTGTTACCGGGGGTGACGGTCATGGAGATCAGTGGGGCCTCCTGGCTGGGGCTGGCACAGAAGAAGGCCCCCGAGTCGTTCATGTGGAGGGGTCGGAGTTCGAGGACGGAGGTTCGGGTGCCCTGATCCATTAGGAGCCGCAGCCGCTTCTGAAATCTCCCCTCCGGAGCGTTGGCTGCCCCGGCCGCCGTCACTGTGTAAATCGTCTGTATCCCACCGCTGCCACCAGCGCAGCGCGGGTATCGCGGGACCCACCACCAGCTCAGCCTCGGCCCCGTCAGGTTGCAGGACAGATTCACAGTGGAGCCGGCTTCTGCCGTCACCTCCGGGCCTGCGAACACCAGAGCCTGATGGGTCCTGCCTACGAGAGAGTAAAAGTGACGGGGACCCCTGGCCTGGCGCTGAGATGCAGCCACCTCTGGGGTGGGGTGGCTGATTATACAGGGATCCCCTTGCTCAGTGTTGCACCTAGCTCTGGGGTGGGGCCCGTATACAGGGATCCCCCGTGACCCTTGGAGCCCCTAACGAGCAAAGGGGGTCGCCATTCAGCACCGTTCACCCCTGACAAAGCCCCGCCTGCAGCCCCTCGCCCTGGCAGGATTTATCCACAGGGGCCGGGCGAGGCCACTACCAGCTCCCGGCTGCGGCCCTGCGTCCGTCCCCGAGGGGGCGCCAGGCTGCAGGCAGGACAAGCCGCCCGCGGGCATCACGGCACACGGCCCCCAGCACCCGGCTCCCGTCGCTCGGGCCGTCTCGTGCCAGGGCCCGGCCTGCAGGAGCCCCGGCCGAGCCGCCGAGGGGCCGGCTGCACCCGCATCGCGCGACACCAGCGTCCTGGGGACGGAGGGGCCGAGCCGGAGTCAAGCCAGGCCCCTGGGCCCGTTGCTTTGCAGTGTGGACGCAGCCCGGCTGGGCTCATCGTTATACAGGAACCCCTCCCCCAGGGCTGAGATGCAGCCACCTCTGGGGTGGGACAGGGGGTGGATACACAGGGACCCCTCACCTGGAGCTCAGATGCGGCACCTCTGGGGTGCACAGGCACCGACTTCCCCCATTCCCGGTGGGTGCCCAACACCCCCCCTCCGCCCCGGCCCTGCTCCTGCACCACCGTCACCCCAGCCCCATTCCACCCCCTCCCCCAAGTCCCTGCCCTGGCCCTGCCTCTTCTCCACCTCCCCCCTCCCCCCCAGCGTGTGGTGTCCCCACTCCTCCCCCTCCCTCCCGAAAAGTCATAATCACCAGCAAACAGCTGTTAGGCGGCAGGAAGCGCTGGGGGGGAGGAGCGGGGCCTCGGGGCACTGGGGGAGACGAGGGGGGAGCTTGGCTGCCGGTGGGTGCGGAGCACCCAGTAATTTTTCCCTGTGGGTGCTCCAGCCCTGGAGCCATGGAGTCAGCGCCTACGCTGGGGTGGGACACGGGGCTGGTTATCCAGGGACCCCTCGCCGGGCGCTGAGATGCAGCTAACTCTGGGTGGGAGCTGGGGAACAGCCACAGGGAACAGCTTCACCCAGGGCTGGTGCCTTTAATTTCTGCCCCTCTCGGCCGGTTGCCTGCAGCCCCAGTTGAGCTGGAATCGGGCGGAGACGCGCAGGGGGCGCAGGGCCTGGGGAGATCCACACACCTGGACTGGTGGGGCCGGGGCCGGGTGGGGGGGCTCTCCTGGGTCCCGTGCGCCCCCGGGTCGTGCTCCAGGCAGTAGCCCCCAGACCGGGGCGGATCCCCAGGCAGGTGGCAGCTCCACAGACCCTCGAACGAGCTGGAGAAACCCTTTATCGTCACCGTGTTAGACCTCAGGATCCGAAGGCCTGTGGAGTTTGGTAGCGTTTCCCCATTGAGCCGCCACGTGGGGCCCCCTGCTGGGGGTGAGGTGGGTCCCTGCGCCCCACAGGGGGAACAGGAGAGCGACACAGACGCTCCCTCCACGACCGGCTCCTGGGGGATCATTTTGATGGACGCCCCGGCCGGGCAGCCTGTGGGGGCAGAGCCCAAAGTGATGGAGCCAGTTAACAACACCCCCCTGCTGGCTGCTTGTCACTCCACCCCCCCCCGCCCCAGGCTATAGCCCCCCCCCCCCGTCAAAATCCTTAACCCCTCCCCCTCCCAGAGCAAGGCAAGAACCCAGGCGTCCTGGCTCCCGCCCCCCGGCAGTGCTGTTACCGGGTGTGACGGTCACGGAGATCAGTGGGGCCTCCTGCCTGGGGCTGGCACAGAAGAAGGCCCCCGAGTCGTTCATGTGGACGGGTCGGAGTTCGAGGATGGAGGTTCGGTTTCCCTGACTCGTTAGGAGCCGCAGCCGCTTCTGAAACCTCCGCTCTGGAGCGTCATGTTCCTGGGCCGCCGTCACTGTGTAGATCGTCTGTATCCCACTACTGCCACCAGCGCAGCGCGGGTACCGCGGGACCCACCGCCAGCTCAGCTCAGGCCCCGTCAGGTTGCAGGGGAGCCTCACACGCGAGCCGGCTTCTGCCGTCACCGCCGGGCCTGCGAACACCAGAGCCTGATGGGTCCTGCCCTGGAGAGACGGGGCCCCCTCGCCTGGTGCTGAGATGCAGCCACCTCTGGGGTGGGGTGGCTGATTATACAGGGATCCCCTTGCTCAGTGTTGCACCGAGCTCTGGGGTGGGGCCCGTATACAGGGATTCCCCCCATGACCCTAAGAGCCCCCCCTTGCTAACGAGCAAAGGGGGTCGCTGTTCACCCCTGACAAAGCTCCGCCCGCAGCCCCTCGCCTGGCAGTGTTTATCCACAGGGGCTGGGCGAGGCCGCTACCAGCTCCCGGCTGCGGCCCTGCGTCCGTCCCCGAGGGGGCGCCAGGCTGCAGGCAGGACAAGCCGCCCGCGGGCATCACGGCACACGGCCCCCCCTCCCCCCCAGCAGCCGGCTCCTGTCACTCAGGCCGTCTTCTGCCAGGGCCCGGCCTGCAGGGGGCCCGGCCGTGCCACCAAGGGGCCGGCTGCACCCGCATCGCGCGACACCAGCGTCCTGGGGACGGAGGGGCCGAGCCGGAGTCAAGCCAGGCCCCCGGGCCCGTTGCTTTGCAGTGTGGACGCAGCCTCGCCGGGCTCGTGGTTATAGAGGAACCCCTCCCTCGGGGCGGAGATGCAGCCACCTCTGGGGCGGGGCGGCTGGTTATATGGGGACCCCTCCCCCGGGGCGGAGATGCAGCCACCTCTGGGGCGGGGCGGCTGGTTATATGGGGACCCCTCCCCCGGGGCGGAGATGCAGCCACCTCTGGGGCAGGGCGGCTGGTTATATGGGGACCCCTCCCCCGGGGCAGAGATGCAGCCACCTCTGGGGCGGGGCGGCTGGTTATACCGGGACCCCTCCCCCGGGGCGGAGATGCAGCCACCTCTGGGGCGGGGCGGCTGGTTACACAGGGACCCCTCCCCCGGGGCGGAGATGCAGCCACCTCTGGGGCGGGGCGGCTGGTTACACAGGGACCCCTCCCTCGGGGCGGAGATGCAGCCACCTCTGGGGCGGGGCGGCTGGTTATACCCGGACCCCTCCGCCCTGGGACAAGCCCTGAGCCTCCCGCCCCGTTGGCTGCCGCCCCGGCGAGCCCAGCCCCAGCCCCGGCCCCACCCCGCCTGGGAGAGAGGTCAGGGCCCCGGCCAGGTTGGCTCCTTACCTGCCTGCGCCCCCGGGGGCAGCGCTGCCAGGAGGGCGAGGGCCAGGGGCAGGAGCTGGGGGCGCATGGTGGAGCCGGGGGGTGATCCGGGGAGAGGGGCCTCTGGGAGCAGCTGGCTCTGGGGAGGGGCCTCGTTCCCGACCGCTGAGGGGAAGAGGAAGCAGGTGGTGAAGCAATCAGGAAACCCACAGAGCTCGGGCAGCTGCAACCCCTTCGCTCCGGCGCTGGGGGGGCAGCAGGGGGCTCTGCCCGGGCAGTCAGGGCTCCCCATGGCCCCAGGGCCGTGCCGGGGCCGGTGCTGTCTGTTTACCCCGGCCCCACACTGATTGGTTAAGTGCCAGGGGGCCGCAGCCCCACAGACCAGCCATTGTGGGGCGGCTTGTGAGGAATTAACCAACCCCCCCCCCACACACAGATCCAGCAGGGACACGTACACACACAGCAGGGACACACACACACACACACAGAGCCAGCAGGGACACACACACACACACAGAGCAGGGACACACACTCACACACACACACACACACACACACACAGCCAGCAGGGACACACACACACACACACACACACACACACACTCTGAGTGGACCGGGTCAATCAGCACTTTCAAGCTGACCCCTTGTATGTCCCTGGACTCAGCGGGCTGGGTCGAGCGGCTCTGCCAGGCTGCCCCCCTCGTATGTCCCGGGTTCAGCACGTCCCTGTCCCCACTCTCACCTCCCAACTGTACTGGCAGGAACCCCCTGGCTGGGCAAACCCCGCGGGATCTTGGGCACTACAGGGATCTGCAGCTTAGGTAAGAGGAGCGTTGCTGCAGAATGAAAAGGGAAGCTAAAGACACAAGAGTAAAGTTCAGACAGAGAGAGAGGGAGACGCAGGCAGTTTAACCATAAATGTTATTTATTGAATAACAGCGATAACCACGCGCGGAGCCTAAACCCGCATCGCAGGGACACTGTTAACGGTTAATACCTGAGGTAGAGAAGAAGACAGAGCTGGGGGGGGGGGATCTCACCCACTCCACGGGGCTGGAACTGGTCGGGGGTCCCAGGCGAGGCTGGTAGCCGAGGGCAGGAGCCAGGCAGAGCCCCCAGCCCGACCGGGCAGGAGATGAGGGAGTCCCGGGGGAGCAGATGCAGAGTTCGGGTCCCGGCGGCAGAGCCCTGACCGGGGCTGGAGGGCGAATGCTGGGCTGGGTTGTGGGTGCGCTGGGGGCTCCGGGGTTTTCTGCAGGCCGGACAGCAGGAGCTGCTGGGGCTCGGCGCTGGGGGGTTCTCCCGGGGAGTCACACTGCCCCCCCCCCCCGGCCTCAGCAGTTTGGGGTCAGTCCGGATCCATCGCTGGAACCGGGCTGATCCCGCCCAGCCGGGCGCGGGCAGAGGTGGGGCCGTTGCCGTCTGGAGCAGAGATTCCCAGGCCGCCGTGGGGCCCGGCTCTCCCGGGCCGGCCCCACAGTTCAGTGCGGTTCTCTGCTCTGCAGCCCGGAGCTAGTGCAGGTGCCTTCACCGGCCACCCTGGTCAGGGGGGTCTAGGTGTGTCGTCCCCCCCGCCCCCCCCCCCCCCCCCCCCCCCCGCTGCTCACCCCACGTCTTTGCTCTGCTCCGTTCTGGTTCAAGCACAGGCCGGGGGCGGGGTGGGGCAGTCAGACAGGCTGGACACTGCGCCCTGGTTCCCCAAAAACACAGAGCCGGCAGGGACACACACACACACACACACGGCAGGGACAGATACACAGACACACACACACACACCTGGCAGGGACACACACACACAGCGAGCAGGGAGACACACACACACACGGACCTGGCAGGAGGACACACACATGCACGCACACATACCCAGCAGGGACACACACACACCTGGAAGGGATAGACACACACACACATAGACCCGGAAGGGACACACACACACACACACACAGAGCCAGCAGGGGGACACACACCCCCGGCAGGGACACACACACACACACACACACACACACAGACCAGGCAGGGACACACACACACACGTGGCAGGGATGGACACACACAGTTACACACACACACACACAGAGCCGGCAGGGACAGACACACACACGCAGCAGGGACACACACACACACACACACACCCGGCAGGGACACACACACACACACAGCGTCGGCAGGAACAGACACACACACACACACAGAGCCGGCAGGGGGGGACACACACAGACCAGGAAGGGACACACACACACACACACACACACACACACACACACACACACACAGAGTCAGCAGGGATGGACACAAACACACACCCAGTCTCACACACACACACAGAGCCAGCGGGGACACAGACACACACACACACACACAGCCGGCAGGGACAGACACACACACGCAGCAGGAACAAACACACACACACAGAGCCGGCAGGGACACACACACACACAGAGCCGGCAGGGACGGACACAAACACACACCCAGTCACACACACACACACATACACACACAGAGACTTGGCAGGGACGGACACACACACACACACACACACACACACACACACACACAGAGTTACACACACACACCCCGCTCGGGCTCCTTTCCCGGCTGGCGGGGGGGGGCTCCTGGTGACGTCACTGGAATTCCCTGCGGGTGGGGGGGAAATTTCCGCGCGCGGCCGGCACGTCACTGGGGGCGGGGCTGGCGGGCGGGGGGTCCCCGGGCCGGCGCGGGGCGCAGCCAGACGGACGCGGCCGGGGCCCCAGACACACGGACGGGCTGGATCGGGCGGTGAGCGACCCCGGGGCGGGGCCGGGCCGGGATCGGGGGGCTGGGGGGGAGCGGGGAGACGGGGCTGGGGGGGCAGAGGGTGAGCGGGGAGACGGAGCTGGGGGGCGGGCTGGGGGGAGGGGGACAGATGTGGGGCGGGGGGCGGATGGGGGCTCTGTGGGGCTGGCTGGAGGGGAGAGAGGGGGACGGATGGCGGGAGGGGGGATCTGTGGGGCCGGGGGGGGCGGATGGGGGGGTCTGGGGAGGGGGGATCTGTGGGGCTGGCTGGGGGAGGGAGGGGGTCGGATGGCGGGAGGGGGGATCTGTGGGGCTGGGGGGGCGGATGGGGGGGTCTGGGGCTGGGAGGGGGGGAGAGGGGGACGGGTGGGGGGAGGGGGGATCTCTCGGGCTGGGGGGACGGATGGTGGGGGGGGTCTGAGGCTGGCAGTGGGAGAGAGGGGGACGGATGGGGGATCTGTGGGGCTGGCTGGGGGAGGGAGGGGGACGGATGACGGGAGGGGGGATCTGTGGGGCCGGGGGGGCGGATGGGGGGCTCTGGGGCTGGCAGGGGGACGGGTGGGGGGACGGGGGATCTGTGGGGCTGGCTGGGGGAGAGAGGGGGACGGATGGGGTGGATGGTGGGGAGGGGGGATCTGTGGGGCCGGGGGGGCGGATGGGGGGGTCTGGGGCTGACAGGGGGACGGGTGGGGAGGGGATCTGTGGGGTTGGCTGGGGGAGGGAGGGGGACGGATGACGGGAGGGGTGATCTGTGGGGCGGGGGGGCGGATGGGGGGGTCTGGGGCTGGCAGGGGGACGGATGGGGTGGATGGTGGGGAGGGGGGATCTGTGGGGCTGGCTGGGGGAGGGACGGGGACGGATGGCGGGAGGGGGGATCTGTGGGGCGGGGGGGCGGATGGGGGGGGTCTGGGGCTGGCAGGGGGAGGGTGGAGGGACAGCTGGGGGGCGCCCCCAATGGAAAGGCCCCGGCGGGGACGGGGGCGGGGGATCCCCGCGGGTCTCTCCGGGAACGTCCGCGGCCCCCGGGGGATTCCCCAGGGGGACTCGTGGACCCGGGATTGAATGAATGGACAGGAAAAGTTCCAGCCAATCAGAGAGCGGAGGAGGGTCTAGACCCTCGCTGCTCAGCCAATCAGCACAGGGGCAGAGTTAATGGGAGACGTCATTGTCTCTGAGCCAATCAGGCCTGGGGAATGGGAAATACCACCGCTCCTAGCCAGTCAGCTCCGGGAGTGGGATATACCACTGCCCCCTGGCCAATCAGACTCAGGGAATGGGACAGACCCACTCCCAGCCAATCAGAGCTCGGAATGGGATAGATGACTGACTATCAGCCACTCAGCTCTGAGCAGGGGAGGGAGGGAGCACCGGCTCTCAGCCAATCAGCACCGTTTAACCCTTTCCTGTCTGGTTCTTTCTCCCCACAGGCATCCCCTCCCCCCACCGAGATGAGCTCAATAATCTTCAGCCCCTGGGGCAGCGCCAAGCTGCTCTCGGCTCCCAGCCCCACCCAGCAGGGGGAGCCAGAGGGGTCCCTGGGGGGGGCGCCCGGAGCCTCCGAGGGGGGATCCCGGTGCGACTGGTGCGAGCAGCTCACGGAGCCGGGGCACAGCAGGGACTGTGGGCACCACGTCTGCAAAGAGTGCGAGCGGGACTCCAGCAGGTGGGGGGCGCTGGGGGGCAGCAGGGGGCGCTGGGCTGCTGGGGGGCACCAGGGGCTGCTGGGCGGGGGCAGCAGGGCGGGGGCACCAGGGGGCGGAGCGGGAGGCACCAGGGGGCGCTGGGCTGCAGGGAGAAGGGTGGGGGCAGCAGGGTAAGGGGCAGGGGGACAGCAGTGGGGCTGGGCTGCTGGGGACCAGGAGGGAGCAGGGCGGGAGGCACCAGGGGGTGCTGGGCTGCGGGGAGCAGGGCGGGGGCAGCAGGGTAAGGGGCAGGGGGACAGCAGTGGGGCTGGGCTGCTGGGGGCCAGGAGGGAGCAGGGCGGGAGGCACCAGGGGGTGCTGGGCTGTGGGGACAGGGCAGCAGGGTGAGGGGCAGGGGGACAGCAGTGGGGCTGGGCTGTGGGGGGCAGCAGGGGGCTCCCTCCCGTGCCAGGCAGTGCCGATACCCTGACACCTTTCCTCTCCCGGGCTTTGCAGGGCCGGGATCCTGTCCTGTCTTCAGTGTTTGGAGGACCAGGGAAAGCAGCTGCTCAACGACCTGGACCGGGTACGTCGGTCTGGGGGGGTTGATTCCAAATTCAACCCCAGCCGCGCCCCATCTCCCCAGCCTGGCTCAGGGGGGCGGGGGATGGGGCAGGGGCCTGTCCCCTCTAGGGGGCACCGGCTCCCACCTGGCCCCAGGGCAGGGACTGGCTGGCTCAGGGGGGCTGGGAATGGGGCCTTGCCTTGGAGCCCCCTAACCATTCCCCCCACCCCACTCCCAGGGCTTGGCCCCCCCCGCACACTCCCCACCCCCTGTCCCCGGAGGAGCTGGTTTCTTGGCCGTACGGCGCCCTGAGCTGCCACGGGCGGGTACGTCCGCGGGGAGGCGGAAGGACACGTGGCTCTAGTGCTCAGACAAAAGCTAGTCCCCCCGTCAAAGCACTGTCCTAGCACGAGGCGGATGGAGATGTGGGGACGAGTATTTCCAGGGGCGCTGTGGGGCAGGGCGGGAGGCTCAGCAGGGGGCGCTTTCCCCGGGCAGGCAGGGCTGGCCCCACGGCGGGACTGGGGGGCCCGTGGGCTCAGCTCTCTCCTCTCGCCCGTAACAGGTGCGCCATCCGCAGGTTGGGATGGTGGCGGAGGGCGAGGCCCTGGCGGCCCCGTCCCGCCGGCGCCTCGTGGTGGAGGTGGTGCAGGGGCCGCAGGAGCCCCGGGGGCGGCTGGACCAGCGGCTGGACGAGGTGGAGGCGCAGCAGAAGACCTTGCAGAACATCGTGACGGTGCTGAGCCGGGAGATGGGCCGGCGCGAGGGGGCCAGAGGCTCGGCCAACGGGGGCTCGGCCAACGTGCTGGGGGAAGCCATGGCCCGAATCCTGTACCTGGAGGAGAAGGTCAGCACTCGCCCCACAGCTGGGGGGGGGGGGGGTGTCAGAAACCCCCATGCCAGCTCGTTGACCTCTGACCTCTCCCATTTGGCCCCTGCTCCCAGAGTTGACCTATGACCCCAGCTTGGACCAAGGATTTGACATTTGAGTCATGAGCCCTCAGATTCAGCCTTCGGCCCCATGGTTTAGCCATGAACTTTCAGGGTTGACCTATGACCCCACTGCTCTCAACTTTGACCTCTGATCCCTTACATTAGTCCCATGGTTGCCCCAAGAGCTTTCAGAGTTGACCTGTGACTTCATGGTGACCTGTGAGTTCTGACCTTTGACCCCCCTGCATTGGACCTGTGGTTGGCCCATGTGCTCTCAACTTTGACCTCTGACCCCTCCCATTCGATCCAGGGTCCAAAAATAGACCAAAGACCTTTCCGAGTTGCCCTACAACGCCCCCTATTGGCTACCACCTTGCACCTGCTCCCCCATGGGTCAGTTTGGGCCTATGAGGCCTGAACCTTGACCCATGACCTCACGTTTGACCCATGACCTTAGCCCCGTTGTCCTGTCTCCTTCCTTGGGGTATATTTCACCCTGCCCATGAGCATCCCAGCCACCGACTGGACCCCAGACCTCAACTCCCACCAACTTCTCCGTCCCCTTCCTTCCAGGTGGCCCAGCAGGACACGCTCCTGGCCCTCAAGGATGTGATGATCAGCAACCTGGGGGCCCGGGTCGAGGCCCTGGAGCAGACCTCCTACAACGGGCAGTTTCTCTGGAGGCTCCCTGACATAGGGCGCAAGATGCAGCAAGCCCTTTCCAGACAGACACCTGCCCTCTACTCTCCCCGTAAGTGCCATCACCGGGGAGCAGAAGGAAATCCCCCAGCATGCACCACACCTTGGCCACAGCAATAGCATGTGGCAGAGAGTTCCCGCAGCCCAACACCATGTGTGGGTCAGTGCAAGAGGTAGCAAATCCCCCATAATGCACCTCAACAGGGATGCATCACCATGGAGGCTATCCTGGCTGTGCTAACATCCAGGAGCAGGGAGTTCCGCAGGTTAATGCCAGCCTACAGCAAGGAAAACAGCAGAGGATGTTCAGAAATCCCCTGCAATGCTCTCCATGGAGGCAACATGCCTTCTGGGAATATTTTAGATACATAAAGATCCAATAGCAAACAGTCCTGCAGGCAAAACACCAAGACCAGATGGCCATGTTGAGGTCTGTGACCCTATAATGCCCTTCACCAGACAGCAAAGCCCCACAACTGGAATGTCCTCAGCACAATGATTTCCTGTTGTGGGGGGTTCCAGAGGTTAACAGTGGGCAGAGTATAGCATAAATCCCACATAATGCACCTCAGTGGGTATTATCCCCCAGAACACTTTGGGCATGGTGAAATCTAGTGGCAGGGAGTTCCACAGGTGAACACTATTCAAAGTCATTAGCTTTACGGCAGACAACCAGGCAACAGTAGTGGGAAGTAATAAATCCCCTATGATGTGTCAGTCAGCCTGGAATAGCCCTCGGTACAACAATGTCATGGGGCCTGGAGTCCCACACGTTAACAGTGTCCCCAGGTCAGTGCACTTAGTGGGACATGGGGGAGGGAAGCAGAAATTCCCCCACCACGCAATCGTCTCCTGTGAAATACCTTGGTGTGGTAATATCATGGGGCAGGGAGTTCCACAGTCACACGCGTTTGTCAGTGGGAGAGCCAGATATCAGTCATCTCTCTCTCTCTGCCTCCATCAGCCTTTTACACCAGCCGCTACGGCTACAAACTCTGCCTCAAGGTTTACCTCAACGGGGACGGCACCGGGGCTGGGACGCACATCTCCCTCTTCTTGGTGCTGATGAGGGGCGAATACGATTGCTGGCTCAAATGGCCTTTCCATCACAAGGTGAGAGGGGCATGGGACACGGGGTCTTTCCCTGCTAGGGGGCGCTGGCTCCCATCCAGCCCCACGGACCTCTAACGACCTTTAATCCTTTCAATCCGCTCCCCAGGTCACCTTCACGCTTCTGGATCAAGTCGGCGACCGTCACATCTCAAGCTCTTTCCGACCGTCGGAAGCCTCCTCTTCCTTCCAGCGGCCCGTGAGCAACTGCAACATAGCCAGCGGCGTCCCCGAATTCTTCCCCCTGTGCCAGCTCCACGCCCCGGAAGCCACCTACATCCACGAGGACACCTTAGCCTTCAAGGCCCTGATCGGCGACACCAACCTCTAGGGTGGGGCAGTTTGTCTGCGGCCCACGAGACTGGGGCTTGGGCCTCACTCGGGCCTAGAGACATAGCCGACAGCTTGGACTCCCGGGTTGGCGTCTTTCAAGATGGCTGCCTGCACCGCCTCTCCCCTGCCAAGCCTTCACTCAAGATGGCTGCCCACACCGCCTCTTCCCTGCCAAGCCTTCGCCCAAGATGGCCGCCCACAACGCCTCTCCCCCGCCCACCAGGCCTTCACCCAAGATGGTTGCCCACAACGCCTCTCCCCCACCAAGCCTTTGCCCAGGATGGCCGCCAAGACCTCGCTTCCCCTCCGATGGCTTCATCTAAGAAGCTGGCCATGAAAAATGGAGGTTGACCCTTCTTGGTAACCACCATGGAAGAGGTTTTCAAGACAATATGACCCTGAAGTCTCTTCCCAGACAGCCACTCATGAATAGGTTCTGCCTCCTTTGAAAGCTTAGTCCGAGACAGTGGCCACGAATAATGGAGGGTGAGCCCTCAGGGCAGCCATCTTGGAAGAGACGAAGGTGGAGGGAGACCCTTCAGTGTCATCCAAGATGGCTGACCATGAGAACTGTTGTGGCAGCCATCTTGGCAGCTCTTCTGACAGTGGAGGGAGATGTAGGATGATCCTCCAGCTGGTGGCCCCCACCTAAGGTCTCCCTCACACAGGGAGGGTCAGCTATGGGGATATACAAAGCCGCCCCCCCCCCCCCCAACAGTATGGAGCTCGCCTTCAGTGCCTGCAGTTCCCCCCACACCTCAGAGAGCAGCTGCACGGCTGTTCCTGGGGGGGTTGTTGACCAGCTCTTATTTTTGTAGACCCTACACAAAGTCATACCGAACGCGACCTCAGCAGCAACGTGCCAAGCAGCTCTGGGCTTTTCGGGAGTCCGATGATCCCGCTGGGACAGGGACGGCCAGAACCGGAGCGTTTTTGTTTTCAATACACCAAAGCAGACTGGACTATTTAAGAGGGAAAATATTTGTAACTGAATTAAACTCTTATTTATTTAGTTGACATTAAATCTATTTATGGATCACAGCAGCTGCTCTGGGGGGTTGGCATTTTGCACCCCCCTCCCAAAAATTAAAGTGGGTCCAATGGAGAGAATTGAAATTGAAGTGTGAGGTTTCCCCTCTAGGGGATGCTGGCTCCGGGTGGGGGCACTGGCTGGCTCAGGGGGTAAGCAGTGGGGTACAGGTCCCCCCCTAATTGAGACATGACTCGGAGCTAAATTGGTTCAATTCTTTATTGTGTCAAAGATCTCAGAGGCAGTGAGAAGCTAAACACCCCCTCCCTCTGGATCAACACCCTGGCTCTGCCCTCGGGGGCGCTCCTACTCCACATCACCAGGGGCTCCTAGGAGCCCCCCTAACTACTCTAACACACACACAAGGCACCCCTGTCTTTGGGGGGGCAGTCACCCTTACATAGCTAGAGGTCTGGGATCCCCAGCTGCCCCACAGCAGGCCTAGCCAGCCTGGTATCCCAGCGCTACCACCAACCGTCAGCCCCAAGGACCCACAGTTGCTACTGCTAACGGGGGAAGGGGTCGTGCTATTGGGGTGTGGCAGTGGGGAGCGAGTTGTGTTTCAAGGGGGTGAGAGGGGTTACCCCCAAAACACCAGCACCATAGATTAGTGGATGAATGGCAGAGGGGGGCTGGAAGATCCTAACCACAGTGAAAGGTCCCCCCTAATTCAGGGCTCTCAGGTATCGGGGGTCCTCCAATGCCGTGGCTTCAATATTGGGGTCCCATTGCGTGGTATAACATGCCTGTATCCCCCACACCTCCCCCCCCGGTGGCATGATAAATCAGGGTCCCCCAAACCCTCCACTATCCCAGCGGGACATAGCTGGGTTCCCCAAACCCCCATATGGGGATGTAACACCTCCCTCCCCAGGCCACCCACTAAGTATAGATGGGTCCCACCCGCCGTTGCTCCTGGAGAAGGAACAAAGGGACCCCCAACAATTTGGAGGCCCCACCCAATGGGCTTCCACCCTCTCCTGCTAATGGAGACCCCCTGCTCTCCACCTCCCAAGAAGGCAGGACCCCATTATTTTCAGGGTCCGCATGATGTGGTAGGTTCCAAATATGCCCCCCCGGCTTCTGGGGGCTTGGGGGACCCCACTTTCCAGGCAGGTGGGGAGGCAGTAGGGGGAAGGGTGATCACCACTTCCCAGATGGGCAGTAAGTTGAGGGGTGCCCTGAGGTTTGGGGGTACAGGGCATGGGCTGGGTAAGATGGGCACATAGGGAGGATGGGGGGGGTCAGAGGCTCCCCCCCGTAGCTGGGGGGGCCGGAGGCACTAGCGGTCGAGCTTCTTGTTGATGAGAAGGGAGCAGGAGCTGAGGGTCCCCCCCAGCTTGGCCACCTCGCTGCAGGCGGCAGGGATCAGGGTGAGGTCGGCCAGCTTCTGGAAGGGCTGTGGGGAGACACACGGGTCAGCAAGGCATTGTGGGTAAGGAGGAGCCATTTCCATGCCACTCCCTTTGCATTGACAGCCCCACCCACTCCTAGCCCCGCCCTCCTATCGCAAACCCCGCCTCCAGATCCAAAAGCCCTGCCCCTGTTCACACCACCCATCCCCTATGGAACACCCACCCGCTCCTAGCCCTACCCCCAGTTCCCCAGGCCCCGCCCTCCTATCCCAAACTCCGCCCCCAGGTCTCCAAATTCCAGGTCGCCCATGCCCCCTCCATCCACTTCTAGCCCCGCCCCCAGCGCCCGAGCTCCGCCCCCTCACCAGCAGGCTGCTGGGGAACTCCTCGGGGCTGCGGTGGAGCAGGGCGCAGCCCTTGGGCCCCAGGCGCACGTAGACGCAGTTCCCGGCGGGGTCGTCCGGCACCGTCAGCGTGTCGTAGTGGTGATCGGTCAGCTGCTCCATGCTCTGGGGCGGGGGGACGGGGGTGAGAGCAGGGCCTGGGGTCCCCCCTCCTCCACGCAGTCCTTAGATCAGTGCCCTGAGTCCACCCAGCCCGGTATCCCACCGCTCAGCCCCTGGGCCCACCCAGCCCGGTATCCCACCGCTCCCACCAGCGCTCAGCCCCCCGGGCCCACCCAGCCCGGTGTCCCCACCGCTCCCACCACCGCTCAGCCCCCCGGGCCCACCCAGCCCGGTGTCCCCACCGCTCCCACCACCGCTCAGCCCCCCGGGCCCACCCAGCCCGGTGTCCCCACCGCTCCCACCACCGCTCAGCCCCCCGGGCCCACCCAGCCCGGTGTCCCCACCGCTCCCACCACCGCTCTCCCCCCCGGGCCCACCCAGCCCGGTGTCCCCACCGCTCCCACCACCGCTCAGCCCCCCGGGCCCACCCAGCCTGGTATCCCACCGCTCCCACCACCGCTCAGCCTCCCGCAGCCCACCCAGCCCGGTTTCCCACCGCTCCCACCACCGCTCGGCCTCCCGGAGCCCACCCAGCCCGGTATCCCACCGCTCCCACCACCGCTCAGCCCCCCGGGCCCACCCAGCCCGGTATCCCACCGCTCCCACCACCGCTCAGCCCCCCGGAGCCCACCCAGCCCAGTATCCCACAGCTACCACCACACCTCAGCCCCCCTGGGCCCACCCAGCCCGGTATAGGCCCCGTTACCCTCATGGCTTTCTTGGCAGCCTCACTGCTTCCAATGGCGATTGTGTCCGGCCCAGCCATGCTACAGAAACTCTTCAGATGGGAGGAGCCCGTCACGGGGACCGTGGAGACAGCAAAATCCTGGCACCCGGGGAAGGGTGAGAAAAACACATGCATGGACCCCAGCCCTGCCGGTGCCCCACAGCCCCTGCCAGCCCAGTCCTGCCCCCCAGCTCTGCCGGTGCCCCTCACTCCCGACCCGCAGCCCCTGCCAGCCCTGCCCTGCCCCCCAGCCCTGCCGGTGCCCCTCACTCCCGACCCGCAGCCCCTGCCAGCCCAGCCCTGCCGGTGCCCCGCAGCCCTGCCGGTGCCCCTCACTCCCGACCCACAGCCCCTGCTAGCCCAGCCCTGCCCCCCCTACAGCTCTGCCGGTGCCCTTCAGTCCCGACTTGCAGCCCTGGGAAAAGGGAGAGTTGCGGGGTGGGAGCCAGGACTCCTGGGTTCGATCCCTGACCCTGCCAAAATTTCAGCTCACCCGAAAAGCATCCGCCACCACCTCCGCCCCTCGGTGATTGGTCCATTTGGAGATGCCCACAAAGAACTCTCGACCTGTAAGGAGACAGGAAGGGGCGGGACAAGGCTCATTAACCCTCGAGATGCCATGGCCAAATTAGCTCCCATTGCTTTGGCTTCACTCAGATGCACCCAAGCTGGAGCTGGCCCCTCGGGTGCCCCATCAGCCCCACCTCCCCTTGGCCCCCCACCCCCTAACCAACCTCCCAGTGCAGCTGGGAATTGACCAATGCCCTTAGAATGAGGCAGGAGGGGGGCAGGGCAGGGAGCCAGGACTCCTGGGTTCTCTCCCCAGCTCTGGGAAATGAATGAGGACTAGGGGGTTACAGGAAGGCAGTTTGCTCCACACCGCCCCCTGCTGGTTCACACCCAGGGTTCAAGCCATGGCTACTTGTCCCGTCGCCGCCAGGGCTGGGGCACTCACCTGTGAAGAGCACGTCGCTGCCGTCCAAGGTGGCCCCATCGTCCGTCACCTCCACCACCCGCATCTTCAGTTCCTCCAGGACCTTCTTGATGCTGCTGATCTGGATCGGGCCCCCCACCCCGAACAACAGAGATTAACTCTTGCAGGGGATTCCCCTACACTCCCCCCTCCCCCTCTACACTGGCCCATCCCTTAGCAACCCCATGAGTTGAACTACCAGACAGGCTTCAGGGCCTACACCCAAGGAGAGAGAGATTGGGAGGGTTCTGAAATGGCCACCACACCCCCTTGCCGGTGCCCCCCCAGCTGACACCCTTGTCCTCCCCAGCCAACCCTGCCAACATGGGCTCTTTGACCCCCTCCAATGGCTCCCAATCCAGGCCTCTGGCACCACTACTACAAGGCAGGCTTCAGCGGCCTACACCCAACCTCAAGGAGAGATGATGAGGGTCCAGAAATGGCTACCAACACCCTCTCCCCGTTGACCCCAGCTGACACGCTCACCCTACCCAACCAGCCCCAGCGACACAGGCCCTTTGACCCCGCCCCACGGCGCCCAACCCAGGCCTCAAACTTCACTACTTCTAGGCAGGCTTCAGCGGCCTGCACCCAGCACCAATCAGAGATTGTGGGGGTTCAGAAAGTCAACATCCCTCTTCCACGTCCCCGACCTACCCCGCCTGTGTGCGCCCTCATCCCCCGGCATTCAGCTCCCCCCTCCAGAGTTACTACTACCCGGCAAGGTTCAGCCACACGGGCTGGGCTCCGGAGGGTGGGAAACGAGATATGGGGCCTGTCCCCCTCTAGGGGCGCCGGCTCCCACCCAGCCTCAGGGCAGGGACTGGCTGGCTCAAGGGGGCGGGGAATGGGGCAGGGGCCTGTCCCCTCTTGGGGGCGCCGGCTCCCACCCAGCCTCAGGGCAGGGACTGGCTGGCTCAGGGGGGCAGGGAATGGGGCAGGGGCCTGTCCCCTCTAGGGGGCGCCGGCTCCCCCCGGCCCCAGGGCAGGGACTGGCTGGCTCTGGGGGCAGGGAATGGGGCAGGGGCCTGTCCCCTCTGGGGGGCGCCGGCTCCCACCCGGCCCCAGGGCAGGGACTGGCTGAGGAGGGGTGGGGAGGGGGGTTCCCGAAAGGTCTCTGGAGGCGTAAGGGAGGGGTTTGCATCACCAATGAGGTCATGCTGGAATGAGCAGTTGCCTCGGCAACTCGGGTCAGGTGACCAACTCTCCTCTCCAGACCCCAGTGGAGTGGGGAGGGGAGACGGGGGGAGACAAGTCCCAGGGCCTCCCTGGAGGAAGCAGATGGAGAATTAGCCTCCACCCCACCCCCGCTACAATAATTGATGGGTTAACGAGCCGAGCACTGGCACTGCTAGACCCACTCCCCTCCCAGAGCCGGGGAGAGAACCCAGGAGTCCTGGCTCCCAACCCCCCCCCACACACACACTCTCACCCACCAGCCCCCACTCCCCTCCCAGAGCCGGGGAAGGAACCCAGGAGTCCTGGCTCCCAGCCCCCCCACACACACACACTCTCACCCACCAGCCCCCACTCCCCTCCCAGAGCCGGGGAAGGAACCCAGGCGTCCTGGTTACCTCTCCGCGCCGCGCCGGCTCCCAGGGCCGGGTGACGAGCGCCGTATCGCCCTGTATCACGGCCGCGTCCTCCACCAGCACCGAGCGGGGCAGCCCCTCGTCCGCCGCCAGCTCGATCACCTGCAGCCCCAGCTTCTGCCGCAGGATGCCGGTGTAGACCCCGTACTGCCGGTGCGCCTTGGCCAGGTCCACCGGCTCCGCCCCGTCCCCGTCCGGCTGGGCGGCCAGCGAGTCCGGGACGCTGCGGACGATGGCGTGGGTGTATCTGCCGAAGGAGGAGGGACCCGCCATGGCTGGGAGCTCGCCCCACGCCGGGCGCAGAGACCGACCGATCCCCGCGGAGGGCGAGAGAAACGGCTCAGTCGTCTCCCCGCAGGGGTCTCCGATGGGCCGGCGGGTCTCCCCTCTCACCGGCCGATCAGTGACTCCCGATCACCCGGCCACAGTCAGTTTTTCGGATCAATTTCAATGGACCCCCGGGCAAATCACCCACCCGGCCAAGCCCTCCTGGGCCCCCGTTCTCCCTGAACCCGACCAATTTCCCAGTCAATGAGTCACTTTCCTCTGATCAGTGTCACGCCCTGGGCACCGACTCCCCAGTCAGCTGATCAATTCCATCTTCCGGTCAATATCGCCCGGGGGCGGGGCACCCCTCCGCCAATCGGTCCTGCTTCCCGGCAAGCCCCGATTATCCGACCGAGAGCGTCTTCCAGCCCCAGATCTCAGCTCAATTTCTGCCCCCTTCTCTCTTCCTGACCTGTGGCCACCGGCCAATCAATTTCCCCTGGGGCCTGCTTCTCCCACCAGCCGATCCATTACCCCGGGCAGGGGGCCGATCGCTCGTTAGCATTAACGACCCAAGCAAGCACTCAGCCGCTCAATTTCTCCTCAGCACCCAAGTCTTGGATCAGTGCCCCCGTTGATCCATTCCTTCCGAGAGCCAGTTACCCCGTTAACCAACTCCCACCGCATCGGTCTGTCAACTTCCCTCTGGACCCAATTCCTTTCCTCCAGCACCAGGTCGCTGTGGTTTCTTCCTCGGTTAAATGCTTCGCGGATCAAATCCCAAGCGAGGGGACCGGGTTAGAGCGGGGCGGGGGCTGGGAACCCGGACGCCTGGGTTCTATCGAGTTCTCTGCTCAAACAATCTTCATCCCGACGCCAGGGGAAATTCTTTGCAGATCTCGCTCGCTCCAGACAGTATAAAAATACAAATTCCCTCCCCCTTTCCAGGAATCTGGGAAGGGAAAAAAGCTATTTGTTGCGTCCGCACAAAGGAGAGTAGATCCGCCAGCACCTATGAGAAGGGAGAGTCGCGCACGGTTAGGGCCGGGTCGGTTTTCTCAGCTCCATCCGTCCCCGCGAAAAAACACCCCCCGAAACCCACCCCTGCCAAAGTCAGTCTGAATTCGGCCCCTCAAGAACGCAGGCCACACACGTCTGCTTTGTTCAGTCGTCTCGTGTTCCCTGCTTTGCGCACGCGCCCCCAAATCTGCCCCAATGAACGTCACCCCCAGATCCGTCCCCAAGAACTGTCCCCCGCTAAGACCCCCCCAAATCTGTCCCCATTAAACTCAGAAATACACCCCTCCACCAAGCCGTACCCCAAAGATCTGCTCTGAGTTCTGTCGCTCATGAACGGGACCCCCCCAAAAATGGTGCTCAGAGTCACCCTAAAAAGCTGTCTCCCCAAACTGTCCATGACAAAGAGCCATAGAAATCAGCCGGATTCTGCGCACCCCAAAGATCTGCCCCCAGAGTCAGCCCTGTACTAACAGGGACCCCAAAAACTCATCCCCTTGGAAGTCACACAATCTGCCCTGTGCCCCAAATCTCTATCTGCCACCAGTCCCCAAATGCTCCCCCCCCCCCCGGTAACTCACACCCCAAACGCCCTGCTGGACTCTGCCCCCAGGAGAGCTTTGAGCCCAGATCAAAGATCTCAGCAGTATCCTGGGTTCTCCCCGGCTCTGGGAGGGGAGTGGGGGCTGGTGGGTCAGAGCAGGAGGGGGCTGAGAACCAGGACTCCTGGGTTCTCCGCGGCTCTGGGAGGGGAGTGGGGGCTGGTGGTGAGAGCAGGAGGGGGCTGAGAACCAGGACTCCTGGGTTCTCTCCCCGGCTCTGGGAGGGGAGTGGGGGCTGGGGGGTTAGAGCAGGGGGGGCTGGGAGCCAGGACGCCTGGGTTCTCTCCCCAGCTCTGGGAGGAGGGTGGGGAGGGTTAGAGCAGGGGGGGCTGGGAGCCAGGACTCCTGGGTTCTCTCCCCAGCTCTGGGAGGGGAGTGGGGGCTGGTAGTGAGAACAGGAGGGGACTGAGAACCAGGACTCCTGGGTTCTCTCCCCGGCTCTGGGAGGGGAGTGGGGGCTGGTGGTGAGAGCGGGGGTCTGGGAGCCCGGACTCCTGGGTTCCATTCCAGGCCCTTCTGCCAATCTCTCCTGTCCCTGAGACTGTTTCTCTCCCCACCCCCCTCCTCGTCTGCCTTATCTTCAGGACAGGGACTGGATGTGACTTGTTTGTGCCGCCAACACACAATGGGGCCGGTGTCCAGCTGGAAAGAGAACTCAGGAGTCCGGAGGTGGGGGTGGGGAGGAAAAGGAAGGGGAAGGGGGGCTGGGAGCCTGAACTCCTGGGTTCTCTCCCCGGCTCTGAGAGGGGAGTGGGGTCTGGTGGTTAGAGCAGGGGGTGGGGTTGGAGCCAGGACTCCTGGGTTCTCTCCCCGGCTCCGGGAGGGGAGTGGGGTCCGGTGGTTAGAGCGTGGGGTGGGGGTTGGAGCCAGGACACCTGGGTTCTCTCCCCGGCTGCGGGAGGAGAGCGGGGGCTAGTGGTTAGAGCAGGGGGTGGGGGTTGGAGCCAGGACTCCTGGGTTCTCTCCCCGGCTGCAGGAGGAGAGTGGGAGCTAGTGGTTGGGGGGAACGGGGACTGGAGCCAGGACTCCTGGGTTCTAATGGAAATTGTGGTTTCAGTGGGGCAGGGAGCAGTGCCCAGTGTGGCGGGGGAAGGGCAGCGCGATGCCCGATGGGGGGGGGGGGGGTCTGGGTGGGACCCCGATGTCCAGGCAGGGCCGCCGAGAGCAGGTCCAGGCCCTGCTGAAAAACGTTTTTCAGGCCCCCCAGCAAGGGCAGAGCAGCTAAACCGGGCCCCAGGCCCCCTTCTGAACTGCCGGTCGCCCCCCCCCGTCAGCCCTGTCTGGGGGGGGGGTCTGTGCAGCACCTGGCTCACTGCGGGTTTAGCTGCTCCTCCGAGACCAGCCTGAGTTAACAATCGGCCCATAAGCCCCGGCATGGAGGGGGTGGGACCCTGTCAGTGCCACTGGTTCCCCGGCCCGTTCCCCGCCTGCCCCCCCCCTCGCCCCGATCTGCCCGCCTGCCCCCCCCGCCCCGATCTCCCCGGCCCGTTCCCCGCCGCCCCCCCCATCGCCCCGATCTCCCCGCCCGCCTCCCCCATCGCCCCGATCTGCCCGGCTGCCCCCCCCACCATCGCCCCGATCTCCCCGCCGGCCCCCCCCCCATCGCCCCGCTCTCCCCGCCTGCCCCCCCCCCATCGCCCCGATCTCCCCGCCTGCCCCCCCCCCATCGCCCCGATCTCCCCGCCTGACCCCCCCCCATCGCCCCGATCTCCCCGCCTGACCCCCCACCATCGCCCCGATCTCCCCGCCTGCCCCCCCCCCACGCCCCGATCTCCCCGCCTGACCCCCTCCACCATCGCCCCGATCTCCCCGGCCCGTTCCCCGCCGGCCCCCACCCAGGGCCGGGGGAGCCAGGCAGGGGCCAGGCCCAGATTCGCTCAGGGCAAAAATATGCAACAGCTGGTTCCTTTTAACTGTGTGTCAGGAGGGGGGAAGGCGGAGGAGGAGGAGAGACACACAACCCACAACCTCACACACACACACCCCTAAGAGCCACAACTTCACACACACACACCTGAGAGGCACCCCTGAGACACAACCTCACACACACGCAACCTGAGACAATCTGAAGCAGACACACCCCCGCCGCCCAGGAGAGAGACGCATCACTCGAGCCAGCTGGATCCACACCCCCACTGCACCCCCAGCGAGACCCACAACCCCCCCGCCAGCTGCACCCCCCCCCCCACACACACACACAGCTCACAAGGCCTCCACGCACACAACCCGGGGAAGAGAGAGACGCAAACACACAACTGCGCTGGGCCCGGAGACACACCCACAACCCCTCCCCCCCCCGGCGACAATTGCTCACCCCCCCACAACACAACACCCCCCCACCCCACGCCCCCCAATCTGCTTTCACCCACCCGCAACCTGAGACAACACAACCCCCCCCCCGGCTGACAGCGGGACACCCCGACCCGGGACAGACCAACCCCCCCCCCTTGTCCCCCAGCAGAGAAAACAGGCTCGGGACAGCCCAGGGAGGGAAGGAATAACCCCCGCCCCCGCCACATGTGCGCAGCGGGGAAATCCAGGAGACCTGGGGGGGTCCCCCCTTCTCCCCCCCAGACTGTCCCAGCCCAGCTCCCAGGCCCTGTGATCCCTCCCGCGGGTCCTTCCTCGCCCCCCCCCCCCAAGTGGCCACCAGAATGTTATTGGGGCGGATTCGTCCCCTAGGACCATCAATAATAAATCTGGCTCCTTCCTCAACTTCCCAGCCAGGCCTGCTCCGACCCGCCACACCCAGGGAGAGAACCCAGGAGTCCGGGCTCCCAGCCCGCCCTGCTCCCACCCACCACAGCCCAGCCCCCGTCCAGAGCCGGGGAGAGAACCCAGGAGTCCGGGCTGCCAGTCCCCCCTACCACACCCAGCCCTCTCCTAGAGCTGGGCAGAGAACCCAGGAGTCCGGGCTCCCAGCCCGCCCTGCTCCCACCCACCACAGCCCAGCCCCCGTCCAGAGCCGGGGAGAGAACCCAGGAGTCCGGGCTGCCAGTCCCCCCTACCACACCCAGCCCTCTCCTAGAGCTGGGCAGAGAACCCAGGAGTCCGGGCTCCCAGCCCCCCTGCTCCCCACCCAATACCCTCCCTCGGTCTCTAAACAACCCAGCTACCTCCCCTGGGTCACCCCCAAATCCTGCAACACCCCCACAGCCGTTCCCGGCTCCGGCCGCTGCCCGAGGGTCACCCCCAATCTCAGCCCCCCCAGTATCCCCGCTCATCTCAGCCCTCCCTAAACAGCGCCCCATAACGGCTGCCCCCGGCTGCCCCCCAGCTTTCACAGCCCCCCAAGAGCCTCAGGACCCCCCACGCCCCCCCTGTAAGATCTGCCCCAACCCGCAGGCGATGCCCCCAGAGCCCCTTATTGGGCCAGAGCAGCCCAGTAACTCTGCCCCCCCCCGAATCCACCCCCAACCCCGCCCCTCTGTCCGCCAACCCCCCCTCGGCAGCGCCCCCACCGCAGCCCCCCTGAAACCACCCCAGCCCCCCCAGATCGCCCCCTCTCAACTCCCCCCCCGGCCAGGTCCGCCCCACAGCCCCTCCCATCCCCCACCAGAGCCCCCCGAGGCTCCACCCTTCACCCAGACCCCCGGGCCCCGCCCAGGGCCCCCCCCCGGCAAACCGCCCAAAGAGTCAGTCCCAGCCCCCCCCGGGTCCCCGCAGCCCGGAGCCCCCCCAAAATCCAGCCCCCCCCTTACCTCCCTGCGCCCCGCCAAGGGGGTTTGGGGGGGCCCCGCCCCAGGATGCCCCGGGGCTGCCGCGGGGGCGGTTCCTGCCAGCGACCCCCCGGATCCGGCTGCCCAAGCGGGGGGGACCCCGGGACGCGTCAGCCTCGCCCGGCACCGAGCGCAGGAGCAGCCGCCCAGCCAGCGCCAGCCCCAGCGCATTGTCTGCCCGGGGGGCGGGGCTAGGCAGGCCCCGCCCCCTGTCCCACCCACTCGCCCCAGGCTCCGCCCCATCACTCCCTAGGCTCCGCCCACGGGGGCCCA
This sequence comes from Mauremys mutica, assembly GCF_020497125.1. Classification (NCBI taxonomy): domain Eukaryota; kingdom Metazoa; phylum Chordata; order Testudines; family Geoemydidae; genus Mauremys; species Mauremys mutica. The sequence continues at coordinate 5,172,377 of NC_059083.1, forward strand.
GGGCTTTAAAAGGGGCGTGACTGGGCCCTCACTGGGATTGACGGACCTGGGGCTTTACTGGGAGCCGGACGGGGGGAGGCAGCCCCCCCCCCCGCCCTGCTGGTGCCCCTCACTCCCGACCCGCAGCCCCCGCCGCCCTGCTGGTGCCCCTCACTCCCGACCCGCAGCCCCCCCTGCCCTGCTGGTGCCCCTCACTCCCGACCCGCAGCCCCCCCCGCCCTGCTGGTGCCCCTCACTCCCGACCCGCAGCCCCCCCCGCCCTGCTGGTGCCCCTCACTCCTGACCCGCAGCCCCTGCCAGCCCAACGGTTCTGACACAAGAGCCTCCGGCCCCCCAGGCTGTGCACAGGGTGGCGCTGGGGGGCTCTGGCAGGGAGCGGGGGGGGGGCTCAGCAGGGGGCTCCCCCCCAGCAGCCAGTGGTGGTGCCCATACCCCAGGGTGGCACTAGGGGGCGCTGTGCTGCCTCGAGGGCTCATGCGGAGAGACCCTCCCCCCCGCAGGGCAGGGCCCCCCCTATCTGCCCCCACCCCCGAGGCAGGGCCACTCTCGCCCCTCGGGGTTACGCAGGAAGCGAACCCGGCTCCAGGCAGCCACGCACAGGGCGGGCGGCAGGGATGGAAAATCCCCCCCCCCCCCCGCCATGATGGAGCAAACCACAGCTGGAGCCCCCCTCCCCCCCCCATGCCCTTGGGCACATACAGACTGTATCTCTTCTGGGGGGGGAGCCCGGTGCCAGGAGGCAACACCCACAGCCCTAGACATCGGGGGGGGCCCAGGACTGGGCTGGCAGGGGCTGCGGGTCAGGACTGAGGGGCACCGGCAGAGCTGGGGGGGCAGGGCTGGGCTGGCAGGGGCTGCGGGTCGGGAGTGAGGGGCACCGGCAGAGCTGGGGGGGCAGGGCTGGGCTGGCATGGGCTGCGGGTAGGGAGTGAGGGGCACCGGCAGGGCGGGGGGGGGCAGGGCTGGGCTGGCAGGGGCTGCGGGACGGGAGTGAGGGGCACTGGCAGAGCTGGGGGGCAGGAGGAGGGCAGGGCTGGGCTGGCAGGGGCTGCGGGTCAGGAGTGAGGGGCACCGGCAGAGCTGGGGGGGCAGGGCTGGGCTGGCAGGGGCTGCGGGTCGGGAGTGAGGGGCACCGGCAGAGCTGGGTGGGGGCAGGGCTCGGCTGGCAGGGGCTGCGGGTCGGGAGTGAGGGGCACCAGCAGAGCTGCAGGGGGAGGAGTTACAGGAACAGGACTTTCAGGGGGGAGGGGCGATCTGTTTGGGGAGGGGGGTTCCCCCTGGTTTCCTGTAGGGTGATAAATGGATGAACGGCCCCTCCCCCACTTTACGCTTCCTTCAACACCCCCCGTCCCGTCCCCCCCCCCCCCCGCCAGGCCCCAGGGGAAATAGCTCGTCTGTGACTTGCCTTCCTCTGCTAATTTCCGGCTCAGCAGATGGGACCCCCCCCACCCCCCCTGCCCCGTGACCGTCAGGAGGGAAAAGGAAAAAGAATTAAAACAGCCACAGCTGTGCAGGTGCCCCTCACTCCCGACTTGCAGCCCCCTGGTATCCCCCCAGCTCTGCCCCCCACCCCCAGCTCTGCCGGTGCCCCTCACTCCCGACCCGCAGCCCCTGCCAGCCCAGCCCTGCCCCCCCCAGCTCTGCCGGTGCCCCTCACTCCCGACCCGCAGCCCCTGCTAGTCCAGCCCTGCCGGTGCCCCTCACTCCCGACCCGCAGCCCCTGCCAGCCCAGCCCGCTGCCCCGCCTAGGGCTGGCCCTCGAATGTCAGCGTTCACTGGCGGGCGCTGGGCTCTCACTAGCAGCATGGCAGCGGGGGAGGGTGCGATCGGGTGCCCCTGCCCCACCCCGGGGCTCGGACCCGCGGGCGTTCGGAGCAGGGAGGGACGAGGAGGCAGCCAGACGCCGGCCGGCCGGAGCCACAAACGCAGCCCTGGGCTTGGCCTTGCTGGGCGGGTTGTTCGCTTTGCCAGCCGGGGCCTGGGATCGACTCCGGGCGACGGGGGATCAGAGATGGTCTGAGCGGGTCAGGTCTCAGCTCCGGGCATCTGGGGAAAACTCAGCGGGGGCTGCGGGTCGGGAGTGAGGGGCACCAGCAGGGCTGAGTGGGGGGCAGGGCTGGGCTAGCAGGGGCTGCGGGTCGGGAGTGAGGGGCACCGGCAGAGCTGGGGGGGGCAGGGCTGGGCTGGCAGGGGCTCTGGGTCGGGAGTGAGGGGCACCGGCAGGGCTGAGTGGGGGGCAGGGCTGGGCTAGCAGGGGCTGCGGGTCGGGAGTGAGGGGCACCGGCAGAGCTGGGGGGGCAGGGCTGGGCTAGCAGGGGCTGCGGGTCGGGAGTGAGGGGCACCGGCAGAGCTGAGTGGGGGGCATGGCTGGGCCAGCAGGGGCTGCGGGTCGGGAGTGAGGGGCACCGGCAGGGCTGGGGGGGTGCAGGGCTGGGCTGGCAGGGGCTGCGGGTCGGGAGTGAGGGGCATCGGCAGAACTGGGGGGGCAGGGGCTGTGGGTCGGGAGTGAGGGGCACCGGCAGGGCTGGGCTGGCAGGGGCTGCAGGTTGGGAGTGTGGGGCACCCCCCAGTCCCATTGATAGTTTCTTTAGTCACGTGCACTCGGGGCTGCTCCCTTTCACGTGGGTTGTGCTGCCCCCTGGTGGCCGCTCTGGCCAATTGCAGCCACTCCACACAGACCGGACGCCTGGGTCCCAGTCCCCCGCCCGGACGCCTGGGTTCACTCACCCTCGCCCCTCCCCCCTAGGGGACGGCTTGCGCTGCTACACCTGCCTGTTCCCCACCATCGGCCCCCTGGGACTGCCTGAAGTTCGTCACCCCCTGCGCCCGCCGCGGCGCTGCCTCACCTCCGTCGCCAGGGGCCGCCGAGGTCAGGCCGGCCGGCCGGGCACCGGCCCCGTCGCTGGGGGGGGGGGCGCACAGCGGTGCCGGCGGAACTCCCTGCGGCCAGATTTCAGCAGCACAGCAGGGAGCCAGGCCCCGGGGGCTGAGCCGGGGTTACTGGGACAGGCTGATGGTGGGAGCGGTGGGATTCCCGGCCGCAGGGGCTGGGAAGGGGCCGGGGGAGCTGCCCTCGGTCTCCGTCTCACTCACTCCCTCCCTCCCCTGCCCCCAGGTGCCCTGGAGCTGCTCGTCTATGAGAAGAGCTGTGGGGAGGCCAAGCTCTGTGGGGCCCGGGGGACGCGCTGGCTGCTGGGGGCCAATTTCACCTACTCCACGGCCTGCTGCTCTAGCGACCTCTGCAATGGGGGGGCCCGGCCGGCCTGGGGGGCGCTGGGGGTCACCCTGCCCTTCACCCTGCTGCTCTGAGACCCCCCCAGAGCCCTGGGACCCACCGTCCTCCAGCAGCTCTGAGACCCCCCGAGCCCCTCCCCGCTGCCTGGGGCCTCAGCCCCTGACCCTCTCAGAGCCCCCCACCCAGCCCTACCCCCCCACACCATCCTCCAGCAGCTCTGAGACCTTCTCTCTAAGCCCCCCACCACCATCCCAGCTCCGTCTCAGCCCCAGTGCTGGGCTCTGCCCCCCTCCAAACCCCATTGCGAGCCCCCTCCCTCCTCCCAGCCCACCCCACAGCACCTGGGACCCCTCCTCTTCCCTGTCCCCCCCCTTGAAAGCCCCAAGACACCCCCTCCAAGACTGACTCCCGCTGAAGATCTGTGCCGCCCCCCCCAAATTGTGCTTGGGAAATAAAGAGTTAAAAGCTGCCCCCTGGGGGGTGATTGGAGGAAAGGGGGGGGTGAAACTGGGGGAGGGGTTACAGAGTATTGGAGTTGGTGGGGGAAGTGGGATCAAGTCAGTGGTGGTTTCAAGGCCCCCCTCCCCGGCTCTGCCCCACCTCCTAGCACTCGCCAGGTGGGGCATTGAAGTGTCCGGCTACCTCGAGCCATGTGACCGCTGCCAACCAATCAGAAGTTCTGAATCTCCCCACCCCCCCAAAACTGCCCTCCCTCCCCCCAAACCGCTCCAAGTTCCTACCCCCAGTGCCGGTCCTGGTCTCTCCCCCCCACGCAGGCGCTGGGAGGGAAGCAGGGCCCCTAGGAGTAAGAGCCCGGCACTGCCGTCCCGGATGCCTGGGTCCCATTCTCGGTCTCCAGCTCCCTAGGGGTGAGCGCCCCGCACTGCCGTCCCGGACACCTGGGTCCCATTCTCGGTCTCCAGCTCCCTAGGGGTGAGCGCCCCGCGCTGCCGTCCCGGACGCCTGGGTCCCATTCTCGGTCTCCAGCTCCCTAGGGGTGAGCGCCCCGCGCTGCCGTCCCGGACGCCTGGGTCCCATTCTCGGTCTCCAGTTCCCTAGGGGTGAGCGCCCCGCACTGCCGTCCCGGACGCCTGGGTCCCATTCTCGGTCTCCAGCTCCCTAGGGGTGAGCGCCTGGCGCTGCCGTCCCGGACGCCTGGGTCCCCTCCCCTCCCCTCCCCTCCCCCAGACTCTCATGACTTCACCCAGGGGAGTTTTAAAGGTTTATTTACCAGGTTTAACATTTCAGCGCGAATCCCCTGCCCCCCTCCAGGCCGAGTACAGACCCCCCGAAATCAGCCCCCCCCCCCTTCCAGGCTCTGCAGCCCCCATGCTGGGGTGGGGCCCCGCCGGCCCCCCAGGCTATTTCAGGGCCTTGGCCACCGTCTCGTAGGCCAGTTCGATCTCCTCGGCGTCGGGGCAGGTGCTGGCGAACTCCTCGCGGGCGTAGGCGTTTCGCAGGTACCGGTGGATCCCCTCCAGCGCCTCCGGGATGGTGAATCCCCGATACTTCTTACACACCACCTGGGGGGGGCATGGGGGTCAGGCCGGGCCGGGGCCCACGGAGCGCCGGGGACTGACGGGGCCACGGCCTGACCCATGGCCCGACCCACGGCCCTACAACTCCACAGCCTGACCCATGGCCTGACCCACGGCCCTATAGCTAAACCCACAGCCTGACCCACGGCCCCGCAGCTAGATCCATGTCCCCACCCATGGCCCAACCCATAGCTAGATCCATGGCCCCACGCACGGCTGACCCACAGCCCTATAGCTAAACCCACAGTCCTGCAGCTAGATCCTGTAGCTAAACCCACAGCCGGCCCCACAGATACAGAGATTGATAGATTGAGAAAGCACCAGCCAGACCCACCCGTCCCACGCTCACCGGCCGCTCCCAGATTCTCAGCCGGGAGCCGGAGCCCCCGAGAGCGACAGAGCCGGGGAGAGACTGAAACGCCGTCCCGGGCGCGACACGGAGCCCGAGAAACAGCCCCAGAGACAGCCCGGCTGCAGGATCCCGAGCAACCGAGCACGGCCCTGGGGCCAGAGGAGAGCGCCCCCTGCTGCCCCCCGCCCCGCAGTGCTGCGCCCCCCCCGCCCCCTGCCACCCACCCCGCAGCGCCGGGCCCCCTGCTGCCCCCGCCCCCCAGCACCGCGCCCCCTGGTGGCCCCCCAGCGGCCGTGGTGGCAGCGGCGCCCCCCGGTGGCCGGCCCGGCCCCGGCCCCGCCCCTACCTGGAGGATGTGCAGCTTGGGCAGCAGGTTGCAGTCGGCCAGCGTCAGCTCGTCCCCGTCCAGGAACTTGCGGCTCGAGCGCGTCTCGTCCTCGGCGCTCGTCTCGTCCAGCTCGTCCGGCAGCGGCGCCGCCAGGTAACTGTTCAGCACCCGCAGCGCCTTCAGCAGCCCCTTCTCCAGCACTGGGGGCCAATGAGACGCACGAGCAGACGGAGGGCAGCCAATCAGAAGGGAAGGTCATCGGAATGGGGCAGACAGAAAGGCAGCCAATCGGAATCCAGGGGAGATGGACGGCAGCCAATCAGAAGAGAGGGTAAAGGAAGCGGGGCAGAAAGAGAGAGGTGGCCAATGAGAACAGAGCAGAGATGGAAGACAGCCAATCGGAAGGGAAGGTCGTGGGAGTGGGGCAGTCAGAAGGGCAGCCAATGGGAATCCAGGGTGTGGCATCCAACCAGTCAGGAGAGGGTAAAGGGGGGGAAGCCAATGAGAATCAATAAGGAGATATGTGGCAACCAATCAAAAGGGGGAGAAGCTCACAGGAGCAGAGAGGCAACCAATCAAAATCCAGGGAAGCTGGGAGCCAGCCAATGAGCATCAAGGCGAGATCAGAGGCAGCCAGTCAGAGGGGAAGGTAACCCAGGAAGGCCAGAGATGTAGCCAATGAGAATTTAGTGCAGATGAGGGGGCACCAATCAGAAGAGAGGGTAATGGAGGCAGCCAATGAAAATCAAAGCAAGATCTGGGTGATCCAATGGCAGACAGCAGCAGCCAATGAGAACCAAGCGGAGACAGGAGCGACCAATGAGAGGCGACAGAGGGATTGTAGCAACAGAGAGAAGGAGCCAATTAGAATGAGGAGGGAACACAAGGGGCAGCCAATGAGAGGACAGAGCTGGAACCAATCAGAACCAAGGGGAGAGGAGCTGCCAAAGGGACATGTCCAATGAGAACTGAGAGGAGACGCATGCCGCCAAGAGAGGGAGCCAATGAGAAGCAGGGGGTGATGTGGGGTGGCCGAAGAGACACAGAGGGGCCGACCAATGACAAGAGGCAGCCAAGAGACAGAGCCAATGAGAACAAGAGAGAGATAAGTAGTGGCAGAGAGACAGCCAATGGCAATGGGGAGGAGGCGGGGGTTGACTGAGAGGCGGCCAATGGGAACAAAGTGGAGTCAGACAGGCAGCCAAGGAGAACAAGCAGGAGATGGGGGAGGGTGAAGGTTCGCCCAGGAAGCAGCCAATGGAAAGACAGAGAGCGACCTGAGGCAGCCAATGAGAAGTGAGGGGTTTCCCCTCCCCCTCCCCAGGGGGATTCCCCTTCACCCCTCCCCCCGCCCCAAGGATCCCCCTCCCCCACTCACCGGGGTCCTGCGCCGGGTTCGAGTTCTTGATGTAGGCGGAGAACTTGGCGAAGATGTCGAGCCCGGCGGTGTTGGACTCGGGGTTACGGGCGGCCAACCTGGGGTACCTGGGGGGGGCAGTGAGAGATGCAGGCATGTGGGGTCCCCCCTCCTTTGTCATCCACCCCCCCAGACACCCCCTCCTCACACACTCCAGCCCCCCCACACCTCCCCTCCAGCCTCCAAAACCTGCCCCGATACCCCTCCCTCGTGACCCCCGCACTCCGAAGATCCAGCTCCCCCACCCTCCAAAAAACAGGAAACACGCCCCTCCCCCACCCCGGAAAGCCCCTCCCTGGAGTTCTCAGATCCCCCCAGTTCAGCGACGCGGTGGGCGGAGCTACCCCCGGTGGCCAGCGGAACTCCCTGCCACATGACAGGGGTCCCATCCCGCCCTTCCCCCACACACGCTCCCTGCCACCCCGGACCGGCTCCTTGGCACGTACTTGGGGGGGCACAGCACCTCCTCCAGGAACTCCTCAATCTTGTTGGTGTCGGTCCGGACCTCGGTCCCGTACATCAGGAAGGGGAGCTGCCCGCCCGGGCAAAGCTTCTGAACCGTCTCAGTCCTCCTGCAATGAGAGGCGGGGGCTGCAGGTGGGGAGTGAGGGACATGGGGGGGTGGGAGGGGCTGTGGGTCGGGAGTGAGGGGCACCGGCAGAGCTCGGGGGGAATCAGCTAGCAGGGGCTGCGGGTCAGGAATGAGGGGCACCAGCAGGGCTGGGCTCGCAGGGGCTGTGGGTCGGGAGTGAGGGGTACCGACAGAGCTGGGGGGGGGCTGGGCTGGCGGGGGCTGCGGGTCGGGACTGAGGGGCACCAGCAGAGCTGGGGTGGGGGCAGGGCTGGGCTGGGCTGGCAGGGACTGCGGGTCGGGAGTGAGGGGCACCGGCCACGTCTCACTCACCGTTTCGTGTCCACCGTGGTGACGTTGAAGGTGACGCCTTTGAGCCACAGAACCATGAAGAGCCGCTGGGAGAAGGGGCAGTTCCCGATCTTGGCCCCATCGCTGCCGGCCTGGCACAGAGCAGAGGGGTCTCAGCATCCACCTCCCCCGGGCCCCGGAGAGGGGCAGGATTGTCCCCAGAGCTTCCACCTGCCCCCCCATCCTGCCCTGGAGCTGCCATCCCCCCATGGGGCAGGGCTGCCCCGCCCCCCTGGGGACGCCCTGCTCCGCCCCCCTCGTGTTATCTAGGCTGCAATACCGGCAGCCACCACCAGGGGGCGCCACTAGCTATAACGCCTGATAGGTGTCCTGCTGCCATACCCGCCTTGGCCGCCAGGTGGCGCCCCCTTGCTAGACAGACGCCATTGGGGGGGGTGACTGCCATACCAGCTTTGGCCACCAGGTGGCGCTCTAAGTCTGCCCTATAGGGACCCTGCAGCGGGCTCCCCATAGCCCCCCTCAGCTCCCCCAGGGGCTGCGCTCCTCCGCCCACCCCCTCCCGCTCGGTGCCATGGGGGCGGGGCAGGGACTGGATCTCCAGGGATATGGGGGGGGCGCACCCCATGGGGGGGGGGGAAGGCGCTGACTGACAGGCCCTCTCCTGACAGTGCCTTGGGGGCTGACGGGGGGCGGCTGGGGGAGGGGGTAGCAGCAGGAAAGGGAAGGGCCTGTGGGGTGAGGTGGAGTCTGCAGCGGGGTCTGGGGGCAGGAGGGGGTGGGGTGGGTGCAGAGGGGAGGTGGTGTCTAGGGGGGGCAGGGGTGGGGGCAGGAAGGGTTGTCTGGGGCACAAGGGGATGGGGTAGGGGCCAAGAGGAGAGGATGTCTAGGGGGGATGGGAGGCAGGGGTCTCTGGGACAGGAGGGGGTGTTGGGGGCTGGTAGGAGTGTGAGGTTCGGGGCAGGAGGAGGGGCACAGATCTCTGGCTGTTGGGGAGGGAGTTGGCTGGGGGGTTAACCCCTCCCACCCCCTCCAGTTCAGGGGGTCACAGGACACCCTGCCCCCCCCAATGCAGGTGTCACAGGGCACGGCCGTGGAAACAGGATCCCAGCTCCCGAGCCAGATCCTGCTGCCTGTTGCCAACACCCGCCAGGCCTCCAGCCGGTTGCCAGGGAGACGCCCGGCAACCAGCCCCCTCCACCAGGTGACAGGCAGAGCCCATTGCTGGGCAGCTGCTTCACACTCGCCCTTTCTACCAGCACCCACAACCGGTGCCTTTGGATACACAACTACCCCTGCAAAGGGTGGCTACAGTGACACAAGGAACCACCCCTCTCAACTGGGCCACACCCACAGCCGGTTGCTGTAGAAACCGGTCACACCCACACACAAGGTGACAGGCCTGACCGGTCGCCATGGAGAAACAACACACACTGTCCAGTGATGGTTATTACAGAGACGCACCCGCCCCTCCCTGCTATCCCGGACGCCTGGGTTCTCTCCCTGGCTCTGGTAAGGGAGTGGGGTCTGGTGGGGGGGGGGGCTGGGAGCCAGGACTCCTGGGTTCTCTCCCTGGCTCTGGGAGGGGAGTGGGGTCTAGTGGTTAGATCAGGGGGGCTGGGAGCCAGGACTCCTGGGTTCTATTTTTTGAGTGACTACCTGTCTCTGGATGAGGGATGGGACATGGGGCCTTCCCCATCTTGGGGCCTCCAGCTCCGACTCAGCCCCAGAGCAGGGGCCCAGCTGGCTGGGGGGGGGGGCGCAGTGGGGGTTGGGATCCGACTCAGCCTGGGTTCATGGGTTTACCTTGAGCCAGGGAGGGGGAGGCAGCCGGTGGTTTTGGGGACGATTCATCCAAGTCCCAGAAGAAAAATGTTAATGCTGGGCAGGGAGTAGCAGGGGGTGAGGAGTGAGGGGCACTGGCAGAGCTGGGGGGGGGGGACAGGCCTGGGATATCGGGGCAGCGGGTCAGGAGTGAGGGGCGCTGGCAGCCCTGGGGCAGGGGAGAGACCAGGGCTGGGCTATCAGGGGCTGCGGGTCAGGAGTGAGGGGCACCAGTAGACCTGGGTGTGTGTCATATGCCCTATACCGTGAAGTGCTGCAGTGATTCCCCTTTGACTATCCCCTCCCTGCTCTCCCTCGTGAGTCCAAGCCCCCAGTATCCACCTTCACCCAGTCCTCAAACAACCAGAGCCCCGAGATAACACCCAGCACCCCCATTCCCACCTCCAATCTGTCCCCCCTCCCCCTGGGCCGGCGGGCCCCATCCCTGCCCGACACTGTCCGAGGAAAGGAAATGCAGGGCCTGTCCCTTTAAAACCAGCCCCCCTTTCCGTGTAACGCCCCCCCCCCTCCTTACACCAGCCCTGGGGAGACATTCCAGCCCCAGGGACTCCAGGAGGGTTTTATAGGGAGACTCGCCCTTCCCAGGTACAATCTGGCCAGGCGGAGCCGGGAAACGTTGCGTCAACCCGAGGCAGGTTCTTTACTGCACTGTGGTTGGGGCCCGCTCACCCCCTTCCCTACAGTGATGTCACCCCAGCAGGTTATTTCAGTCACATTCCTCCACCCTCTTGGGTTAAATGGTTCCTTCCTCTAACTTCAGTCCCCGCCCCCCAGGTCATGGATCTGCTGCGGGGAGCTGGGGGAGGGGGGGCCAGCAGGGGGCGCCGGGCTGTGGGGAGCTGGGGGAGGGGGGGCCAGCAGGGGGCGCCGGGCTGCAGGGAGCAGGGTGAGGGGTCAGCAGGGGGCAGGGCAGGGGGCTCGTCTGGGGCCTTTCCAGAATCAGGGGCCCGCACCAGGTGCTGCACAGACAGGTAAGGAGAGAGGCAGGCCCTGTTCTGATGAGTTTACTCTCTACCTAGAGAAACCAGAGAGAAATCAGGATCCCCATTCAACAGATGGAAAAACTGAGGCAGAAGAGATCGAGTGACTTGCCCAGGGTCCTCCCTCCTAGGACTGGGGAGAAAACCCAGGAGTCCTGGCTCCCCACCCCGCTGCTCTAACCCACTAGCCCCCACTCCCCTCCCAGTGCCAGGGACAGAACCCAGGAGTCCTGGCTCCCAGCCCCCCCTGCTCTAACCCACTAGCCCCCACTCCCCTCCCAGAGCCAGGGACAGAACCCAGGAGTCCTGGCTCCCCACCCCGCTGCTCTAACCCACCAGTCCTCACTCCCCTCCCAGTGCCAGGGACAGAACCCAGGAGTCCTGGCTCTCCCAGCCCCCCCACCCCCCACCCCCGCCCCGCAACCCAGCAGACCTCACTCCCCTCCCACACCGGAGTCCTGTTCTGCCGTAACTAAAGTTACACTAATTTGCAGCCACTCTGAAGTCCCAGGCGCCGCACCCCAGGGAGTGGGTGAGCCCAGCCCTCAGCCCTGTTTGGATTTTAAACAGACGAAGAAAATCTGGTCCAGGAACCTGCTCCAGCGGAAAACAACAGGAGACAAGCGGGGGTAGCTAGGAAGGAAAACCAGACACAGGAGGGACCATGCACAGCTGAGGATAGAACCCAGGAGTCCGGGCTCTGAGCACCTCCTGCTCTAACCACTAGCCCCCACTCCCCTCCCAGAGCCAGGCAGAGAACCCAGGAGTCCTGGCTCCCAGCCCCCCGCTCTAACCACTAGCCCCCACTCCCCTCCCAGAGCCAGGGAGAGAACCCAGGAGTACTGGCTCCCAGCCCCCACCCTGCTCTAATCAGTATCCCCTCTCTTCCCCTCCCCTGGGAGAGAACCCAAGAGTCCTGTTTTGTATCCCTGCCCCACCCTGATCCAGACACACACACAGGAAAGAGGAAGAAAAAGATGAAAGAGGGGAACAGAGTAGACACCGCAAGAAAGAAAGAAAGAAAGAAAGAAAGAAAGAAAGAAAAAGTCGAAGGAGGAGACGGAGCAGAAGGAAAGGCCGCGACTGCGTTACTCAACTGCTGGGGCGTACAAAGCTCGTACAAAGTTTGGATAAGATCTCCGGGGGGGGGGGGGGGGGCAACACCTAGGGAGGGAGAGAAAAGAGGAGTGGGACAGACCCGTGAAAGAGGCAGACAGTTTAACCGAGCCCATATCCCAGTTAAACCAGCCAGCGAGAGAGAGAACGAAAGGCAGAGAAGGAGGGAAGGAGAGCGAAACAGGAGAGCGAAACAGAAGAGGAACTGGACAGAGCCCCCGGCTGTGTAAACAGAAGCAGCTCCAGTTTGATTGTCCAAGGGGATCTTCAGACCAGTTGAAAAGTTTTCCTCCAATGAAATTTTCCCCGAATCAAACGTTTCAAACTGCAGGCAAAAAAAAATGGTTCCTGCCGAATCACTGGTTTTTCCCCATCTCGGTTTAAAAATTGCCCCAGTTTCAGGTGTTTCAAACCCCGCTCCGGGCACACTGGCTTCCGAGCGGCTTTATTTCGGTTTAGCTTAGTCCAGTTTCTCACCACCGGCCTTGTTTACACGGGAAACTCGCTTCAGTGTTTGAACGGATGCAGGTGCTCCGGGGATGCGTTAGGCGGCCTGGTGGTGGTTTCACGTCACCCTATGTGACAGAGATGAGTCTTTCAGCCGGATGGCCAATTAATTCGAGTTGGCTGCATTCAAGGTAGCGTAGTCGAGCTGCAGTGAGATTGTCCACAGGACAAATTAACTCCCACGATCCCCAGAGCGGGCGGATTAGCCGCCGATCGGTTGTGCCGTTTCAACCCGAAGCCTCAGACTAGGCCCGAAACAGCTTTCAAATCATGCCCCAATTTGAGAGTTGGAACATTTTTCATTCCCGAATTGGGACGAAAAGCCAAAATCTCAACATTTTACGCCACCCGGAAATCTGACCAAAAAACCCGCTTCCGGTGAATCAAAACATTCGGTTCATTTCAAAGTGTTTCATTTCGGTCTGAATCTTTTTAAAACTCAAACTTCCAACCCAAAAGTCGTTTCCAAGCAAAAACCGAAGCTTTTCATTCCAAGAATGGCAAAAACCAGGATGGGTCAACGTTCGCCAAACTTTTCCTCCCTGATTTTTTCACCCCGGAACAGGAACGTTCATTGAAATTGACACCTTCACAAAGGAAATTTTGGTGCTGGGAAACTGGGTGTTCCCCCCGCAGTGCAAAATGTTTCATGGAGAAAATTCACACGCACCCCGTACAGTCATTGGGCGAAGCCAGGCACAAGTAACGCCGCACTCAAGGGAAGATTAATCCAGGACTTTCGTGCTTTCATTAACCCGACCGCTCGTCGTGATTTTTGAACAGCTCTTTTTGCATTAAAAAAAGTGTCGCTTTGTTGATAACGTTGGCAAAACAGGGTCGGCTTTGACAAATCGCCAGACTCAAAAAAAACCCAACAACAAAAGTTGTCCGAAAGTTTTGTGGCTACGTTTTCGAAACAAAACAAAAAAACATTCCGGTTTTACGATTCAAACCGGCTTTTTATCGGGACACTTAAGCTAATCAGACCGAAAGAAGTTTTTTTTAAAAGTTTGAAAACAGGAAGACAACATTTCGATTGACCCAAACTGACCAAACGTTTGGGGGTTTTCAGTCGCGTCTGGTGGAAACGGCCACTTTTCTCTCTCAATTCAGAGCTCTAAGATATTTGTGGGCCGGGGAAGCCAGCACCAACCCAGCTCGGCTGCGTGTGGGGCGATTTCAAATCAGGTTAGAAGCGTCTCAAAGCAGTTTGTATCCGAGGGAGGCGAAACTGCTGTAAAACCAGGGATCACGAGCTGTGCCGGGGGAATTCAGCTCTAGCAAGGGCCAACGGCTGGAAGTTGAAACTGGACAAAGTCAGAGGGGGATAAGGTGTAAATGTTTTAACGGGGAGGGGAGTTTACCAGTGGGACAACTTGCTGAAGGATGTGGTAGAGTCTCCGGTTTTAATTCCAGATGCAAAGATCTGCCCAGGCTGGGCCAGGAATCGCTGCAGGGAAGTGCCAGCCTGTGTCAAACAAGCGCTGGATCACAACGGATCCTCAAATCTAGGAATTTCTAGCTGAATATTAAAGTGCAGGAGTCCAGGTGCTGAATAAAGGGGTGGACGTCACCGGGGAGCAGCGAGCTCAGGGCCCGTGACGCTCAGTGGTTTTCGATTTGGGCGTAGGCCAGGCCGGAGAGAAACAAAACCCGCCCGCCGAGGGAATGCCAGCCATGCAAAGAGCCCGTGTGTATTTGCATCCGGTGCTAACGTTAGCGTCTGTCAATCCGACTTTCCCACCTAGGCCGGTCCAGCACGCGTGTCTTCTGCCGAGCCCGTGACGTCCCGGCCACGCTTGGAAGCGTCTCACACGCAGATCTGAGCGCGGGATCAGGCCGGAGCTGGGCGGTTGCTCAGGTCCTTGGTCATTTTGAAAAGGTGGAGTTGGGGGGGGGGGGGATTAATGGGGGGGGTCAGACAAAGCTTCTTTCTGGCCGAGCGCCCGGCTGAGGAAGCGGTTTCGTTTTCAGCGTCGGAGGAGAGGAAGGATGCAGGTCGCAAAGTTAATCCCCCCCCATCCGCCAAAAAAAGAGAAATCAATCGAAAGCTTCGCATGTTTCTAAGCCACAAAGCTCGTCTGACCAGCCCCGAATTCGGGGGACACGTCGGGGTCCCCCAAGCTGCAGGTTTCGCACACACGCACCCCAGAAAAGAGACGCACCCCCGAGAAGTGCCCCCAGTGATCTGTAGGGCACGGGACAGACCCCGCGTGTGGTGGTGGGGTCCCGGGGTCCCGGCCCAGCACAGGGCGGGGCCGGCTGGGGCCGCGGCACTTCGGGGCCGGCCGGCTGCGGTGGCCTGAGTCCGTTGAAGACACTTCCCCAAATGGGGCCGACGTGAGTCGCCGAGTGACCCCGGGGAAGAGCGGGGGGGAGGGGAGGCGGGACCCACCCAGAGGCCGGGCAGGGAACAGGGGAGCGAGGCAGAGCCGGAGGAGGAAGGCGGGAGAGGAAGGGAGGAAGTGGGGGGGGGAAGCGAACCGGAGCCAGGCGAGGGGCGGGAAAGGGGGTGTGGAAAAGACAGAAGGGGGTGAAGGGGTGTGAAAAGGAGGGGGGGAACGGGGGGAGGGGTGTGAAAGGGGAAAGAGAAAGGGGGGGCAGGGGGGGCAGGAAGGAGTCGGACCCCCCACTTCAGGGGGAAGGAGTTGATCCCCCTCCCCCCAGCTCCCCCCGCCCCTGGGGGGGATTCAGAGGGGGGAGTGAAGGGGGGCTGGGGGGGTCTCTCTCCTCTGGCCCCACTCCCGCTGGGGGCCGGGGGGGGGCAGGCCGGGCTCCCCCCGGGAGGGGGGGTCACTGCGGAGCGGCTCCGGAGTTTGGGCCCCCCCCTTACCTTGACAAACAGCTCCACCTGCGTCTGCTCCTCGGCCATGGCCCGGGGCTGGCTCCGGGGCGGGGGGTTAGAAACGGACAAATCCCCCCCGCTCCGCGGCTCGGGCGCGTTTCAAGGCTCCCCCACGGGGCGGGAAAAGCCGGGGCCGGGCCGGGGGGCGCGAATCGCCCCACTTCGGAGTCCTGCGAGCAACTCTCGGCGCAACACGGAGCCGATCCGGAGCGGCGGGTCCGCCCCGCCAGCCCCACCCAGGAAGAGAGTGAGTCACCGGGGAGGGGAGGGGGCAGGCGGCGGGGGGGGGCTGCCTCTCTCTCCTGCCAGCCCCGCCCCCTCCCCCCGGCCCCCTCCTTCCCCACCTCCCCCCGCGCCTCTGCCCCCCACCTCCCGCCCTCTCCCCTCCCCCCCCCCGCTCCGCTCCGCTCCGCTCCCCCCGTCCGGGACAGACAGACGGTGCCAGTGACAGACTCGCGTCCTCCGGGGCAGCGGCAGACAGAGCGGCCCCCAGGGATCAGGACTCCTGGGTCCTCTCCCAGCTCTGGGAGCGGAGCAGGGGCTGGTGGTTAGAGCAGTGGGGGCTGGGAGCCAGGACTCCTGGGTTCTCCCGGGCTCTGGGAGGGGAGCAGGGGCCGGTGGTTAGAGCAAGGGGAGCTGGGAGCCCGGACGCCTGGGTTCTCCCGGGCTCTGGGTCGAGCAGGGGGGGCTGGGAGCCAGGACTCCTGGGTTCTCCCGGGCTCTGGGTCGAGCAGGGGGGTGGGTACAGGGAGGAAAGACCCACGTGGCCGTGGCAGGGCGGAGACTTGAAGCGACACAATAAACCGCTGTCTTCAGTCATGAATGGGGAGCCCCTGGCGAGGCCACGGAAATCCGGTGTCGGTCATTTCAACGGCTCACAGACCCGCGGGCAGGAAAACTGGAGGGGGCGGGCAGGGATGTAAAATCACCCCACACTGATAACTGACCCCCCCCAGGGGGCTGCGGGTCGGGAGTGAGGGGCACCGGCAGGGCTGGGGGGGGGCAGGGGGCTGCGGGTCGGGAGTGAGGGGCACCGGCAGGGCTAGGGGGGGCAGGGGCTGCGGGTCGGGAGTGAGGGGCACCGGCAGAGCTGGGGGAGGGGGCTGCGGGTCGGGAGTGAGGGGCACCGGCAGAGCTGGGGGAGGGGGCTGCGGGTCGGGAGTGAGGGGCACCGGCAGGGCTGGGTCCCATGTTCCCCTCCCTCCAGCTCTGTTGTTTACCAGGGTCGGGGGAGGCTGATTACAAAGCTCCCCCCACTCCCCCCCCCCAGCCCTTGGGGTGTCTCAGGCCTGACCCAGCCCCATGGGGACCAGAGCCTGCTGCCCCTCCCCCATCCCCCATGTGTATCTGTGTATCCTGCGCTCTCGCCACCCCCCCCCACCCGTCCCTCCTCTCTCCATCCCCCACCCCCCCCAGCTGCCCCGCCCCCTCCGCCCATGGCAGCCGCCTGCTCTGTCAATATTGACCTTGGCAGCTGCCCAGGGGCCTGTGACCCCTGTGGGAGGCCGGGGCCCAGAGCCTGGATCTGGGGGGCTGGGGGACACCCCGGGACCCCGAGCTGCTCCCTGGGGGTCCAGCCGGGCTCCTGCCCACGGGGGCCTGATTTAACCCCTCGTAGCCCATATCCCCCCCCCCAGCACAGCCCAAGGGAGCCCCCGGCTGCAGCTCGGCCCCGGTTACCCATTAACCAGCAGCAGCTTCCCCTGCCCTGGGGCTCAGCCTGCAGCCCTGGGCCAGCACCGGGGTCCCTGGGTAACCAGCCGCCGCGCCCCACCCCAGAGGGGCCGCACCTCTGCACCGGGCGAGGGGTCCCCGTGTCAGCCCCACACACACCGCAGAGCGGCTGCATCTCTGTGCTGGGCGAGAGTCCCTGGGTAACCAGCCGCCGCGCCCCACCCCAGAGGGGTCCCCGTATAACCAGCCCCCACCCCAGAGGGGTCCCCGTATAACCAGCCCCCACCCCAGAGGTGGCTGCGCCTTGGGGTCAGTGACAGGGCGGCCAAACGTAGGGGCCCAGTGAGCCACGAACAAGAATCCTCAGACGTTCGGGGGCCGCGAGATGCCCACAACCTGCCCCATGGGGTGGAGCTGCCAGGGCCTGGGGCTTCTGCCCTGATCTCTCCCCGCCCCCAGGGCAGAAGCCCCAAGCTCCCCCCTGCCCGGCCTGCTAGGCGGAGAAAAAGCGGGGGGCCTTGGGGGCTCCATGAGCTAGAACATGATGGGGGGGGCTGCAGTTCATGGCCTGGCCAGGAGAGGGCAACAGATCATCAACTGCAACCATGAGCAACACAGCCCTGCCGGTGCCCCTCACTCCCGACCTGCAGCCCCCAGCCCAGCCCTGCCGGTGCCCCTCACTCCCGACCCGCAGCCCCCCTCCCAGCCCAGCCCTGCCGGTGCCCCTCACTCCCGACCCGCAGCCCCCAGCCCAGCCCTGCCGGTGCCCCTCACTCCCGACCCGCAGCCCCCCTCCCAGCCCAGCCCTGCCGGTGCCCCTCACTCCCGACCCGCAGCCCCCAGCCCAGCCCTGCCGGTGCCCCGCACACCCGACCCCCAGGCCCCCGCCCCCCTCCCAGCCCTGCCGGTGCCCCTCACTCCCGACCCGCAGCCCCCCTCCCAGCCCAGCTCTGCCGGTGCCCCTCAGTCCCGACCCACAGCCCCTGCTACCCCAGCCCTGCCCATCCCCCCGCTCCACTGGTGCCCCTCAGTCCCGACCCGCAGCCCCCCCCAGCCCAGGGGGACTCTGGCCGTTCGGTGTCCGGCTGTTTCTCTCTCTGGTCCCCAGGGCTGGCGCCTCCAGATCGAGTTTCCTGGCTCTGGCTGGTTGGCAGGAGCAGCTGTCGGCTCCAGGCCCGGGGACCGTCTGTTCATCTCCCCTGGGTGGGGGGAGAGGGGGGGACGTGGGCCCAGGCAACACAGCAGCTGCCACTCGCGGCATCTGCGACTCAGAGCCCCAGGAACCGGCCTCGGGCCTCGGGACAAGGGAGGAAAGTGGCAGAAATAATTAGTGACCTGGCGGCAGCAGGGCCGGAGGGAGCCCAGGGCTGGGCTGGCAGGGGCTGCGGGTCGGGAGTGAGGGGCACCGGCAGGGCTGGGCTGGGGGCTGCGGGTCAGGAGTGAGGGGCACCGGCAGAGCTGGGGGGCAGGGGCTGCGGGTCGGGAGTGAGGGGCACTGGAAGGGCTGGGGGGGCAGGGCTGGGCTGGCAGGGGCTGCAGGTCGGGAGTGAGGGGCACCGGCAGGGCTGGGGGGGCCCAGGGCTGGGCTGGCAGGGGCTTCGGGTCGGGAGTGAGGGGCACCGGCAGGGCTGGGGGGCAGGGCTGGGCTGGCAGGGGCTGCGGGTCGGGAGTGAGGGGCACTGGCAGGGCTGGGCTGGCAGGGGGTGGGTGGGTCGGGAGTGAGGCGCACCGGCAGGGCTGGGCTGGCAGGGGCTGTGGGTCGGGAGTGAGGGGCACCGGCAGGGCTGGGCTGGCAGGGGCTGCGGGTCGGGAGTGAGGGGCACCGGCAGGGCTTGGGGGGCCTTGCCGTCCGCATGGTGCAGTGCTGCTACTGGCCACAAGGTGTCAGGATTGTGCCACTCAACCTCCCTCCCCCGCCTACCCCCCCCTGAGCCCCCTTCCCCAGGGGTCTCCCCCAGGAGCTGGGGGCGGATGCTCCGGTCGGGGGGAGGGGGCCGGCGGGGGGTGCTGGGGGACAGTGTGCGGGGGAGGGGTGGAGGGCCGGGGGGGGGGGCCGGGCTGAGGGCCCCTCGCTCCATGGGGGGGGTACAGGGGCCACCAGCCCCTGGCTTGGGCTGAGCTGACGTTACAGTAGGTCCTGCAATAACCAGCACTTCCGCAAACCCGGAGCCCAACAAACCAGGGAGACCCTACAATAACAACCCCCCCCCCCCAGCGCTTACGGGAGACCCTACAATAACAAACCACCCCCCCCCAGCGCTCACCGGAGGCCCGACCATAACAACCCACCCCACCCCACTTTTGATACAGGAGACCCTACAATAACAAAGGGCGCCCAGACGAGGGGAGCAGACGAGGGGGCGAAAGGGAGGGCAGCTGATGGGGGCAGGGGCTGGGTTCTTTGGGTCTCCCCCGCAGGGGTTGAGCCCCCTGGCCCCGATCCCAGAGTGGGGAAGGTTCATTAGCCAGAGCCGCTAATCAGCTGGCCTGGAGGATTAAGTGGACAGGCTGGTGAGTCACGTGACCGGCTCCCAGCTGGGATCACCCCCCGCCTCCCCCCCCAGCCACTCTGACTCCGAGATGGGCTGGCGAGGGACGGACAGACGGACGAAGCCACCGCCACAGAGAGAACCCAGGAGTCCTGGCTCCCAGCCCCCTTGCTCTAACCCACCAGCCCCCACTCCCCTCCCAGAGAACCCAGGCATCCTGGCTCCCAGCCCCCCCTGCTCTAACCCACCAGCCCCCACTCCCCTCCCGGAGAACCCAGCCGTCCTGGCTCCCAGCCCCCCACCCCGCTCTGACCCATGACCTCCCTGGTTGCTTCCCCTCCCCCCGCTGCCCCCGAGGACCCTGCCCCGGGCCTGGCCCCACGGCTGCCCCGGTCCTTCCTCCGCAGCCTCCGGACGCTGTTCGAGATCCTGGACGAGCAGCGGCGCGGGGCCGTGCACCTGTCGGAGATCGAGAGCCGCTGGGGCCGGGGGGGCCCGGGCCTGAGCCCCCCGGGGGGGGTGCAGCACGAGCGCCTGCCCCCAGGGGTGCTGCCCGCCCTGCAGCAGGTGGCGGGGCCCAGCGGGGGGTTTCTGAGCTTCCCCCGCCTGGTGGCCGGGCTGAGAATCGCGCTGCTCCAGGACCGGGAGCGGGAGCAGGAGCCTGGGCCGGAGCCGGCTGAGACCGGACACAACTCGGCGCAGGAGGGGCCGAGCGGGGGCCAGACGCGTGAGTGAGGGGGCAGGGCGGGGGGCCCGGACTCCTGGGTTCTCTCCCGAACTCCAGAAGGGGGGTGGGGCCTAGTGGTTAGAGCAGGGGGGCTGGGAGCCAAGACTCCTGGGTTCTCTCCCTGGCTCTGGGAGGGGAGTGGGGGCTGGTGGTTAGAGCAGGGGGGGATGGGAGCCAGGACTCCTGGGTTCTCTCCCCGGCTCTGGGAGAGGAGTGGGGGCTAGTGGTTAGAGCAGGGGGGGGGATGGGAGCCAGGACTCCTGAGTTCTCTCCCTGGCTCTGGGAGGGGAGTGGGGGCTGGTGGGTCAGGGCGGGGGGGCAGTGGCAGCTCTCGGGGCTGGGGGTGACGGGAGGGTGGGGGTGGGTACAGGATCTGTAGGGGAATGGAGAGGGGGATGGGCAGCCAGGCGGCTGTGGGGCCAGCCCCCCCCCGGTCTCTCAGGAGGGGGGGTCAGCCTGGCAGCATACGGCCGGGGGCTTAGCAGGGCTGATCCTGTCTGCCCGGCCATGGAGAGCCCCAATCCTCTTAGAGCCGGGCCCGGCCTGGCCCCACGGCCAGCCAGAGCCCTGGGGAGCCGGCCCCACGGCAGCCCCCCTCCTCTAACCCACCAGGCCCCGATGCTGCCCCCCCCACCCGCCCACCTACCCCAGCTCCCGCGGGCGCCGCTCCCAGCGTCTCGCCCCCGGCCTGGCACCTGGGAGCTTTCGCTCGGGTTAAGCTGCAGATTAAGGCGTCTAATCCGACCCACCGGCCGGCCCAGCGCCAGCCCCAGCTGCTGCGGACGCCTCCCTTCCCGGCTCGGCCCACGAAACACCCACCGGAGAGTACGAGCAGCCGCCCCGCCCCAGAGGTGGCTGCATCTCAATGCCAGGGGGGGGTCCCTGTATAACCAGCCGCCCTGCCCCAGAGGTGGCTGCATCTCAATGCCAGGGGGGGGTCCCTGCATAACCAGCCGCCCCTCCCCAGAGGTGGTTGCATCTCGGTGCCGGGGGAGGGGTCCCTGTGTAACCGGCCGCCGGCCCCAGAGGTGGCTGCATCTCAGGGCCGGGGGAGGGGTCCCTGGATAACCGGCCGCCGGCCCCAGAGGTGGCTGCACCTCCGCCCTGGGGGAGGGGTCCCTGGATAACCAGCCACCCCTCCCCAGAGGTGGCCGCATCTCAGGGCCAGCTCTAGCCTGGGGCCCCTGGGCACGTGAGACAGAGCCCAGAAAATCTTGGGTCTAACGGTGACAGGGAGGGAACACTCACCTCAAAGAGCCCGGGGGCTGCGGGTCGGGAGTGAGGGGCACCGGCAGAGCTGGGGGGAGCCCGGGGGCTGCGGGTCGGGAGTGAGGGGCACCGGCGGAGCTGGGGGGAGCCCAGGGGCTGCGGGTCGGGAGTGAGGGGCACCGGCAGGGCTGGGGGGAGCCCGGGGGCTGCGGGTCGGGAGTGAGGGGCACCGGCGGAGCTGGGGGGAGCCCAGGGGTTGTGGGTCGGGAGTGAAGGGCACCGGCGGAGCTGGGGGGAGCCCAGGGGCTGCGGGTCGGGAGTGAGGGGCACTGGTGGGGCTGGGGGGAGCCCGGGGGCTGCGGGTCGGGAGTGAGGGGCACCGGCAGGGCTGGGGGGAGCCCGGGGGCTGCGGGTCGGGAGTGAGGGGCACCGGCAGGGCTGGGGGGAGCCCGGGGGCTGCGGGTCGGGAGTGAGGGGCACAGGCAGGGCTGGGGGGAGCCCAGGGGCTGCGGGTCGGGAGTGAGGGGCACCGGCGGAGCTGCCTACGTGCGGCCGGGCATTGGGCAGCACAGCTGTGTCTGCGGCGGGGGGTGGGGGGGTCGCTCCTGGCGCCAGGCCCCGGCTGCCCTGTTCCTGCTGAGTCGGCCGGAAGCCCCGGCTCTGTCCCTCCCTCTGTCTCCTCGGGAACCCAGCCCCACGGGCCCCTCAGTCCCCCCCAAACTCTCCCTTGCCCCTTAAATCCCTGCCCCCCCCCTTCTCTACCGTGTGCGGCAAACCCGAGCCAAGGGGCTGAGACACAAGAGAGGGGGAGGGGGGAGCCCAGGGCCGGACTGGCAGGGGCTGCGGGTCAGGAGTGAGGGGCACCGGCAGAGCTGGAGGGGGCAGGGCTGGGCTGGCAGGGGCTGCGGGTCGGGAGTGAGGGGCACCGGCAGGGGTGGGGGGGGCAGGGCTGGACTAGCAGGGGCTGCGGGTCGGGAGTGAGGGGCACCGGCAGGGCTCATGGGGGGCAGGGCTGGGCTGGCAGGGGCTGCGGGGTGGGAGTGAGGGGCACCGGCAGAGCTGGGGGGGGCAGGGCTGGGCTGGCAGGGGCTGCGGGTCGGGAGTGAGGGGCACCGGCAGAGCTGGGGGGGGCAGGGCTGGGCTGGCAGGGGCTGCGGGTCGGGAGTGAGGGGCACCGGCGTGGGACGCCCGGGGCCAGTTAATTACATTGACGAGGGTCGTGTCCGTGTCTCCAATACGAGGATCGATGGATCAGTACAGGCCCAGCCGGGCAATCAATGAGGCCCTGTAATTAATTAGTGGTTTAATTACAGCAGCGAGGACGGGACAAGGGGACAAAGGCCCCCAGAGGGGACAGGCCCCTGCCCCATTCCCTGCCCCCCGAGCCAGCCAGTTCCCGCCCTGGGGCCTGATGGGAGCCGGTGGCCCCTAGAGGGGACAGGCCCCTGCCCCATTCCCTGCCCCCCTGAGCCAGCCAGTCCCGCCCTGGGGCTGGGGGGAACCGGCACCCCCAGAGGGGACAGGCCCCGTGCTCAGGCTGGGGCTCACCCCCACCCTTTCCCCCCAGGTGAGGGGGAGCCGAGGGGCGTGACCCGATCCCGCAGCATCAACAGCTCCCTGAGCCAGGCCGGGCGGCCCCGGAGCCTCCGCGTCCAGAAGGAGCCGCGACGCCACACGATCACCCACGGCATCGACTACGGGGCGGTGAGTCCCCCCGGCCCAGCCCAGTGCCCCCCACTCCCGACCCGCAGCCCCCCGGGTGCCCCCCAGCCCAGCCCCGATCCCCCCACTCCCGACCCACAGCCCCCTGGGCCCAGCCCCGCCCGGCGCCCCCCACTCCCGACCCGCAGCCCCCCAGGTGCCCCCCAGCCCAGCCCCGATCCCCCCACTCCCGACCCACAGCCCCCTGGGCCCAGCCCTGCCCGGTGCCCCCCACACCCAACCCGCAGCCCCGCAGGGGCCCCCCAGCCCAGCCCCGATCCCCCCACTCCCGACCCACAGCCCCCCGGGTGCCCCCCAGCCCAGCCCAGTGCCCCCCACTCCCGACCCACAGCCCCCTGGGCCCAGCCCCGCCCGGCGCCCCCCACTCCTGACCCACAGCCCCCTGGGCCCAGCCCCGCCCGGCGCCCCCCACTCCCGACCCACAGCCCCCTGGGCCCAGCCCCGCCCGGCGCCCCCCACTCCCGACCCACAGCCCCCTGGGCCCAGCCCCGCCCGGCTCCCCCCACTCCCGACCCGCAGCCCCCCAGGTGCCCCCCAGCCCAGCCCCGATCCCCCCACTCCCGACCCGCAGCCCCGCGGGTGCCCCCCAGCCCAGCCCCGATCCCCCCACTCCCGTCCCGCAGCCCCTTGGGTCCAGCCCGGTGCCACCTACTCCTGACCCACGGCCCCCTGGGCTCCCCCCAGCTCTGCCGGTGCCCCTCACTCCTGACCCGCAGCCCCCTACATGTTCTCTACTGGTGAAGAACAGAAATAATTACTGAAGTCCTACAGGATGGGAGGAAATGGGGCAGGGGCCTGTCCCCTCTGGGGGGCACCAGCTCCCATTTGGCCCAGGCTCGGGGGGCAGGGAATGGGGCAGGAGCCTGTCCCCTCTGGGGGGCGCCGGCTCCCATTTGGCCCAGGCTCGGGGGGCAGGGAATGGGGCAGGGGCCTGTCCCCTCTGGGGGGCGCCGGCTCCCATTTGGCCCCAGGCTCGGGGGGGCAGGGAATGGGGCAGGGGCCTGTCCCCTCTAGGGCCGGGGGGGCGTTTCTTTCCGTCCCCGTCTCTGTCCCCCTGCCTGGCCCAGCCGGGCGGAAGCCGGGGCTTAGGGGCCATTGTCTCGGCGCCGCGGGAAATGCTGCGCTCAGCAGCCGGGCGGCTTAGCCGGGCACAGGGTCCCCCCCCGCCCCACCCCCGGGCTCCCCGGGCCGGGCCCCTCAGTCAGCACCGGGCTGGGCTGCCGAGCGGGAGCCGCCGGATGGGCAGAGAGGAGGGGTGAAGGGGGCAGCGCGGAAGGGGAAGGACACGGAGTGGGGGCTGGATGAGGGCGGGGGCTCCCCGCTGGCCCCCCCACCCCACCATGCGGCGCTGCCCCCTGCTGTCGCTGCTGCTGCCCCCCGGGGCCGTTCAACGCAGCTACACCATCCTCATCCTGCCCCTGGGCACCGGGCTGGGCAGCTGGGAGGCAGAGCACTTCTTCCTGGGGGTGAGTGACAGCCCCGCCCTCGGGAACCCAGGCGTCCAGGGCACCCGGCTCTAACCACCAGCCCCCACTGCCCTCCCCGAGACAGGGAGAGAACCCAGGAGTCCTGGCTCCCAGCCCCTCTGCTCTAACCCACCAGCCAGCACCTCCCGCTCTAACCACTAGACCCCACTCATCTCCCAGACTCTGGGGGGAGAACCCAGGAGTCCTGGTTCCTAGCCCCCCCCCTCCACTCTAACCACCAGCCCCCACTCCCCTCCCAGAGCTGGGAGAGAACCCAGGAGTCTTGGCTCCCAGCCCCCCTGCTCTAACCCACCGGTCCCTCACCTTCCACTCTAACCACTAGACCCCACTCCCCTCCCAGACCTTGGGGGGAGAACCCAGGAGTCCTGGCTCCCAGCCCCCCCCTCCCCAAGCTGGGGAGAGAACCCAGGCGTCCGGGCTCCCCGCCCCACACTGACCCCCGTCTCCCCCCAGCTGCAGCGCAGGCAGGCGCGGGAGCGGGAGCGGGACGCGCTGCTGCAGGGGCTGGAACTGGCCGAGCGCCTGCGGGGCTGGTACCGGCGCCACCTGCTGGAGGCCCAGCGCAGGCAGGAGCAGGTGGGGGCGGAGCCGGTACGTACCATCGCCACCTTAATACGGGGGGGAAATGGGTCAGGTCATTGTCTTTGGGGGGGATGGGAGGGGTCAGATCGGTCCATTGTCACAATGGGGGGGTGGTTGGTGTTTTTAATTGAGGGGTGGGCAATAGATCAGTCCATTGTTTTTAATAGGGGTGGATAAATCCATTAGCCTGGGGAACACGGAGCAAACCATTTTTATTGGCAGGAGGGACGGATCAATCCATTGTTACTGTGAGGGGGACTGGATTGATCTGTTAGTATTAATTAGGAGATGGGGATGGATCGATCTTCGGGGTGGATCAAACCATTGTGATTAGAATGGGGATGGATCAGTCCATTGTTAACATGGGGAGGTGGAAGGATCAGTCCATTCGGATTATGGGGGGAATAGACTGGGCCATTGGTATGGATAGGGTGGTAATGGAGCAGGCTGTTGTTACTGAGAGGGGTGGTGGGAGCAAAGCTCAGTCCATTGTGTAAAGTGTGAAGGGAGTGGTTTGGTCCATTATTAATAATGGGGGGTGGAGCAGTCCACTGTGTTTAATGGGGGGTGTGGAGAGATTATTTCATTATTACTGTACAGAGGGGTGAGGGTTACCAGGTGTCCGGTTTTCGATAAGGGACCCTGGGGGCTCCGGTCAGCACCGCCCATTGGGCCGTTAAAAGTCCGGTTGGGGGTGCTGTGGGGCTAAAGCAGGCTAATCCCTACCTGTCCTGGCTCCGCGCTGCACCCCAGAAGCAGCCAGCAGGTTCAGCTCCTAGGCAAGGGGGCCACGGGTCTCCACGCGCTGCCCCTGCCCTGAGCACCGGCTACGCACTCCCATTGGCTGGGAACCATGGCCAATGGGCGCTGTGGGGGCGGTGCCTGCAAGCAAGACAGGTGCATGGAGTCTCCTGGCCCCTCACCTAGGACCCGGACTTGCTGGCTGCTTCCGGGGTGCACGCAGAGGAGTCAGAGGGGCCAGGACAGGCAGGGAGCCTGCCTTATCCCCCACCCCATTGCCCCACTGACCAGGAGCCGCCCAAGATAAGCCCATGTCCTGAACCCCAACCCCCTGCCCCAGCCCAGAGCCCCCTCCCACACCCTGAACCCATCACCCACTCTGGCACCCCAACCTCCTGCCTCAACCCACAGCCCCCTCCCCCACACCAAATCCCTCGGCCCCACCCTCCCACCTAGAGCCCCCTCCTGCACCCCAAACCCCTCATCTCCAGCCTGACTCCAGAGTCTGCACCCCTACCCCCTGCCCCAACCCAGTGAAAGTGAGTGAGGGTGGGGCAGAACAAGCCACCGAGGGAGGGGGACTGGGTGGGGGCGGGGCTTTGGGAGGGGGCGGGGCTAGGGTGTTCAGTTGTGTGTGACTAGAAAGTTGGCAACCCTAATTGAGGTGGGTTGTTCTGTTATAAAGAGTAGGTGGGGTGGATCAGTCCATTGTTATCATTGGGGTGAATGGACTGGTCCATTGTTATGTGGAGGGGAAATGGACTGGTCCATGGTTACCATTAAGGGGGAATGGACTGGTCCATTGTCACTGTCTCATGGAGAGGAAATAGACTGATCCATTGTAATCGCTGCGGGATAAATGGGTCCACGGTATTATTGGGAGGAGGCAATGGGTCATTCCATTCTTATTATTATGGGGATAACGGGGAGGAACAGTCCATTGTTACTAGTGGATGGAGGATATTGGATCATTCCATAACTATTTAGTGTGGATGGATCATTCCATTGTTTAGTGTTGGGGGGAGTGAAATGGATCATTCCATTGTTCCCATGATGGAGGGGTGAACTGTGATATGGGATGCAGTGGGTCAGCCCAAGCTGCCCAGGGTGGGTACAGGGGACCCAGGCGTCCGGCAGGGGACCCAGGCGTCCGGCAGGGGACCTGCAGGCTCGTTGCAGGAATTTTCCCCATTGACTATTTCTTCTCCCCTCCCACCAGGATTATTTCCCGGATTCGTGCCCCAATCAGAGCTGCCTCCTGCTGGCCAAGATCCAGGAGGTGAATCTTGGGCTGCGAAACCTACTGGCCAGCCCTGGAAAGGTCAGCGGGGGGGTGGGGGGCTAGCAGGGGGCTGCGGGTCGGCAGAGCTGGGGGGGCAGGGCTGGGCTGGCAGGGGCTGCGGGTCGGGAGTGAGGGGCACTGGCAGAGCTGGGGGGGCACGGCTGGGCTGGCAGGGGCTGCGGGTCGGGAGTGAGGGGCACCAGCAGTGCTGGGGGGGCAGGGCTGGGCTGGCAGGGGCTGCGGGTCAGGAGTGAGGGGCACCGGCAGAGCTGGGTGGGGGAGGAAGGGGGAGCTATGCACTCTCTTGGCTAGTATGAAAAGGGACTCGATGGATCTGTTCTTCCCCCCCATCCAGGCTGACCCTCCCCCCTGCTTCTCCTCCAGCCGGTTTGGGGTCCCCCTCTTCCAAACGGGGAAGCAGCAGGAATTTCAGCAGCAAGCCGTGAACGTGCTGAAGGAGCAGAACCGCCTGCTCATCAAGGTACGGAGGTGGTCATGGGCCCGGGAGGGGGAATTCGGGACTCGGAAAATGGCAGCAGAGAAGGGTTCAAGATGGCCGACTCTGCAAAGTCCACCCTGCCTCCCTCAGGGTGCAGCAACTGGTCAAGATGGCCAACTCTGTGGGGATCTCTGCCCTGTGGCTTGGTTGCCTCAGAAGTCGCATAACAAGATGGCCACCTGATCGCTCTATTCCTAGAGTGGCAAGGGGTGAGATTCAAGATGGCTCACCACACCCAGCTCTGCCTTCTGGCAAGGTTGGGTTTGAGTCCCGGATTCAAGATGGCGGCCTAGGGTGCCTAGCGGTGAGGTTGGGCGGGGGGTAGGACAACGAGTGCAGAGCTCTTCGCTGCCATGTTTCAGCAGTGGGTTCAAGATGTCCGCCTCACGAGTCTTCACTGCCAGGTAGCCAGGAGGTGAGGCAAGGAGGTAGCGCCCCAAGATGGCCACCTGGGGAAGAGGCAGTGCCACCAGACGGCCGCCAGAATGGTCTTCCTTGATAGATTGGGTGAAGGCCCAAGATGGCCGCCCAAGAAGCGCAGGATAAGTAACGGGCAGCGCAACAAAATGGCCGCCTGAGACGTCTTCCCTGCCCCGGAGCATCCAGGTTGGGCTCGGGCAGGGGGCTCAAGGTGGCCGGGAGGTTGGCGCCACCCGCTGGCCGCCCGAGGAGTCCGCGCTTCCCCCCTTCCCATCCAGGGGCGTGGGGAGGGAGGCCAATATGGCCGCCCGAGCGTGACCGATGTCCTCTCGGCGGCAGGAGGTGTCGGAGAAGAGCGACCGCATCGCCCAGCTGGAGCAGGAGAAGGCGGCTCTGTGCAGGCAACTCCAGGAGAGCCGGGGCTACCGGCTGCCCAGCCACAAGGAGTCGACCTTCATCTGACAGACGAGGTCACTTCCTCCCACAGACCTACCGGACGAGGTCACTTCCTGCCACAGACCTACCGGACGAGGTCACTTCCTGCCACAGACCTATGGGACCCAAGTCACTTCCTTCTGAGAGAAAAGACGTAATTTTCTCCTGGGGCAATGATGTCACTTCCTGTCATTCTCCCAAGGCCAGTGAGGTCACTTCCTTCTACCCCACCCCCCAGTGCAGTCATTTCCTGCTGGACCTGGAAGGAACTAGCTCACTTCCTCCTCCTGTCCTATTATGTCATTTCCTCCATCCTATCATTGGTCCATGATGTCACGCTCCTGATGGTATTACATCATCGTCAGATTCTGCTGACATCACTTCCTCTTCAGAGCCTGTAGGCGTCACTTCCTCCTCCTTGCTTTTTCTGATGATGTCACTGATTTCTTCACTTCCTGTCCCTTCTTCCTCCAACCCGTGTGGTTGTTTCATAGTCAAGTCCAACCCTGCCCCACCCTCCGAGGTCACGGCCTTTCTTATGGACACACACACAGCCTGACACAACCACCCCATGATGTCACACTCCTGGCTTCCTGTCATCTGGGAGCCTCCCGATGACATCACTTCCTGGATTATGGGTAACAAGAGGGCTAATAACTGACTGTCCAAAGAGGCTTTCAATGGGGAATACCCACAGTGCTTTGCACCAGCACCCGCATAACCCTTAGCTATAGATCTATGAGGTCCCCATCCCACCCTGCATACTCCTCTACTTCCCCCGCACCCACCCACCCCCACCCACACACCCACCTCTCAACCCGCACTTTTACTTGTGTGCATTTTCAGAGTTCCCTCCCTGACCCCTTTGTGGGGTCTGACACATTGTCTATGTCTAAGTGCCCTCTAGTGGCTGGATTCAGACCTGCGCGTGTGTCATTAGCCCTCTAGTGCTTAAAGCTGATGGGGATTCTCCTTCCACCACCTACCTTTACCCCCGGCATCCCTTTGACAACACATAGCATGAGCTTTACCCTCCGTGTTAGCCCCCATCCTCCCCCACTTCAGACGATGGATGTGGGGGGAAGACTCCTCCAAGGTATTTATTCTAATCGCTGTAAATAGACCGATTGCAATTAATATAATAAACTTGGCCAAAAGGAAAGGACAGAATTCAAGCTTCACTTCTTCATTCAGTGTCCCACTCCCCGCCTCGCTGAGCCAGGGATTGGGGCTGGATGGGAGCCAGCGCCCCCTAGAGGGGAGAGGCCCCTGCCCCATTCCCCGCCCCCCTGAGCCAGCCAGTCCCTGCCCTGGGGCCGGATGGGAGCCAGCGCCCCCTAGAGGGGAGAGGCCCCTGCCCCATTCCCCGCCCCCCTGAGCCAGCCAGTCCCTGCCCTGGGGCCGGGTGGGAGCCAGCGCCCCCTAGAGGGGACAGACCCCATGTCCCAAATCAGAATTGGAACTCACCTCTTCTGCGGCATTATCAATTTTCTTTATTAACAGCAGTTTAATTTTTTTTTAAAAGTGGTATCTTTAACCAACCAAAAAACAAAAACAAAACTAACAAAAAAAAAAAAAGCACAAACACCCAAACAATAAACCCAATTTAAAATCATCCCCCAGAAATACCAGAATCACCGGAAATAAATATAATCCAAAAATAATTCACTTACTGAAAATAATTAGCCAAAATATACAAATCAGCCACAACTCTTCCAACCATTAGGAGATGAAATTTAAAAAGCATCTCGGGTCAGGACGATCATGGGCAGCTTCGAAAGGCAGAACAGAGATCCCAGCCCCGTCATGCCAGGCATTGCAAACCCCGCCCTCCCCAACTAAGATCAGGGCTCCAGGTGCTGCACACACCCCTCCTGACTGAGATCAGGGCCCCTGTTGCACTAGGTCTGCATACAGACATGGGATAGTTTCAGCCTTGAAGTGCTTACACACTAGACAGACCAAGGGGAAACTGAGGCACAGACCAGGAAAGCGACTTGCCCAGAAGAGGCAGGAATTGACTCCAGGAGTCCTGACACGCAGCCTTATGCATTAACACAAGGCAGCCCGGCCATTCTGTGCTCTGCGGCCTAGGAGAACGTCCAGCAGACAGGCACCCAGGAGGTTCTGAGTTCAAATCCCACCGCTGTGACTGAGAGGCCCCGACCTCCAGGAGCTGTCGCCATGACTCACACTGGGCGTTGGTGCTGGGAAATGGAGTCAGGGTGTAACATTCATCCCCCAAAGTTGGGGGAAAATATATTATTTTTTGCTGGAAATTATTCATACTTCTGGTGTCAGTTCAGAAAAGCATCTCAAATAGCCCATCCCAGATTCCCGACTTGGGGGTGTCACGGTATGAACCCCCCCCCCCTCCCCTCCACACACACACTGCAGGGTGTTAGAGCCACACAGTCACCGGTCCCTTTTCTCCCAGCAGCCCCCAGTGCAGCTGCAGAGGAGAGCTGACCTGGATGCTCTACCACAGGGGTCCCCAACCCCCGGTCTGCGGCCCGGTACCGGTCCACGGCCTCTTACAAACCGGGCCGCGAACCGACCCAGTGGACCTCCCGCAGGCGTGCCTGCGGGAGGTGTACCCGAGCCGCGGGACGAGTGCTCCCTCCGCAGTCATGCCTGTGGGAGGTCCGCTGCTCCCGGGGCTCCGGTGGACCTCCCGCAGGCATGACTGCGGACGGTTCGCTGGTCGCGCGGCTCAGCTGGACCGCCCACAGGCACGCCTGCGGGAGGTCTACCCGAGCCGCAGGACGAGCGCTCCCTCCGCAGGTCCCTGGTCCTGAAAAGGTTGGGGACCCCTGCTCTACCACATCCTCACGAGAGGGCACCCTATAGTAAGTCTCCTAGCCGGATGCAGTACCACCTGTCTCCACTAGAGGGCACCCTATAGGAAAAGCACTGCTTGCATCCGAAGAAGTGGGTATTCACCCACGAAAGCTCATGCTGCAAAACGTCTGTTAGTCTATAAGGTGCCACAGGATTCTTTGCTGCTTCTACAGAACCAGACTAACACGGCTACCCCTCTGATACCTATAGGAAAAGCGTCCCATCCGGGTGCAGTACCGCTTGTCTCCACTAGAGGGCACCCTATAGGAAGAGCCTCCCACCGGGTGCAGTACCACTTGTCTCCACTAGGGGGTGCCGTAGCCAGGACTGGATGCTGTACCATAGCCCCCCCTGCCCCCCCCCCACACACACACACTAGGGGGACCTGCCGCCAAAGAGCCTGGAGCCGGCCCTTGCCTCGGGCGCAAAGATTCCTTGTTACGGCTCTGACCCAGAGGGACAAAGGATTCCTGCCTTGTGCCAAAGGTCTATGAATGGGTGGAAGAGAAGGAGCCATCACGGGGAATCCCCGAGCTACCCCCTGAGCGGGAACGGGGGCTGGAGCAGGGGAAAGGATTGTGCCCAGACCAGGAAGGCTCCAGTCTGTGATAGCAGCTTATTGGAACATCCAAGTGTGAGATTTTATCCATATTCAGTTTATTACTGTAGTAAGCTTAGACTGGCGCGTTTTATTTTATTTTACTTGGTGGTTCACTTTGTTCTGTCTGTCACTACTTGGAGCCACTGAAATCCTCCTTTCTGTAGTTAATCAAATCACTTTTTACTCATTAATTAACCCAGAGTCTGTATTAATACCTGGGGGAGCAGACAGCCGTGCATCTCTCTGTCAGTGTTCCAGAGGGCGAACGGTTGATGAGTTTCCCCCGTATGAGCTTTATACCGGGTAAAACGGATTGATTTCGGTTTAGACCCCACTGGGAGTTGGGCATCTGGGTGTTAGAGACAAGCACACGTCTGTGAGCTGCTTTCAGGTAAACCTGCAGCTTTGGGGCAGGTAATTCAGACGCGGGGTCTGTGTCGGAGCAGACGGGCATGTCTGGCTCAGCAAGACGGGGTGCTGGGCCCCCAGCTGGCAGGGAAAGCAGGGGCAGTAGTCTGGGCACACTGGGTGGCAGCCCCAAGGGGGTTTCTGTGACCCATCCCCTCACAGGGTTTTCTCAGAGACTCACAAAATTTGGGCCGTTGCATTTGAGGCCTGGTCTACACTAGGCGTTTAAACCGGTTTTAGGAGCGTAAAACCGATTTAACGCCACACCCGTCCACACTGAGAGGCCATTTATATCGGTATAAAGGGCACTTTAAACTGGTTTCTGTACTCCTCCCTAACGAAAGGAGTAGCGCTAATATCGGAATTACCATATCGGATTAGGGTTAGTGTGGCCGCAGATCGACGGTATTGGCCTCCGGGCGGTATCCCACAGTGCACCACTGACCGCTCTGGACAGCAATCTGAACTCGGATGCAGTGGCCAGGTAGACAGGAAAAGCCCCGCGAACTTTTGAATATTTCCTGTTTGCCCAGCGTGGAGCTCTGATCAGCACGGGTGGCGATGCAGTTAAAAATCAAAATAAAGAAAGAGCTCCCGCATGGACCATGCGGATGTGATCGCTGTAAGGGCAGGCAAATCTGTTCTATCAGCGCTCCGTTACAGAAGACAAAATTCAAAATCATTTTTAAAAAATCTCCAGACAGACGCCATAGCAGGGACTCAGCGCACTGCTGCATGACAAGCGTAACAGAAAGCCAAAGAATCAAATGGACGCTCATGGACTGGAGGACTCAAGCTATCCCACAGTTCCTGCAGTCTCCGAAAAGCATTTGCATTCTTGGCTGAGCTCCAAATGCTTCTAGGGTCAAACACCGTGTCCGTGGTGGGTCAGGGCATAGCTCGGCAATTTACGCACCCCCCCCCACCCCCAGAAGTGAAAGGGAAAACAATCCTCTCTTGACTCTTTTACATGTCACCCTATCTGTACTGAATGCTGCAGATAGACGGGATGGTGCAGCACTCAACACCAACATCCTTGCTCCTCCCCGCCATGGGTGGCTGATGGTACAATATGGCTGATATCCATCATCATCAGCAGCCTATTGGCACATGGGGCAGTGCAAAAGGACTGGTAACCATGCAGACTAGCATCCGTGAGGTCGATCAAGGGTGCCTGCCCCTAATTTTTCCTGGTAGATGGTGCAATATGGCTGGTAACCGTCCTCCATCATAGCAACAGGGGGCTGAGCTTCATCAGCCCCCACCCTTCATGTGTAAAGAAAAGATTCAATTGCCCCTGGACTAGCAGAGGGATGCTGGGCTCCTCTCCTCCACACTCCTTACTGTCCTGTCTGGACTATCATAGCAGCTGGAGGCTGCCTTCCACTCATTTCTCACTAACAAGTCACTGTGTCATCACACAAGTGGGGGGACAATGCTATGGTAGCCCAGGAAGGCTGGGGAAGAACGGAATGAACAGGTGGGGTTGTTGCAGGAGCACCCCCTGTGAATAGCATACAGATCATAATTTCTGCAGGATCTGACACAGAGCAGCTGTGCTCTCTGGTTCTATGATACAGTGGTTCTCTAGTACACTTGCCCATATTCTAGGCAGGACTGATTCTATTTTTAGATACCAAAAAGGAGGAATTGACTCAGGGAGTCATTCCCAATTTTGGCTTTTGCGCCCCTGGCTGATCTCAGCCAGGGGCACTTATGACAGCAGCAAATGGTGCAGTGCAAAAGGACTGGTAGCCACGATCATCTTATTACCAATGTATGGATTGGTAGCTGGTGCAGTACGGCTCATAACCATCTCTGCTGTCATGCAAAAGCAAAAGCATGCTGCTGTGTAGCGCTGCTGAATCGCCTCTGTGAGCGGCATCTAGTACACATACGGTGACAGTCACAAAAGGCGAAACAGGCTCCATGATTGCCATGCTATGGCATCTTCCAGGGCAATCCAGGGAAAAAAGGCGCGAAATGCTTGTCTGCCGTTGCTTTCCCAGAGGAAGAAGTGACTGACGACATTTACCCAGAACCACCCGCGACAATGATTTTTGCCCCATCAGGCACTGGGATCTCAACCCGGAAGTTCCAAGGGGCGGGGGAGGCTGTGGGAACTATGGGATAGCTACGGGATAGCTACCCACAGTGCAACGCTCCAGAAATCGACGCTAGCCTCGGACCGTGGACGCACACCACCGATTTAATGTGTTTAGTGTAGACACACGCACTCGATTTTATACAATCTGTTTTACAAAACCGGTTTATGCAAATTCGGAATAGTCCCGTAGTGTAGACGTACCCTTAGTTTCAGCAGCTCAGGAAGTTTTGCTGCAGGACATTTCATTTCCCTGGTGTTTTGCTGAACAGCCGAGAGCCATTGCGGAGCCAGCGCCCTGGTGCCAGCTGCTGGCCGCGCGCCCCCGGACTCACCGGTGGCTGGTGCAGCACCAGGAGCTGGATGAAGGCGAAGTTGGCGTCCCCGGCCGGGGAAAGGGGGTCGGCGCGGAGGGTGACGGTGACAGCCGACCCGGGGGGGGCGCTGCCAGGCACCTGCAGCAAGATGACGCCCGTCGCCGTCTGGTTCCTGCCCAGCTGCAGCCTGCGCGAGAGGCGGGGTCAGCACCGGCGGGGACGGGGCAGGCAAGGGACAGATGGACGGAAGCTGGGAGCCGAAGAGGGACAGACGGATGCTGTGGGGCAAGGAGGGACGGGCAGACAGACCGACCCCGGGAGCCAAAGGACAGACTGACGGACACACCAACCCTAGGAGCCAATGGACAGACCGACCCCGGGAGCCAAAGGATGGATGGGCGGACTGATCCAGGGAGCCAATGGACAGACGGACAGACAGCCTGGGAGCCGAGGGATGGATGGATGGACAGACCGACCCTTGGAGCCAATGGACAGACCGACCCTGGGAGCCAATGGACAGACCGACCCTGGGAGCCAATGGACAGACCGACCCTGGGAGCCAATGGATGGATGGACAGACAAAGCAACCCCAGGAGCCAATGGACAGAGCGATGGACAGACCGACCAATGCAGGGAGCCAGGGGATGGATGGTCGGACAGACCGACCCTGGGAGCTGAGGGACGGACGGCCAGACGGGCGGCCAGCCGGGGGAGCCGAGCACAGACAGACGGACGGGCCCCGGGGGGTTACCGTGGGCTGGAGGTGCTGACGGGGTAGCCGGGGTCGCTGCTCACGGCCAGGCCCAGCTCCTGGGGCTCCTCGGGGTTCCAGACCCACCAGGCGACGGTGCCCGTCTGCCCCGGGAACAGGGGCCCGGCGCTGCTCAGCTGGGGGGAGAACCAGGGAGAGCTGGCTTGGGGGGGGGGAGCACCACAGGCCGACCCCCACTGGGCCCCCTCCCTGCCGCATGGCGACCCCCATAGCCCCCCCACCCCCTCCCTACAGCACAGAGCCCCCATGCCCTCCCTGCACCACGGAGCCCCCCACTGGACCCCCTCCCTGCTGCATCAGTGACCCCCATAGCCCCCCCCACCCCCTCCCTGCAGCATGATGCCCCTCCGACCCCCCCACCCTTCTCCCTGCAGCACAGAGCCCCCACCCCCTGCTTGCAGTACAGCATCCCCCCCCAGAGTCTCCCAAACTCCCTCCCTGCAGCATGATGCCCCCACTGCACCCCGAGTCCCCTCCTTGCAGCAGAGCCCCCCCCCACTGAGCCCCCCCCCCACTGAGCCCCCTAGCGCCGCCCTGGGGCCCAGCAGCACCAACCTGCAGCAGGAACCCCACGGCCGAGGTGACCTGGGGGGCTGGTCTCTCCACGCGCCGGCCCCGGCTGTCGGACCCTCGCAGGATCAGCGCGAAGCCCCCCCGGGGCAGGGCCGGGGGCAGGGCGGCGGCGTAAAGCCCCGTCCCCTTGGCCACTTCCTGGAGCGGCAGCTCCCCGCCCAGCCGCCGGCCCGTGAGGGGGTCCACCAGCTCCACCGCCTCCATCCGGACCGAGCCCCCGCCCGGCCGGGTCAGCCCCGTCACGGCCAGGACCAGCCACAGCGGCAGCCCTGTCGGGTCAGAACCAGAACCGAGTCCAAGCCCCCGTCGAGACGATCCCCGACCACGGCAGAGCCCAAAGCCCTTGGGCTCGGATGCGGACGCTTCTGGGGTGGGGCAGCTGGGGAACAGCCGCACATAACGCCACATGGGGATGGCTCACCCGGCGCGGGGATGCAGCCAGCTCTGGGGTGGGGCAGCTGGGAGAACAGCCGCACATAACGGCTCACCCGGCGCGGAGATGCAGCCAGCTCTGGGGTGGGGCAGCTGGGGAACAGCCACACATAACACCACATGGGGACGGCTCACCCGGCGCGGGGATGCAGCCAGCTCTGGGGCGGAGCAGCTGGGAGAACAGCCGCACATAACAGCTCGCCCGGCGCGGGGATGCAGCCAGCTCTGGGGCGGGGCAGCTGGGGGAACAGCCACACATAACGGCTCACCCGGCGCGGGGATGCAGCCAGCTCTGGGGCGGGGCAGCTGGGGGATCAGCCGCACAACAACGTGGGAGAGGAAGTGACAGGAGATTCACAGCTGAGTGAAAGCAGAGTGACCCAGCACACTGGGGCGCCCCATACACAGCCCCTAGCGCCACCCTGGGGCAATGGGGCAGCCCTGATGGGGGGGGGAGAACCCCCTGCTGATCCCCCCACCCCCGCTCTTACCTCTCACCGGGCGACTGTCCAGCTTGAAGAGTCCTGGGTGGGGCCCCTTGGCCGGGACAGCGAAGTAAGACAGGAAATCCAGCGAGCTGTTGCCTGGTAACAGAGCGGGGGGGGGCCCATTAGGGGAGAGGTCCCGGGCCCCCTTCCCCGCCCCCCCGAGCCAGCCAGTCCCGCCCTGGGGCCGGGGGCAGCTGGCGCCCCCTAGAGGGGACAGGCCCCTGCCCCATTCCCTGCCCCCCTGAGCCAGCCAGTCCCTGCCCTGGGGCCGGGGGGAGCCGGCGCCCCCCAGAGGGGACAGGTCCCCACCCCATTCCCCGCCCCCCCGAGCCAGCCAGTCCCTGCCCTGGGGCTGGGGGGAGCCGGCGCCCCCCAGAGGGGACAGGCCCCTGCCCCATTCCCTGCCCCCCCGAGCCAGCCAGTCCCCGCCCTGGGGCCGGGGGGAGCCGGCGCCCCCCCAGAGGGGACAGGCCCCTGCCCCATTCCCCGCCCCCCCGAGCCAGCCAGTCCCGCCCTGGGGCCGGGGGGAGCCGGCGCCCCCCAGAGGGGACAGGCCCCTGCCCCATTCCCTGCCCCCCCGAGCCAGCCAGTCCCCGCCCTGGGGCCGGGTGGGAGCCGGCGCCCTCTAGAGGGACAGGCCCCTGCCCCATTCCCCGCCCCCCTGAGCCAGCCAGTCCCGCCCTGGGGCCGGGGGGAGCCGGCGCCCCCCAGAGGGGACAGGCCCCTGCCCCACTCCCTGCCAGGTTTAACCCTTTCCTCACCTCGCACGTGCACCGAGTAGTTGCCCTGCGCCTGCACCTCCAGGGTCCAGAGGCCGACGGGCGGCCGGGGCGAGAGCTCGAGCCGGTGGAAAGTCCCGAATCGCCGGCCGGTGCCCAGGGGGCCGCTGGCGGCGTCCGAGCTCTGGGAGGTCCCTGTGGGGCGAAGGGGCAGGTGGGCAGAGGCCGGGACACGCGGATCCCTGCCCCCGATCGGGTGGGGGCGTCTCCCCCTGGACTCACCGCTGGGGTCCCGGAGCCGGAAGGTGCCGACGGCCCCCTGGACGGTCACGATGGCCCCGTCCACCCGGCTGTCG
The DNA here is from genome assembly GCF_020497125.1 of Mauremys mutica. NCBI lineage: Eukaryota > Metazoa > Chordata > Testudines > Geoemydidae > Mauremys > Mauremys mutica. Next base: position 5,210,298 of record NC_059083.1, read on the forward strand.
ATCCAGAAGCGGTGGCTCTCCCAGGCGGCCCGTTTCCTCCGCCCCCTCCGGCCCAGCCCCCCGGGGCCCGAGCTGCCCCCTCTCTGGTACTGGAACAGGGTCACCTGGAAACACGGGGCCCCCACCCCCAAAACACAGCAGCGTCAGCACCGTCCCAGACGCCGGAGTCCCTCTTCTCCATCGCCCTCCAAGAGGTGAGGGATCCTGGGTCCCATTCCCCATCCCTGTCTCCAGCCCCACCCAGGGGTGACAACCCAGCGCTGCCGTCCCGGACGCCTGAGTCCCATTCCCCATCCCTGTCTCCGCCCCCCCGGGGGACAACCCAGCGCTGCCGTCCTGGACGCCGGGGTCCCATTCCCCATCCCTGTCTCCGCCCCCCCGGGGGTGACACCCAGCGCTGCCGTCCCACGCCGGGGTCCCCTCTCCGCACCGAGGAAGAAGTGGTCTCGCCGATGACGCCCGCCACCTGCCGGATGTTGGCGTTGTCGGTGAAGATGATCTGGCCGCCGGAGCTGCGGGCCAGGTCCACATACAGGTCAAAGCGGTCAGGGGCCAGCACCTCCCGCCTCACCCGCGTCCTGGAGGGGTCCTCCGTGATCAGGAAAGTCACCTGGAGAGGAACCAAGAGGAGGTGAGACTCCCCAGGGAGCTGCGAGACCCTGGCTCTGTTATTGTAGGGCCTACTGAAAGCACTGGGGAGGTTTGGGTTTGTTATTGTAGGGCCTACTGAAAGCACTGGGGAGGTTTGGGTTTGTTATTGTAGGGCCTGCTCAAAGCGCTGGGGAGGTTTGGGTTTGTTCTTTAATCGTTAGTGGGGCGGTTTGTTATTGTAGGGCCTACTCAAGGCACTGGGGTGGTTTGGGGTTGTTATTTAATTATTAGTGGGGTGGTTTGTTATTGTAGGGCCTACTCAAAGCGCTGGGGTGGTTTGGGGTTGTTATTTAATCATTAGTGGGACGGTTTGTGTTATATCCGGGCCTAACCCAATGCTCTTTTTGTTTTGGTTTCCTCTTGTTGGAGCGGTTTGTTATTGTAGGGCCTACCAAAAGTATTTTCCTTGTTTTGATTTCTCTCTTCTCTCGGTTCGGACGGTTTGTTATCGCAGGGCCTCCTGGAAGTCCCAACATCGTTTTGCTTTGCCGTTTACCTTTGCTCTGCCAGGTTGTTAGTGTAGGGTCTCTCGGGCATCCGTTTGTTTTGGTAGGGTCTCCCACCCGCCAGGGGCTGCCCACCTTGCACCTGCGCTCCTGGATCAGGGCCTCCACGCTGCTCCGGAGGTGGGCGTCCTTCGCCGAGGCGTCCGTGAAGACGAAGATCTCAGACATGGGGGGCGAGTGCAGCAGGGCCAGCTGGGGGGACACAGAGAGCTGTCGGGGGGCCAGATGGGGGGGGGGCTGTGGGCCGGAGGGACCAGAGAGCTGCGGGGGGGGGAGCAGGAGATCAGAAATGGGGGGTTGTGGGGAGAGGGGGAGGTGCCTAGGCAAGGAAACCGGGGGGGCTGAAGTGTGGGGCTCAGGATTGGATATGGGGGTGCTGTTTCAGGGAGTGGGGAAATGGGGGGATGGGAACAGAGGAGGTAAAAACTGGGAGGTTGGGGGAATCAGGGGAGCAGGATTGGGGGCTGTGGGGTGGAATTTGAAGGGGATGAGAAGTAGGAGGGCTGGGGGGGCAGGGGGAGCAGGACTGGGGGGCTGAGGGTCAGGGATTGGGGGGCTGAGAAGTGGGGAGGCAGGGGCAGGATTGGGGGCCACGGGGCAGGGATTGGGGGGCTGAGAAGTGGGAGGGTCGGGGGGGCAGGATTGGGGGGGATGAGAAATGGGGGGGCCGCGGGGCAGGGATTGGGGGGCTGAGAAGTGGGGAGGCGGGGGCAGGATTGGGGGCCGCGGGGCAGGGATTGGGGGGCTGAGAAGTGGGAGGGTCATGGGGGGCAGGATTAGGGGGGATGAGAAATGGGGGGGCCGTGGGGGGAGGACCCGGCTCCGGTACCTGCAGCGCCGACAGACACATCTCAGGCTCGTCACCCCCGCCCAGGGGGCTGATCGAATTCAGGACCCTCAGGAACTCGTCGGCGTCGCTCGTCTTGTGCACGGGCCCGAAGCCTGGAGGGGGAAACCGAGGCAGGGGGGCCGGGCTCGGGGAAGGGCGGGAGTCAAAGGGCAATCGCCCTAAATCCCGCCGGGCCCCACCCCCGAGCGGCCCCACCCAGCCCCCCAATGCTCCCTCTGACCCCCACAGCCCGTGACCTGTGTCTACACCTGGGGAGCAGCCACTGGCCTGGAATCAGCCCCGGGGGCCCCACACTCCACCCCTGCCCCCCAACCCCGTCCTGCCTCTTTCCGGCTTCCGCCCCGACACTTGGGGCGTTTGGTCTCAAACCAGGGGGTGGAAATCCGGCCCCGGCCGAGAGCGGGCGGGGTCCCCTCCCCGCGGAAGGATTTCGGGAGCTGGCGCTGGGCAGATCCGTGCAGGACGAGCCGGTAACATCGGGGGGTTCCCCTCCCCAGGGGGGCCCGCACCCCCCAGTGCCCCCCCACCGTCGCCCCCTCCCCGGACGCACCGGGGTCGTGGAAGGGGACCAGCAGGTAGGAGTCGGGCTCCTCGGGCCCCCCCAGCCGGCGGGTGAGGATGTCGCGGGCCTGGAGCCGGGCGGCGCCGATCTCCTCGCCCATGCTGCCCGTGGTGTCCAGCACCAAGCTGAGCCCCACGCCGGGGCTGGCGTCCAGCAGCCTGCGGGGCCGGGGGCACAGACGGACGCTCGGTCACCGGCGGGAGGGGACGGGGGGGGGCGACGTCGCGAGGGATGGGGCCAAGCAGGGGGACGTGACCCTGGATCCAGGGGTGGGGCCTGGGGGGGGATCCGGCTGTGGGGGCCGGGGCCGAGTGGGGGGACGTCACCCCAGGATCTGGGTGTGGGGGCTGGGGCCAAGTGGGGGGACACCCCGGATCCAGGGATTGGGGCCAATACAGGTGTGATGGGCCAGGCCTGAGCAGGTGGCCATCACCCCACGAGCCGGGTGAGGGGGGCAGGGCTGATCCGGGGGTGTGGGGGAGGGGTCCCGAGTGGGGTGGGGGCGGGGCTCGCAGTGGGGTGTAGGGGGAGGGGCCCCGAGCGTGGGGGGGGCTCGCAGCGGGGGGGTGGGGGAGGGGCCCCGAGCGTCGCGGGGGCTCGCAGCGGCGGGGTGGGGGAGGGGACCCGAGCAGGGTGGGGGGCAGGGCTCGCAGTGGGGTGTAGGCGGAGGGCCCCGAGCGTGGGGGGGGCTCGCAGCGGGGGGGTGGGGGGGCCCAATAGGGGTGTTGGGGGGGCTCGCAGCGGGGTGTGGGGGGAGGGCTCGTAGCAGGGTGTGGGGGAGGGCCCCGAGCGGGGTGGGGGGGAGGGGCCCCCACCGTGGGGGGGGCGCGCGGCGGGGGGTGGGGGAGGGGCCCCGAGCGTGGCGGGGGGGGGCTCGCAGCGGGGGGGTGGGTTAGGGGCCCCGAGCGTGGCGGGGGGGGGGCTCGCAGCGGGGGGGTGGGGGAGGGGCCCCGAGCGGGGTGGGGGCGGGGCTCGCAGTGGGGTGTAGGGGGAGGGGCCCCGAGCGGGGTGTGGGGGGGGCTCGCAGGGGGGCTCTCACCTCATGAATCGCTTGTCGTGGGCCAGGTCCCGCCGCAGGTCGCGCAGGAACCGGGCCGAGGCCTCGCGGGCCAGGCCGGCCGCCGGGCCGTGCAGATAGTGGTGGGGGGAGAAGAGGGGGGACGAACTGTCCTTGTTTATCCCCCCTTGGGGGTCCCGCAGGCGGCTGCTGTCGAGCTGCCCCCCGTGGCTGCACTTCCCTGGGGGGGGCAGAGGAGAAAGGCTTCAATTAGCCTCCCTGCTCCCCCAAATCGCCCCCCAGGGCCCCCCAAACCCCTCCCTGTTAAAATCTCCCCCCACATTGTCCTGCGGGGTCACCCTCCTCTGATGCCCCCCTATGATCCCAATATCAACCCCCACCCCGCTCCCCTCGCAAAGGTACCCCCCAATTATTGGGGTCACCTCTGCCTCCCCAAACCACAGCCAGCCACCCCTTCACCCCCGAATCATCCAGAGCAACCCTGGGCCCCCGGAAAGGTAACGCACGCATTATCGGGGTCACCATTCGCCCTCAGTATTGGGCGCTTGTTGCCTGCAGCAGAAATAAGCGGCACCCCCTAAATTATTGGGGTCCTGCCCTCTGCCCCCCCAACCTAACCAGGAACCCCAAATCAGCAACTTTCATAGCCCCCCCCGACATTGGTATCACCCCTTAAAATCTTGGGGGGGGGGGCCTCCCTGACGCCTTGGCACACACCAGCCATGCACCCCCAGACTGGTGTTTCCACGTCACCCCCACATAAGCCCTCCCCCTGGGGGGTCACAGCCCCCCTCTGTTCCCTCCGCACTGCAAAATGTTGGGGTGCTGGTCAATGCTGTGGGAAATGGGGGCCTGTGCAGGAGGGAGGGACTGGGGGGGTCACCCCCAAACCCGGCCCCGCTGAGCCCTACCGGGCGGTTTCCCCGGCTCGGAGCCGAAATAGCCGCTGGTCAGCAGCCCGCGCTGCCGGAGCGAGCCCAGGAGGTTCCCCTCGCAGGTCCAGCCGGTGCAGGAGCGGCAGGTCGGGACATCGGCTGCGGGAGAGGCGGGGAAAGGGCGGGGGGTGAAGGTAGGTCCGGCCGGACGCCTGGGTTCTGTCCCCAGCGCCGCCCCGGAACCTCCCCTCCCCCAGGCGACCTCGGGCACGTGGCCGCTCTGTGCCTCGGTTTCCCCAGGAGAAAGGAGGAGAAACGATCTGTGTTACGACTGCGACTCGGTCGGGGCCCGACCTCGGGGGGGGGGGGGTCTCGGCAGCGCCCGGCGGGAGGGGTCCCCGATCTCAGGCCGGGCTGGTACCTCCGGCGATGGAGCCCAGCTCACGGCCGGGTTGGAGCAGGTCCGGGTGGATCCCGCGGTGGCCCAGTTCGACCCAGTTACTGTGGCTGTAGAAATCCTGCCGGGAGGGGGGGAGAGAGATCGGGGGGGGGAGGGAGACGGGAGAGAGATAAATAAATGGACGGACCACGAGCAATCGGCCCAATGGGCCCCCGGCCACCCCCTCCTGGCCTTCTGGGTCACCCCATGGGCCGCCGAGCGTGAGAGCCCCCCCCACCCCCGCACCGCGGGCCGCCCCTGCCCCACGCTGGGCCGGAGGGAAGGGGGCAGCAGCTGGGAGAGAGATGGGAGGAGATGGGCGGATGGACACAGCTGGGCTGGGTGAATGGATGGAGGGAGCAGAGATGGCTGGACAGACAGACAGGGGCAGATGGGGAAGGGACGGACAGACAGAGGCAGAGATGGACAGACGGATGTAGCAGAGATGGATGACTGGATGGACGGGGGGTGGGTGGATGGGGGCATGGATGGATGTACTGACAGGTGGGAGCAGAGATGGACAGAGGGATGGATGGGGAGAGAAGTGGATGGATGGACGGATGGGAGCAGAGATGGACAGAGAGATGGACGGGGGCAGAGGTGGATGGATGGATGGACAGAGGGGTGGCTGGGGGCAGAGGTGGCCGGACGGATGGACAGAGGGATGGCTCGGGGCAGAGGTGGCCGGACGGATGGACAGAGGGATGGATGGGGGCAGAGGTGGACAGAGGGACAGATGGGGGCAGAGGTGGCCGGATGGATGGACACAGGGATGGAAGGGGGCAGAGGTGGAGGGATGGATGGATGGGGGCAGAGGTGGATGGAGGGATGGATGGGGGCAGAGGTGGCCGGACGGATGGACAGAGGGGTGGATGGGGGCAGAGGTGGCCGGACGGATGGACAGAGGGATGGACAGAGGGGTGGATGGGGGCAGAGGTGACCGGACGGATGGACAGAGGGATGGATGGCGGCAGAGGTGACCGGACAGATGGACAGAGGGGTGGACGGGGGCAGAGGTGGCCGGACGGATGGACAGAGGGGTGGACGGGGGCAGAGGTGGCCGGACGGATGGACAGAGGGGTGGATGGGGGCAGAGGTGGCCGGACGGATGGACAGAGGGGTGGATGGGGGCAGAGGTGGCCGGACGGATGGACAGAGGGGTGGATGGGGGCAGAGATGGCTGGACGGATGGACAGAGGGGTGGATGGGGGCAGAGGTGGCCGGACAGGTGGACAGAGGAGTGGATGGACGGACGGATGGCGGCAGAGATGGCCGGACGGACGCTGGGTAACCAGAGGGCTGGAGCTGAGCAGCGCCGGGCGCACAGACGGGGCGGGAGGAGGGGGCGGAGGGACCCCGGCGTCCGGGCGGACCTGCAGCGAGTGGAGCAGCTGGCCGAGGCGCCGGCGGGCCAGGGGGTAGAGCTCGGCGCCCAGGGCCTGCAGCACCTCGCGCCGGGCGCGCAGGAGGGAGGCGGCCGCCGGCCGCAGCAACTCGCCGTCGAAGTGCAGCACCGGGTCGTCCCGCGCCGCCGGCTGGAAGTCCAGGGCCGCGTTGGCGTTGGCCACCTCCGCCAGCGCCGCGCGGAACCGCCGGGCCGACGCCCCGGGGCCGTAATACGCCGCGAACACCTCGTCCGCCAGCAGGGGCCGGCCCTGGTGGGGGGGAGAGCGGCCATGAGACGCCGGGGCCGGCCCTGGGGGGCGCTGGCTGGCGCGGGGGGCGGGGACTGGGGAGTGGGGCAGGGGCCCGTCCCGTCTAGGGGGCGCCAGCTCCCCCCGGCCCCAGGGCAGGGACTGGCTGGCTCAGGGGGGCGGGGAATGGGGCAGGGCCTGGCTGGCTCAGGGGGGCAGGGACTGGGGCAGGGGCCCGTCCCCTCTAGGGGGCACCAGCTCCACCCGGCCCCAGGGCGGGGACTGGCTGTCTTAGGGGGGGGAATGGGGCAGGGCCTGGCTGGCTCAGGGGGGCAGGGACTGGGGCAGGGGCCCATCCCCTCTGGGGGGCGCCGGCCCCCCCGGCCCAGGCTCACCTGGAGCTGCTCCCAGGCGGGGCGCCGGCCGCGGGGGGGCGGCAGGTCCCGGAGAAGCTCCAGGGTGGCGTTGAGCAGCGCGTCCTCCGTCAGGTCCTGGTGGGTGGCGGAGCCCCAGGCCAGGGCCATGGCCCGCGACCAGAAGTTGGGGAAGAAGCCGAGGGCCCCGTGGGGCGCCAGGAGCAGCAGGGGCAGGACCCACAGGGGGCCCCAGGGCCGGGCCGGGGAACGCGCCATAGCGGGGACATGGAGCTGCGGGGAGCAAAGGGTTAAACGGGGGGAGACGCTCCGGGCAGCCCAGCGCCCCCTAGTGCCGCCCTGGGGCAGTGCCCCCTGCTGCCCCCCCACCCTGCTCCCTGCTGCCCAGCGCCCCCTGCTGCCCCCCACTGCTTCCTGCATCCCAGCGCCCCCTAGTGCCGCCCTGGGGCGTTGGGTCCTGCAGCGCCCCCTGCTGCCCCCCACCCCGCTCCCTGCTGCCCAGCGCCCCCCTAGCGACCCCCCCGCTGTCTCTCTGGGTGCAGCTGCCCCCGTCCCCCCGCCCCGCGTTATCTCGGCGGAGCAGCAGGGTGGGGAACGGGGGCGGGGCCCCGGGGAAGTAACGGCCCGGACTCCTGGGTCCTCGCTTCTCTTCTAAGGAGCAGCGGCTGCCCAGGCAACGCCCTCCCCCCCCGCACAATGCTCCCCACCGCCAGGACCCACAGAGCTGGGGGTGGGGGGGCTGGGAAACCGGGATCTGCCCTCAGCAGGACACGTTTGGGGGCGGGGGGTGAGTTGGGGGTTCCCAGGTAGCGCGGGGGGGATGTGGGATCCAGCCTCCTCGGGGGTCCCAGACAGCAGAGACCCCCCAAATCCCCCCCCCCCGCGCACCCGAGACACAATGCACAACCCTGGAGCCCCTAACACAACCCACAGCACAGCCAGACCCTAACAGCGCCCAGAGACACACAACCCAACACCCACACAGCACATCACCCCTCCTGGAGATACACAAACACCCACAACACACCCCATCGTCTCCCAGGGACACACAACACCTGCGCACACCAGCTAGACACACCGCACATACACACCCCACCCCGCACAACACAACACACACAACCCCCCCACTACACCCCCTAGTGTCACTAAACCCACACCCCACCTATAGACACCACTCAACACCCCCACACACACACTGCCAGACCGTCTCCCCACCACCCAATACCGCCCAGCCGGGATACAACCCCCCCCACACACACAACCCCCGAGACACCACATCCAGCTGCTAGCAGACTCCCCCAACTCCCTAGAGACCAACACAACCACCCGCAAACGCCTGCCCCCCGGACGCCTGGGTTCCCTCCCTGAAGCTGCTCCCCCCCCAAATCCCAGAGGTCCCAGCACCCCCTACCCCCCATCACTCCTCAGCCACGTGGGTCCGAGCCTGGCCCCCCAGCCACCGGCTCAGCCTGGGGGCAGAGACCCCAGAACTGACCCCCCCTCAGGGATCCCCTAACCCACCCCCTGGCTCCCCTAGGACATCACCCCCCCACCTGCCCCAGCCCCCCCTAACCCCCCACAACGCGGGGCTCCCGTACCTGGCTGGCTCCGTCCTTCTCCCCTTGTCTCCTTCCCCCCCCCGGGGAGATTCCCCCCCCCGCCCCCCACACACACCCAGCCAGCCCCCTACGCACCTCGCAGCTCCGGCTGGAGTGACAGCCCGAGGGCAGGAGAGGAGGAGGGGCCTGGCCACGCCCCTCTCTGCAAGGAGGGGGGGGCCGCTACCAGGGGAGGAAAATCCTAGTGGGGAAACTGAGGCACAGAGCCAGGAATAGACTCGAGCAGTCAGGGCTCCCAGCCCCCCGCTCCTCGCTGATGTATCCCACCGGCCCCCACTCCCCTCCCCTCCCAGAGCCAGACAGAGAACCCAGGAGTCCTGGCCCTCAGCCACCCCCCATTACCCTTCCCTGGACTCCTGGGCCCCACTCCCTGCCCTCCCAGGGGCGACAGCGCTGCGTTACCATCCCGGACGCCTGGGTCCCATGCCCTCCCCCCACCTGCACTGCGGCTCAGCCGAGCGGGTCCCTGGCCAGGGCCCAGCGCTGAGTCACCCCGGCCTGGCAGAGACAGACCAGGGAAAGCGGCCTCCAGGGGGCGCCAGCGACCCAGCCAGCCCAGCCCCACAGCTAGGGGGCAGGGGGTCTGGCTGGGGTCTGGCCTCCCTCCCCCTAAACCCCACATCCCCCCCACCAGGACACTTCTCCCCCCCCCAAAGAGCCCAACGGCCCCTGTCCCCTTTGGGGTCCGAATGCCCCGGTGTTGGGGGGGGTAGGGTGAGTCAGACACGGTGCCCCACATCGAGGGAGAATAAAAGCCCACCTGCTGCTAGTGGCGGAGGGAGCTCCCCCCTGGGGAAAGCCCCGGCTCAAATCCCGCCCCAGCACCCCCCACGGCGCAGCCCCCAGCCCCACACACCCCAAGGAAGACCTGGGCTTTTCTAAATCGGCAAAATAGTTTAATATCTCCAAAAAAAAATAGATTTGGCAGGGGGTGGGGGGCAGGAAATCGGAGAGCGGCGGTGGGGGGGAAATTAAGTCAGCCGTGGGGCAGCCCCCCAGCGGGGGGAGGAGCTGTGGGGTCCGTCTGTCTCAGATCATCCTCTGGAAAGTCTCCATCGCCTCCGTCACCTTCTGCAGCTCGGTCCGGCTCTGCTGCAGCTGCGGGGGACACGCGGCCGGGGGTGAGGGGGGGACACGCGGCCGGGTTCCCCCAGCACAGAGCCTCCCCCAGCTTCCCTGCCCGGCCCCCCCATAACAGTGTCCCCTGCTCCCGAGTCCCCCCAGCAACCCCTGCCTGGCCCCCCACATCACAGCACCTCCATCTCCCCCTTCCCAGCCGTGTCCCCCCAGCACAGCGCCCCATTCCCCCTGCACAGCATCTCCTCCCAAGCCCCCCAGAACAGCCCCTCACTCGCAGCGCCCCCTAGAGCCCCGAGAAGGAACGTCCCTTCCTGACCTCAGCGGGGGGGGGGGGGGGGGGGCTGCCCTGAAGCATGAGGATGGAGCCCCCTGCTGGGGGGTCAGCCGGGTACCTTGGCAGCGTCGGACTCCTGGACCTTGGGGGGCACCTTGGTGCCGTAATCGGGGGTCTCCATCCGCTCCCGCAGCCGCTCGATCTGCTTCTGCAGCTCGCCCTGCTTCCCGGCCAGCTTGGCGATCTCCTTCTCCGCGTCGATCAGACCCTGGGGGGGGGCAGAGCCCTGCCCGTCAGCCGCCCGGACGCCGGGGTCCCGCTCGCTGGGGAGAGCCCCCCCACAGGGCCATCCCAGACCCTGTCCCTGGCTGCGGTTCTGTGGGGAGAGCCCCCCTGCAGGGCTGTGCTGGATGCCAGGGTCCCGCTCGCTGGCTGCAGCCGTCTAGGGGAGAGCCCCCCACAGGGCCACCCGGACACCTGGGTCCTGCTCACTGCTCTGGTCGTCTAGGGGAGACCCCCTGCAAGGCCACCCGGATGCCTGGGTCCCGCCTGCTGGCTCCAGCCGTCTAGGGGAGACCCTCCCGGACACCTGGGTCCAATCCCTGTGCTGCCAGCCCGGACGCCTGGGTCCCCGGCCCCTCTCACCTTGAGCAGCAGGTGGACGGTGCACTTGTCGGAGGCGACGGCCACGGCGCAGCCAGCGGGGGGCGCCTCGCCCGGGCCCAGCACCCGCACCAGGCCGGAGGAGGAGAGGCTGCGGATGTAGGCGGAGCAGCGGCTGGCGGCGTCGCCCGCGCCCGAGTCCAGGCACTGCAGGAAACCTGGGGGGGGCGACGGGAGAGAGGTCAGGGGGTGCTGGGGGAGGGGTCAGAGATCAGCGGGGGGGGGGCAGATCTCCCCCCCCAGGCGGATACCCACAGTCGGCTCTGGTCCGGGTGAGGTTGTAGTCGGCCCGCAGGGAGCGCACGGCGCGGACGATGCCCAGCGAGAACTCGACCGAGCCCTCCAGCCCCCCGTCCCGCCAGCAGAACTGGAGCGGAGAGGAGAGGAGAGGGTTAACGGTGCCCCTCACTCCCGACCCGCAGCCCCTGCCAGCCCAGCCCAGCCCCCCCCGCCCTGCCGGTGCCCCTCACTCCCGACCCGCAGCCCCTGACAGCCCACCCCCTCCTCCCCAAGCTCTGCCGGTGCCCCTCACTCCCGACCCGCAGCCCCTGACAGCCCACCCCCTCCTCCCCAAGCTCTGCCGGTGCCCCTCACTCCCGACCCGCAGCCCCCTGCCAGCCCAACCCTGCCCCTCCCCCCCAGCTCTGCCGGTGCCCCTCACTCCCGACCCGCAGCCCCTGGGTCCCTGCCCCCCCCCGCCCCGCGGGTGCCCCCCCCCGCCCCGTGGGTGCCGGTTACCTGCTCGGGGCTGGGGTAGGGGGTGACGCAGATGCTGGGGGGCGCGTGGGGGGCGCGGCGGGGCAGGCGCTGGAAAAGCTCCTCGCTGACGAAGGGCATGAAGGGGGAGAGGAGCCGCAGGCCGGCGTCCAGGCAGGTGTAGAGGGTGCAGCGCGCGGCCGCCACCGCAGCCGCCTGCCCCTCGGCGAACACGGGCTTCAGGCACTCCTGGGGGGGGGGGGGAGAGAGACAGGTCAGCGCCGGCGCCCCCTGAGGGGGGGACAGGCCCCATCTCCCAGAGCCTCCCCGGTCCCTGCCCCATCTCCCCCACCCCAGCCAACCGGGACCTGGTGTCCCTGGGTGGGAAAAGCCCCCCCCCCGCCCCAGCCAGCCAGGAGCCGGCGTCTCTGGGGGGGGAGCCCCGTGTCCCATCTCCCCTGCCCCACACCCCCTGCCAGCCCTGTGCCCAGGGCCCCCCCCGCCAGGCCCCCTTACCAGGTAGACGTCGCAGAGCTCGTACAGCCAGAAGTTGTAGACGGCCGTGGTGACGCCCGGGAAGTCGTAGGCCCGGAACCCGGCGTCGCTCAGCTCCACGGCCAGGCTGAGCCGGCTCAGGATCCAGCGGTCGATCAGGCTCTCGGCGCCGCTGGGCTGCAGCCGGGGACGAGACGCCGCTGAGCGGGGAGGGCGGGCGGGGGCTGCGGGCAGCGGGGGGCTCGGCAGGGGACACAGGGGGCAGTGGGCCACGGGGGGGGCAGCAGGGGGCACCGGGGCGAGGGCTCAGCAGGGGGCACCAGGTGGGCACCTGGCAGGGGGACAACAGGGGGTGCCGGGCCGCGGGTCCCTCTCACCTCCGGTCCGGGCGGGGGCTGGAACCCGGCCCCCAGGCCGCGGACAGCGAATTTGGTGGCGTTCCAGAGCTTGTTGCAGAAGTGCCGGTAGCCCAGGATGCGGTTCACGTCCAGGTTGATGTCGCGGCCTGGCGGGCGAGGCAACGGGGGGGGGGGGGAACGAAGTGGGAATTTGCGTCGTGTTTTCATGAGGCCGACGCGTGCCTCAGTTTCCCTGGGGCTCAGCATGGGAAGAGTTAAGGAGCCAGGACAGGGCCTGGCGGGGTTCACATCTCTGGGGTGGTGCAAATAGGGCACTATAGGGCGAGCTGAAACCGACCCACGGCAATGGGTGGCCGGCCCCAGCTGTGGACATGGGGCAGAGCCAGGCCGCGAGCTGGAGAACGAAGGGGGCAGGTGACTGGGGGCAGGGCGGTGCTGTGGGGAGAGACACCGGTGCCCACAGACAGGGAGACGGAGCCAGAGACCAAGAGGGAATTGTCTGTTGTGTTTTTATGGCACCTGGGCGTGCCTCAGTTTCCCTGTGTAGGTTGCACGGCTCCCCCAGGGGTGCCAAAGGGTCCCGGAGCAGCGCAGAAGGGGTTGGCTGGGGGCAAACTCAGCCCTGATCCACCGAGGGGCCGGGGAGCTGCGGGGGCAGGCGGGGCTGGGAGCAGGGGGGCCGGCCCCACGGCAGGGCTCTCGGGGCAGCCGGGAACTCACCCTGGGAGGTGTACGCGCAGAGGGCGAAGCGCAGGGCGTCCGTGCCGCACTCCGGGATCCCGGCGGGGTAATCGCTTTTCTGGGGGGATGGGAAGAGGGGGATCAACTCCCAGCCAGCCCCATTGTCCCCCCCTCCGTGCCCCCCACATGCAGCCCCACGGGTCCCCGCTCCCCCCCAAGCACCTCACCTGGCCCTGCCGGGCTCGCTCCACCTCAGCCGGCTCCAGGTTGCTCTCCAGGAGCTGCGCGTGCAAACCCTGCGGGGAGAGAACGGATACGGCTCAGGACGGTGCCAACCGGGGGGACATGGGCCCAGGCTGCCAAGAGCCTGAGCCCATTGCCCAGAGAGCCGCGCGCTGCCCCAGGAATCACCACGGGCCGTTAACTCTGAAACCTACTGATGGACAGCTTCCGGCTAACCCCGCCCTAGGCACAGCCGGGGAGCCCCCTGCCGATCCAGGGGGCTGTCGGGCTACAGGGCAGGGGAGGGGGGTTCAGTTACATCTGGGAGGATGGGTTGGGGGGGGCAGATGCCCCCCCCCCCAGCGGTTACCTCCAGCGTGATCCCGCTGATCACGTCCAGCGGGTCGATGACGTTGCCTAACGACTTGCTCATTTTCCTGCCGTGGGCGTCGCGGACGACGGCGTGAAGGTAAACCTGAAACACAGCCAGGCGGGGCGGGGTCAGGGCGGCCCGAGGCCCCCGGGCGGGGCTGGGGGGGCGCCGTGCTGGCGGGGGGGGGGGCGCCGTGCCCCGCTCTCACCTCGCGGAAGGGCAGTTTGCCCGTCAGCTTCAGCCCCAGCATGACCATCCGCGCCACCCAGAAGAAGAGGATGTCGTGGCCTGTCTCCAGCAGGGTCCCCGGGTAGAAAACCGTCAGGTCTTCGCTCTGCCGGGACAGACAGACGGTGACGGGACCGAGCCGGACGCCTGGGTCCCATTCCCCAGCCCCACCGGGGTGAGCCCCCTGTGCTGCCATCCCGGACGCCTGGGTTCCTTGCCATCCCCCATCCCTCCCGAGGGGTGAGCGCCCCGGACGCCCGGGTCCCATTCCCCAGCCCGGTCTCCGCCAACCCCCACCTAGGTGTGGTGCCCTGTGCTGCTCACCCGGACACCTGGGTCCCATTTCCACCCCCCAGCCCCTCCCAGAGGTGAGCGCCCTGCGCCCCTGTCCCGGATGCCTGGGTCCCCTCCCCGCGTCGCAGACTCACAGCGTTGGGCCAGCCGAAGATGGAGAACGGGAAGAGGCCGGAGGAGAACCAGGTGTCCAGGACGTCGTCGTCTGGGAACGAGAGCGATGGACAGACGGACGGATGTTAGTACAGGAGCCCAGGGCGCGTGCCAGGCGACCGGCAGGGGGCGCTGTTCTCAAAGCAGATGCCCCTCACTCCCGACCCGCAGCCCCAGGACCCCCCCTCCACCCGCTCTCCGCCATACCTTGCCGCAGCGAGATCTTGTCCGGGGTCACCCCAAAGGCCTTGGCCGCTTTGTCCTTGGCCTCCTCTTCGCTCCGCCCGCTCACCCAGTATCGGCCGTCCGTGTCCTGGGAGGGGGGTCACCATACGTCAGACCAATGGGCCCATCGACCCCGGCGTCCCACCCCTCCCGGCTCAGAGCCCTGGGCCCATCGACCCCGGCATCCCGCCCCTCCCGGCTCAGAGCCCTGGGCCCATCGACCCCGGCGTCCCGCCCCTCCCGGCTCAGACCCCTGGGCCCATTGAACGCCCCGGTGTCAGGCCGTACTCCCCAGTTCAGACCCCTGGGCCCATCGACCCCGGCGTCCTGCCCCTCCCGGCTCAGACCCAGGGCTCTAGCCGGCTCAGTTTCCCCCATTACATAAGCCTGTTGCAGTGAGTTCCGCAGGTTAACGTGAATCAAAGCTGAATTCCCTTGTGTCAGTTTGTTTCCTCCTGCTGCCCCCCAATACTGCCCCACACCCATGGTTTTGGGGTGGGCACTGACAGAGATTCGGTCCCCTCCCCAACTATTTCCTGGGGTTTCTGTGCCCCCTCACCTCTCCTGCGGGCACCGAGGGGTCGTCGACAGTGACGAAGTAGGCTGGGATGCGGTGGCCCCACCACAGCTGCCGGGAGATGCACCAGTCCCTGGGGGAGAAAGTGCCTCAGACGTCACCTGGGATATTACTGCCTCCTTGTGGCAGGGCAGGGCAGGGCGGATAAAAGATCTACTACTGCTGCTGTACCACAGCCAGGGAGGCAGGGCCTGGAGGGAGGAGAGGGGAGGGGAGGGAGGCAGCAGGTTCCAGCTGCACCAACGCGGAGAGGTGCATGAAATAGGTGGATAAAAGCCCTATTACCGCGGCTGCAGCGGAGGGAGCGCCCCTGGGGCCTCACCTGATGTTGTCCATCCACTGGAACCAGGTCTTGCAGTGGAAGGGGGGCAGGATGCGCAGGTCCCCGCGGCGCACGGCGTCGGCCGCCCCCCGGGCCAGCCCCTCGCAGCGCACGTACCACTGCGGCTTCAGCAGCGGCTCCACCACGTCCTTCGAGCGGCTGGAGGGTGACAAATAGTCCCTGTGTCCTTCCGCCAGCCCTATCGCTCCCCTCATGGGGCAGCCGTCCGGTGCCCCCCATATCGCTCAGGAGCCCCCCACGCTCAGGGGCCTAACCGCGCACCGATGCCCTTCACCTGTCCAAGTGACCCCTACACGATATCCCTCCGCGCCCCCCCCAATTGTCATCCACAGGCCGATATCCCTCCGCCCCCTCACACTGATATCCCTTCGTGCAATTTAGAGTGCCCCTCCCATTCCAAGTGCTGATATCCCTCCGCCCCCTCCCAGATATCCCTCCTTGGCATCCCCCTCCTCTCTGCACACGTATCCCTCCGCCACCGAGAGCCGCCCTCACCTCTCCTTCAGATACCCACCCCCTCACACCCTTCCTGATGCACAGATATCCCTCCGCCCCTTGCACCCCGACTCCTTGTATCCCGCCGCCTCCCGCCCCCCTCTGCACTCAAACACGGCCCCCTACACCATCAGCCCACCCCTCAAAATAGTCCCCCACTGGCAAATCACTGCCCCTTCACAGATACCCCTTCACAGATACCCCTCCGCCTCCCTTAGTAAGTGCTGCTCTAACTCCTACCCCCCTATGAGGGTATCCCTCCGCCCCATCAAAGAGTCCCCCCTCACCTGCACACCGGCACCACCATGGGGTTGTCCTTGACTTCCTTGAATAGTCCCTTCTGCTTCAGGGCCTCCAGCACAGCCCCCCGGGCCTCAAACCGCTTCATACCCTGCATTGGGGGGAGCAAGGAGGGTCAGACCCCCAGGGCTCATCCAGCCTGGTATCCCACCGCTACCACCACAGATCAGACCCCCAGGGCTCATCCAGCCTGGTATCCCACTTCTGCCACCACAGATCAGATCCCACATCAGGGCTCATCCAGCCTGGTATCCCACCTCTGCCATCATAGATCAGACCTCCAGGGCTCATCCAGCCTGGTATCCCACTACTGCCACCACAGATCAGACTCCGCACGGGGGCCCATCCAGTCTGGTATCTCCTGGCCCAGATCAGACCTAAGAATTCCCCAGCCCCAGTTTGATGCCCCACTGCTGACACCACCAGTCCAAGCCCTGGGCGCATCCAGCTCAGTATCCACCCCCCCAGCCTGCTGGTCCCCCCCATACCAGGAAGGGGGGAGGCACATTGATGAGGCACCCGCTGTCATCGATGATGGTGACGCAGTCCAGGCCGTGGCGCTGCCCCACCTCGTAGTCGTTGTGGTCGTGGGCCGGGGTGATCTTCACCGCGCCTGGGGGTGGGGGCAGGTGTCAGACATGCCTCGTGATTCGCTGCAGCCCCGGGGCTCCTCCCCTTTCACCCCCAGCCTCACTCCACTCCCCAGGTACTGACCTCGCCGAGACCCCACCCACAACCCTGGGACCTGACCCCAGCCCCATATTCACTCCACGCCCCATAGCCCCTCCCATGACTCTGGGCCCCGCCCCCCCAAGTCCCTCCACCCCCCCTTGGCTGGGCCCCTCCTGTGTTTCACATCACACCTCCCTAGGCCCCGCCCCCATTCACTAGGCCCTGGCCCCATTGGGTCCTTTGTCAGGTCCCGCCCCCACTCCATTAGGCCCCTCCTCTCCTCCCTCTTAGGCCCCTCCCCAGCCCTTGGCCCCACCTCTCCTCCAGGCCCCGCCCCCGCCCCAGGCCCCGCCCCCACGTACCAGTCCCGAAGCCCATGTCCACGAAGTCGTCGCAGACGATGGGCATGCGCCGCCCGGTGAAGGGGTGCAGGACGCGCTTCCCATGGAGATGCTGGAACGGGGAGGAGACGAGGGGGTCACTTGGGAGACCCCAAAACCAGACACCCCCAGGGGTCACCCAGCCACCCCCTCCCTCCCCAAGCTCACACGCTCCCCACCCAGGGCAGGTACCTGGTAGCGGGGGTCCTGCGGATGCACCGCCACGGCCGTGTCCCCCAGCATGGTCTCCACCCGCGTCGTCGCCACGACAACCTCCTCGTCTGTGGGGAGAGAGTCAGACGGTGAGACCCCCCCCGGAGCCAGCCTGACCCCCACCCCGGATCAGAACCGGCACCCCCTACAGAAGACAGGCCTCGTGCCCCGGATCAGAACCGGCGCCCCCAACTGGGGACAGGCCCCGTGCCCCATTCCTGGTCCCCCTGTCCTGGATCAGAACCAGAGCTCCCTACAAGGGACAGGCCCTGTGCCCCATTCCCTGCCCCTCCCCACTCCGGATCAGAACCGACGCCTCCTACAGGGGACAGGCCCCGTGCCCCGTATCAGAACCGGCGCCCCCAACTGGGGACAGGCCCCGTGCCCCATTCCCTGCCCTGGATCAGAACCGGTGCCCCCTACGGGGGACAGGCCCCATTCCCTGCCCCCTCCCAGATCAGAACCGGCGCCCCCTACAGGAGACAGGCCTCGTGCCCCGGATCAGAACCGGTGCCCCCAACTGGGGACAGGCCCCGTGCCCCATTCCCTGCCCCGGATCAGAACCGGTGCCCCCTATGGGGGACAGGCCCCATTCCCGGCACCCCTGTCCTGGATCAGAACCAGAGCTCCCTACCAGGGACAGGACCCATGCCCCATTCCCTGCCCCTCCGGATCAGAACCGGCGCCCCCTACAAGGGACAGGCCCTGTGCCCCATTCCCTGCCCGCCCCGGTTCAGAACCGGCGCCCCTTACAGGGGACACACCCTGTGTCCCATTCCCTGCCCCCCTGAGCCAGCCAGTCCCCGCCCTGGGGCCAGATCGGAGGGAAAAGGCCCCGTGTCCTGTTCTCTGCCCTGCCCCCCTCCCTGGCCCTACCTGAGTCCTCGAGCTTGTAGGCGAATGACACCAGCACCCCAAATTCCACCTTGTCCTTGTACCCGGGGACGGGCAGGAGGGTCCGGCCAGGCAGCTCCTTCTTATCCACCTGGGGGCGGGAGCCGAGACGTCACCGACCCTCCCGCAAGCCCCTCTAGCTGGACCCCCCGCCCCCACCAGCTCCACGTCCCCCCACACACCTCGATGTCAGAGATGGCAGAGTGCAGGGTGCAGGACCAGTTGACCAGACGTTTGCTGCGGTAAATCACCCCCTCCTCGTGCAGCCGGATAAAGGCTTCCTGCACAGCGTAGGACAGTTTCTGCGGAGGAGCAAGAGGAGAGGTGAGATCCCTGCCCCCTGCTGGAGAGACGTCAGACCACACATCCCCGTGTCCTGCGCCCCACTCTGCCACCCAGGGAGGGAGATTCTCCTACGTGCGGAGCAAGTTCCCACGGGGCCGGCTCTGACCCACACTGCCCCAGTGTGACCTCTGACTGCCCCGGGGATGGGGATCATGGGATGTTCCCCGCACTGAGGGTGTGGGGGCACGCCACTACACAGGGCAGAACTGGAGAAAGGCGGAGGAGGGGAGGTGATAGGCGTTGCATGGACCCACCTCCGGGGCCAGATGGGAGCTGGTGCCCCCTAGAGGGGACAGGCCCCTGCCCCATTCCCCGCCCCCTGAGCCAGCCAGTCCCCGCCCTGGGGCCGGGTGGGAGCCGGCGCCCCCTAGAGGGGACAGGCCCCACGGCGCACGGCAGAGCCTACCGGGTCCATCGTGAAGCAGGCTCTATCCCAGTCCATGGACGATCCGAGCTTCTTGAGCTGATGGTAGATCCTGTCGCCCTTCCTGTGGGGAGACGGAGGAGAATCAGGGGGGCGCTGTGCTGCAGGGGGCTCTCCCCTGGCAGCCGAGGCAGCGCTAGGGGGCTGTGCCGTGGGGTGGGGACACCCCGATCCCGGCACTCACTCGTTCTTCCATGTCCAGACCTCGCGGACGAACGCCTCCCGGCCCAGGTCGTGCCGCGTCTGCCCCCGCTCCCGCCACAGCTTCTTCTCCACCACCACCTGCGTGGCGATGCCGGCGTGGTCGCAGCCCGGGTTCCACAGCGTCGTCTCGCCGCGCATCCGGTGCCTGCCGGGATGCCACAGCCGGGGTGAGGGGCACCAGCAGGGCTGGGGGGAGCCCAGGGGCTGCGGGGCGGGAGTGAGGGGCACCGGCAGAGCTGGTGGGAGCCCAGGGGGCTGCGGGGCACCGGCAGAGCTGGGGGGAGCCCAGGGGGCTGCGGGGCACCGGCAGAGCTGGGGGGAGCCCAGGGGGCTGTGGGTCGGGAGTGAGGGGCACCAGCAGAGCTGGGGGGAGCCCAGGGGCTGCGGGTCGGGAGTGAGGGGCACCGGCAGAGCTGGGGGGAGCCCAGGGGGCTGCGGGGCGGGAGTGAGGGGCACCGGCAGAGCTGGGGGGAGCCCAGGGGCTGCGGGTCGGGAGTGAGGGGCACCAGCAGAGCTGGGGGGAGCCCAGGGGGCTGCGGGTCGGGAGTGAGGGGCACCAGCAGAGCTGGGGGGAACCCAGGGGGCTGCGGGTCGGGAGTGAGGGGCACCAGCAGAGCTGGGGGGAGCCCAGGGGGCTGCGGGTCGGGAGTGAGGGGCACCAGCAGAGCTGGGGGGAGCCCAGGGGGCTGCGGATCGGGAGTGAGAGGCACCGGCGGAGCTGGGGGGAGCCCAGGGGGCTGCGGGTCGGGAGTGACGGGCACCGGCAGAGCTGGGGGGAGCCCAGGGGCTGCGGGGCAGGCATGGGGGGCGTCTCACCAGCGGGTCAGGGCGTCCTGGATGGCGTTGGTGAGCGCGTGGCCCAGGTGCAGCGAGCCGGTGACGTTGGGGGGTGGGATGCACATCATGAAGAGCCCTTTGGGGTTCGGCTCCGAGACGCGCTGCCGCTGGGGGAAGCAGGGGGAGAGTCAGACTGTGTGTCAGAACCCCCGCACTGCCCCCGGAGGGTGAGTCCCTGCGAGCACACGAGGCTGAGACTTGGGAGGCCAAGGCTGGTTCCACTTCGTCGGCACCCAAAATAGCCCCACACCTGGGTCAGCGCCCCCTGCTGGAGGGGACCAGCCCTGCCCTGGGTGTCTTATCCCCCCTACTGCTCCCACACACAGGGGCCACTGGATTCCAGCCTCGGGCCCCCGCCCGGCCCCCCACTCACCCCGTACTCGGGTTTGAAGAAGCCCTGGCTTTCCCACCACGGGTACCAGGCCGCCTCCACGTACTGCGGGCTGTAGGCGTCGGGCATGGGGCCGGTCACGTCTGCAGGGGAAGGAGAGAGAGGCCTGAGCAGGAATCCCCCAGGGTCCTGATCCGCCCACCCACATGCACATCAGAGCAGTGACTGGAGACGAACAGGCAAACGTCTCTCCCCGTTAACCAGCCGGTCATCGGTCAGCCGCCGTCGCCAGCCAACCCGGCTCCAGGATCCAGAGCCCCACAAGTTCAGCATGAGCTGTCAGTCCGGCCGTTCGTCTGTTTGTCCACCCCCAACGCCTCCAACAATGCAACCATCTAATAACCCCCCTGCAAACCAACCACCCCCCATCCATCCCAACCACCCAACGACCAACCAGCCCCTCAACAACCCACCAAACAACCCACCCGCCCCCGAAACCAACCAACCCCCCAACAACCCATCCCTCCAACAACGCAACCATCCATCCACCCAATAACCCCCCTGCAAACCAACCCCCCCAATCCATCCCAATCGCCCAACGACCAACCAGCCCCTCAACAACCCAACCAACACCCCACTCGCCCCCCAAACCAACCAACCCAACAACCCATCCCTCCAACAATGCAACCAGCCATCCACCCAATAACCCCCCTCCAAACCAACCCCCCCAATCCATCCCAACCGCCCAACAACCAACCAGCCCCTCAACAACCCAACCAACACCCCACGCGCCCCCCGAACCAACCAACCCCGCAACAACCCATCCCCCCAACAACGCAACCATCCATCCACCCAATAACGCACCTGCAAACCAACCACCCCCAATCCATCCCAACCGCCCAACGACCAACCAGCCCCTCAACAACCCAACCAACACCCCACGCGCCCCCCGAACCAACCAACCCCCCAACAACCCATCCCTCCAACAACGCAACCATCCATCCACCCATAACCCCCCTGCAAACCAACCACCCCCTCCAATCCATCCCAACCACCCAACAACCAATCAGCCCCTCAACAACCCACCAAACAACCCACCCGCCCCTGAAACCAACCAACCCCCCAACAACCCATCCCCCCAACAACGCAACCATCCATCCACCCAATAACGCACCTGCAAACCAACCACCCCCGCAATCCATCCCAACCGCCCAACGACCAACCAGCCCCTCAACAACCCACCAAACAACCCACTTGCCCCCCAAACCAACCAACCCCCCAACAACCTAAGCAACCATCTACTCAACAACCCACCCAGCAACCCAACTATCCATCCATCAACACTATCAATCCCCCAAACCATCTACCACACCCCCGCCTCGAATCAGGCCGCAGAGCCGAGATCTCCAAGCCGTTCGCTCGCCGACGAGCCGGCTGGGCCCCGGGAGCCCCCGGGCGAAGGAAGCATCTCCCCAGCCCCAAGCCGGAGCCTGGTTCTGAAAACCACAAAACGACCCCGAGCGACACCCCGCATCCAGCACCCCCACCATGGATGAACCCGAAAGGTAATTTTCGACCAATCAGCAGCTCGGCCAGTCACCCCGCACGTGCCACCATCACCCGACCGTCACCCAGCCCTAACCAACCAGTGACCAGCCACCATAGCCAATAAACGCTCCATGACCAGCAACCAATCAGTTGGCCGTAGCCGGCTGCTTTAGCCAATCACCAGCCACCACACCCAACCACCTACCCACTATTAACAACCAATCGCCAGTGACCAGACGTCAGTCGCTTCCAACCAGTCACTCACCAGCAACCAACCAGATCCCAACCTCTACCTAACCAGCCGCCATCAGCCAATCCTCAACTGCCACCAAGCCACACCCCCATGACACCAATTGGGGCGGGGCAGAGGGGAGCTCCGCCTCCATCATTGGCTCCACCTCCCACTGCTGGCAGCATCCCTCAACCCCACCAGCTGAGACCAGCACCAACCTCCCCTTTGCTGTGGGGGGGCCCTGGTGCTGAGCAGCCCCCCCAGATCGCAGCCTGAATGCCTTCCCCCCGCCCCCCAGTACCTTTCTTCTCCCCCGGGTGCGTGGGGCTGTCGTAGGTCAGAACCCCGGGGTCTTTCTTCTCCTTCTTCTCGGCTTTTGCTTTTTTCTGGGAAGGATTGTGGGGAAAGGAGAGAAGAAAGGATGTGTAATGCTGCCCTTCGCCACCGGGGGCGCTGTGCTGCAGGGAGCAAGGTGGGGGGCAGCAGGGGGCGCCCGCATGCTCACTGCAGAACCCTTGTACTTCTCCCCCAACGAGTTGGGGTGGGAACCCCGGCGTCTTGGCCAGGCCCCAACTCAGCTGACTCGATTGTGCCCTCGCTAAAATGCAGCCTGTAATTTCAAAACAGCTACACGGTCCCCTGTCCCATCCCAAACTGTCGTGCAGCGTTCCACACAGCTGTTCCCCAGCCGCCCCGCCCCAGAGCTGGCTGCATCTTAGCACCAGGCAGGCCATTCCCAGGCAGCGTTCCACACAGCTGTTCCCCAGCCGCCCCACCCCAGAGCTGGCTGCATCTCAGCACCGGGCAGGCCGTCCCCAGGCAATGTTCCACACAGCTGTTCCCCAGCTGCCCTGCCCCAGAGCTGGCTGCATCTCAGCACCGGCCAGCCATCCCCAGGCAGCGTTCCACACAGCTGTTCCCAAGCCCCAGAGCTGGCTGCATCTCAGCACCAGGCAGGCCGTCCCCAGGCAGCGTTCCACACAGCTGTTCCCAAGCCCCAGAGCTGGCTGCATCTCAGCACCGGGCAGGTCATCCCCAGGCAGCGTTCCACGTGGCTGTTCCCCAGCCACCCGACCCCAGAGCTGGCCGCATTTCTCTCACCTCCCCCTGCTGCTGTTGGCTTTTCTCCTTCTTCTGCTGGAATTTCTCCAGCTTCTCTTTCTTCTTCGCCTCTTTCTTCAGCTGAGAGGCGCTCTTGACCGGGGCCTCCCCAGGGCCAGGGACTGACCCCGCTGCTGGTCCCATCTCTGCAGGCACCACACGCTCTGGGATGGGGGAGAAAAATCAGGCTGGATTGGACCCATGAGCCCCTCTAGCACAGTATCCCATGTCTACCACCATGAATCTGACCTGTGGGTCAGGCCAGCCAGGTATCCCCCCCCTGCCATTCCCCCGGCCACCCAGATCACACCAGTGGGCCCAGCCCCCAGATCAGATCAATGGGCTCATCCAAGCCGGTACCCCAACCCCAGTCCTGCCCCCAATCAGACCCATAGACCCATCCAGGCTGGTATCTCGCCCCCACCACCATGAATCTGAGCCCTGGGTCAATCCAGCCCAGTATCCCCTGTAATATCCAGTAGCAGGGAGTTCCGCAGGCCACCGCGAAGCCAACGCAGCAGGGGCATTGCAGGCGGAGGCGGCTTGGAAGCAGGTGCTCTGGGCGGGTGTTGGGGGGGTCACTTACCCTGGGTCTTCGGTTTGGGGGCGTCACCCCCACACACCTGCTCACACAGCTTCACCGGCCCCAGCACGGCCTGAAACTGGGGCTGGTTGATGCAAGTCAGGAACCAGCGCGTGACGTTGGGGTAAGGAGCCCGGCTCGGGGGATCCAGCACCTGGGGAAAGACCACAAGAGATGGGGGGGAACCATTATCAGAATGGGGGGCAAGGGAGATACCATTATGGAAACGGGGGAGGGAGAGAGGAAAATTAGGAGATACCAATATTATTCCAGGGTGGAGGAGAGAGAAAAAATCCTTAGAAAGGGGGAGAGGGAAGATACCATTATTGGAGGAGGGGGCAATATCAGGCAATACCATTATTGGAATTGAGGGGGCAGAAGATACCATTACTCAAATTCAGGAGGGGGAGGGGAATATCAGGCAATACCATCATTGGAATTGAGGGGGGAGAAGATACCGTTATTGAAATTGGAAAAGGGAGATACTACTATTGACAATAAAGGTGGTGGTGGGGGACACAAGATGGGTCCCAACCAAAACTGCCCTTCCAGTCCCACACACAGACTCTGCCAAGTCCCCCCCACCCCCACGATGTCCTAATGGCCACCCCACCTGCTCACCAGTGTGTGGGGAAGAGGGTGGGGGTATCTTGCCTTCTCAGTCCCCCCCGCCACATTTCCCACCGTTCCCCCAATGCACCCCCACCCCCACCCAGCAGCTGGGAGAATGGGTTGTGGGGCCACAGGGGAGCTGGGGCACCCACGTATTTGTAAGGCAGCAGCAGGGCGCAGGCCACGGTCACGTCCGCCAGCGTCACAGCCTCAGCCACCAGGTACGTGCGCAGCTTCAGGTGCCCGTCCAGCACGGCCAGCGCCCTGCGCAGCTCAGCCTCCGCCCGCTCCACCACCTGGGAAGGCAGAGAGACACGCCAGGGTAATGCAACAGACACGGGACCCAGGAGTCCTGGCTCCTCCCCCCACACTAACCACTAGACCCCACTCCCCTCCCTGAGAACCCAGGAATCCTGGCTCCCCCCCCCCAATAACCACTAGACCCCACTCCCTTCCCTGAGAACCCAGAAGTCCGGGCTCTGCCCCCCCCAACCACTAGACTCCACTCCCCTCCCCTAAAACCCAGAAGGCCGCCCCCCCGCTCTAACCACTAGACCCCACTCCCCTCCCTGAGAACCCAGGAGTCCGGGCTCTCCCCCCCGCAACCACTAGACCCCACTCCCCTCCCCTAAAACCCAGGAGTCCGCCCGCCCCGCTCTAACCACTAGACCCCGCTCCCCTCCCGGAGAACCCAGGAGTCCGGGCGCTCTCACCTGCTTGCTCTGCTCCACCAGACCCAGGGCGGAGAAGGCGGCTGCGCACGCGGCAGGGGCAATCTCCCCTTCAGCGTAGCTCACCCACTGCTGCACCAGCGCGGCCCCCGCTGGCCCCTGCCCCCTCAGCCGCTCCGGGCACAGGAGATGAGCCACGGCGGCCGGGCCCGAGACCCAGACCCCCGGCCGGCTCTCCAACGCCGGCAGCTTGGGCAGGGGGCAGGAGGCAGGGGGCTGCAGGGGGAGCCCCTGCTCCGGCAGCTCCACCACCTCGGGCAGCGTGGAGGCATAGCGGGCTGCGATCAGCACCCGCTGGTTCTGGAAATTGTCCGGGTGCGGGGAGAGGTACAGGGTGGGCATGGCGAGGGCTGAGCACCCCGAAGACAGACCTGGGGACGGAGACACAGAGTTGGTAAGACAAGGGGCCTTTCCCCTGCCTGGGGCACCAGTTCCCATCCCAGGGCAGGGACCAGCTGGCTCAGGGGGGCGGGGAATGGGGCAGAGGCCTGTCTCCTCTAGGGGGCACCGGCTCCCATGTGGTCCCACGGCAGGGACCAGCTGGCTTGGGGGGGCGGGGAATGGGGCAGGGGTCTGGCCCCTCTGGGGGGGGCGCTGGCTCCCATGTGGTCCCAGGGTGGGACTGGCTGGCTGGGGGGGGGGGGGCAATGGGGCAGGGGTCTGGCCCCTCTAGGGGGCGCCGGCTCCCACCTGGCCCCAGTGCTCGGCTCTGACACCGGCTGAGCTGATGCAATCCCAGTGCCAGGACCCGCCTCTGAGAATCCTCCCCCTGGGGCGGGGCCAAGGGAGCTGTCACTGGGGGGGGGCGCGATCCAAGCAACGCCCCCTCCCCAGCCAATGGCCCTAGGTACCCAGCCCCATCACCCCCCCATCACAGGATGGACCACAGGCAGCACAGAGTGGGGCAGACGGGGGTATGAACAGGGGATGGGGGGGGTGCAACTGAGGGTTGGGGGGAGCGGTACCGTCAGGATCATTTGTGGGTGCGAGAGGGAGGGGGTGTTAGGCCAGGGAGGTGGGGGGCAGGGAGGCTCTATGGGGGTGGGGGTGTCAGGGCTGGGTGCTGTGTGGCGGGGGTAAGGACAGAGCGGATGGGGTGTAGGGGAGGTGCAGGGTGTGTTTGGGGCGGGGGGGTTAGAACAGGGAGATGGGGGGCTGGGAGATCTATGGGGCAGGGGGTGTCAGGGCTGGGAGGCTGTGGGGCAGGGGAGGGGCGGGAGGTAGTGTGGGGGGCTGTGGGGCAATTGTGGGGAGTAGGACCGGGAGGTGGGGGGCTGGGAGGGTCTATGGGGCAGGAGGTGTCAGTGCCGGGGGGCTGCGGGACAGGGGAGAGTCTAGGACGGGGGTGGGGGGCTGGGAGGGTCTATGGGGCAGGAGGTGTCAGTGCCGGGGGGCTGCGGGACAGGGGAGAGTCTAGGACGGGGGTGGGGGGCTGGGAAGATCTATGGGGCAGGGGGTGTCAGTGCCGGGGGGCTGCGGGGCAGGGGAGAGTCTAGGACGGGGGTGGGGGGCTGGGAAGATCTATGGGGCAGGGGGTGTCGGTACTGGGGGGCGGGGTTCTATGGGGCAGAAGGGGGAGTGGGGGGCCGGAGGGTGTGTGGGGGGGCGGGGTCAGGGTGGTTATGGGGCGGGGGGGAGGAGGCACCAGCCCCCCGGTACCTGCGCTCCCGGCAGCTGCTCCCGGCCCCACGTGTCTCCGCCTTTGGCTGATCCCGCCTGCAGGACCCGCCCCGGGCTGCCCGCGGCGCCGCCTGATCCCGGCCTCCCCCGCGCCAGCTGCTCCCCACCCCCCGGCCCGCGCTGCCTGAGAAACCCCGAGACCTCGGGGACGCCCCCAGCCCCACGCCCCACGAGCTCAGCCGGGGGGCGGGATATTTCTGGTCAGGCACCTGCCGAGCCAGCCCCAGCCGGGGTCCTCGGCCACCCGACCGGCACTTGGAGAGCCATAGAGCGCTAAAAGCCGGTGGAGAGAGCGGCCGAGTCACGCTCCCTACAGCAAGAAACGGCCATAGAGAGGGAAAGCACCGGGAAGCGTCCCCTGCTGGCGGGAGTGAGTCACTGCAGCTCAGTGTATCGTGACTGGCGCTATAGGGAAGTGATGGGGGGTGACCAGTGGGGTGGGGGCAGGAGAAATGGGGGCTGGGGCAGGAGATCCAGCCCAGCATGGGGAGGGGAATTTCCACTGAACCTCAGAGGGCGTTGGAAACCCACCAGCCCCCACTCCCCTCCCAGAGCAGAAGAGGACCCAGGAGTCCTGAGTCCCTCCCACAAATAAAGAGCAGGGGACTCAGAGGTGCCAAAAAACCTTCTGTATTGAGTCTGGTGATTAGAAAACACGATCAGAACCACTCCCCATTCACAGCTCTCGGGGATCCCCTGCTGGGAGGATGTGGGGTGTCAGGCCGTGGCATGGCCCCCTGCTGGCGGGACGGGGCTGTCAGGCCACGGGGTTCCCCTGCTGCCCCCCCTGCTGTGGGGATGGGCTCTCAGGCCACAGGGTTCCCCTGCTGGCCTTGTGCTACTGGGACAGGCTCTCAGCTGCAGGGCACCCCCTGGTGGCGGGACGGGGCTCTCAGCCTGCAGGGCACCCCCCGGCGGCCCCCTGCTGGCAGGATGGGGCTCTCGAGCCGTGGGGCACCCTCTGCTGGCGGGACGGGGCTGTCAGGCCGCAGGCACCCCCTGCTGGCCCCCTGCTGGCGGGACGGGGCTCTCAGACCACAGGGAGCCCCCTGCGGGCAGGACGGGGCTCTCAGGCCACGGGGCGCCCCCTGGTGGCCCCCTGCTGGCGGGACGGGGCTCTCAGGCCGCAGGGCGCCCCCTGGTGGCCCCCTGCAGGCAGGATGGGGCTCTCAGCCCACGGGGAGCCCCCTGCTGGCAGGACGGGGCTCTCAGGCCGCAGGGCGCCCCCTGGTGGCCCCCTGCAGGCGGGATGGGGCTCTCAGCCCACGGGGAGCCCCCTGCTGGCAGGACGGGGCTCTCAGGCCGCCGGGCGCCCCCTGGTGGCCCCCTGCTGGCGGGATGGGGCTCTCAGGCCACGGGGCGCCCCCTGGTGGCCCCCTGCTGGCGGGACGGGGCTCTCAGGCCACGGGGCGCCCCCTGGTGGCCCCCTGCTGGCGGGATGGGGCTCTCAGGCCGCAGGGCGCCCCCTGGTGGCCCCCTGCTGGCGGGACGGGGCTCTCAGGCCGCGGGGCGCCCCCTGGTGGGCCCCTGCTGGCAGGATGGGGCTCTCAGGCCGCAGGGCGCCCCCTGGTGGCCCCCTGCTGGCGGGACGGGGCTCTCAGGCAGCCCAGCTTGTTGCGCAGCGAGTTCTTGACGACGGCGGCACTGCTGGGCTGGAACTGGGACTGACCCACAGCATAGGCTGCGGGGGGGAAGAGAAAAGAGGGGTGAATGGCAGCAGGATCCCCCCCCCCACCGGAATACCCTTATGATGGACCAATCCATTATAACCCCTGCCCGGGCCAAATTATTGCCTTCCCCTCCTGGGCTGCACCATTCCCTCACTCCCCTCCCAGGCCGTACCACCATTAACGCCCCCAGGCCGTACCATCGCCTTGCACCCCCTGGGCCATACCATCATTAACCCTCCAGCCAGTATCACTGCCTAGCCCAACCTGAGCCGTACCATCACCGCAACCTCCCCCACCCAGGCCATACCATTGCCTGACACACACTGCTGGGCCATACCATCATCCTGCCCTAGGCCATACCATCATTGCCCCCCCCCCAGGCCATACTACTGCGTTACCCCACCCACTGGGGCCATACCATCGCCTGACCCTGATCCCTGGGCCATATCATCATTACCCCGCCCAGTCCACAATACTGCCTGCCTCCCCGCCCCTCCCCGGGCCATACCATCATTGTCCCTCCCAGTCCATACTACTACCTGTCCCCGCCCCCCAGGGCCATACCATCGCCTGACCCCCCCCGGACTCACCCACGATGGCGCTGACGATGGGGGGGCTGAGGCGGTGCAGCCCGTTCTCCCCGGACAGGTTGCTCCGCGCCTGCTCCTGGCGGGAGAAGAAGACGTCGAGCAGGAGCCGGGCCAGGGCCGTCTGGCTGCGGGCGCTGGAGCGGGCCAGGGCCAGCTGGGCGGGGTAGAGGAACACGCCCCCTCCCGGCACCAGCTCCTGCATCTGGGGGGCAGGGAGGGGGGCACAAGGAAAGTGGGGTGGGGGCAGTAGGGGGAGCAGGCAGGGGTCAGGAGGGGGGATGGAAGGAAGAGGGGGAGGAGACACTGTTATAATAGGGACCCCTCCCCCCCACTATCCCCCAACCCACTCCCCACCCCCCAGCTCACCCCATGTTTCCAAGGTAGCGCAGGGTCCTCATAGAGCCCAGGCTCCGGCCGCACGGACTCACTGTCCACCTCCCTGGGCGGCTCCACATCGCCCCCTGCAGGGAACGGAGACACGAGTGACCACTTGCTCCCACGCTACTTCCTGAGAACCCAGGCGTCCGGGCTCCCAGCCCGCCCCTCTGCTCTGACCCACAAGATCCCACTCTCATCCCCGAGGACCCAGGCGTCCGGGCTCACCGAGTCTCTGGGCCAGCACAGCGTTCTGAGCCTCCACCTTGGCATATCGGTCCCTCAGCGCCTCCAGCTCCTGTCGCATCCTCTCGCACTCAGGCCTGGTGCAGGGCTCGGTGAGCCCCGCCCGGACGCCTGGGTCTGCAGGGCCAGGGGAGCAGGGAACCCCGCAGCCAGAGCTGTCCACGTGGGGGCAGTCGGGGGAGGAGGAATGCCAGGTTTCCGAGGATGAGGTGCTTTGGGGGGTTGCCCGGGCCTCGTCCTCGGACACCTGGGTCCCTTCAGGGTCGAGCACGGAGGTGGTGACGTCATCAGCGTTGCCTCCTGGAATGAGACAAGGAACATTCACTGAATGAGACTTCTTGGTCTCTAGGGGAATGGGACCCAGGCATCCAGGACGGCAGCGCAGCACTCACCCTAGGGGGCTGGAGACCAGGACAGGAAATGGGACCCAGGAGTCTGGGACAGCAGTGCAGAGCTCTCACCCCTAGGGGGCTGGCGATCAGGACAGGGAACGGGACCCAGGCATCTGGGATGGCAGTGCAGTGCTCGCCCTAAGGGGCTGGCGATCAGGACAGGAAATGGGACCCAGGCATCCGGGACAGCAGCGCAGCACTCACCCTGGGGGGCTGGAGACCGGGATGGGGTATGGGACCCAGGTGTCTGGCACGGGGGGCAGCACCCACCTGTGCTGTGTTTCCTTCTCTCGAGGGGCAGTCTGTCCCGTCTCCACGTCGCCACCCAGCGGTGGGGGGGGCCCCGCAGCATCCCGGCCCCCCAGCTGCTCCTGGGACAGCCCCCGGCCCGGACCTGGATCCGCTTCAACTCCTGCCTGTCCCCTGCAGGGAGAGAAGAGAGGATGGAGGGATAGAGGTGTGGGGGGACGGATGGAGAGAGGGACAGACGGACAGAGTGGTGGGGGGGAGGACAGGAGGTGCAGGAGGGACGGAGGGACAGAGAGGTGTGAGGGGATGGATGGAGGGAGGGAGGAACAGATGGAGGAGTGGAGAGATGGAGGGAGGGAGGGGCAGACAGAGAGGTGTGGGGGGGGGGAGGACAGGGGTGTGTCCGGAGCAGGGGGGCGCTCGCTCGCTCGCTCACCGCTGAGGGCCAGGATGCGGGCGCGGTTCAGCCCCTTGAAGAGGGGGCACCGGGCCGCCACCTCTTGGCCCGGCCGGTAGCGGGCGGGGTCCCGGCGCGGCTCGCTCACCGCCCCCAGCTCGATGATGCTGGAGAAGCCTTCGTCCAGCCAGTCCACCAGGGCCAGGCGCGCCGACATGGAGAGAGCCCCTGGGGAGAGACGGGGTGAGCCCCCCGCGCCCCCTGCCCAGCCCCCCACAACCCCTACCCAGCCCCCCACCCCAGCGCCCCCAGGGGAGAGATGGGGTGAGCCCACCATGCCCCCTGCCTGGCCCCCCACACACTCTGCCCAACCCCCCACCCCAGCGCCCCCTGGGGAGAGACGGGGTGAGCCCCCTGTGCCCCCTGCCCAGCCCCCCACACCCTGTGCCTGGCCCCCCACCCCGGTGCCCCCTGCCCAGCCCCCCGCCCTGGTGCCCCCTGGGGAGAGACGGGTGAGCCCCCTGTGCCCCCTGCCCAGCCCCCCACACCCTGTGCCTGGCCCCCCACCCCAGCGCCCCCAGGGGAGAGATGGGGTGAGCCCACCACGCCCCCTGCCTGGCCCCCCATACCCCCTACCCAAGCCCCCGCCCCACCACCCCCAGGGGAGAGATGGGGTGAGCCCACCATGCCCCCTGCCCAGCCCCCCACACCCCCGCCCCAGCACGCCATCCCGGTGCCCCCTGCCCAGCCCCCCGCCCCGGCACCCCCTGGGGAGAGACGGGGTGAGCCCCCTGCGCCCCCTGCCCAGCCCCCCCCACCCTGTGCCTGGCCCCCCACCCCAGTGCCCTCTGCCCAGCCCTCCACCCGGCACCCTCTGCCCCAGCATCCCCTGCCCAGTGCCCTCCCTCCCCCTGAAAACCCCCCACCCCAGTGTCCCCTGCCGAGCCCCCACCCCATTCCCCCTTCCCTCGCACCCCACACAGCCCTGCTCCCCACAGCACAGAGCCCCCGGCTCTGCTCCCTGCAGCACGGCGCCCCCTAGCATCTCCCTGGGGCACGGGGGCCAGCCCTGACTGCCCGGGGAGAGCGCCCCCTACCGACTCCGACTCCTTGCCCCCTGCAGTCCAGCTACGGGGCCTGTTGCAGTAATGTTAAATATTGGGGTGGGGTCCCCCACTGGCCAAGGGCCCCTCAGGGTCCTGTCGTGGCCCCCTCAGCGCCCCCCTGCTGCAGCAGGAAGGTACCTGGGTTTCTCCTTTTGCCTGCAAATGCTGCTCCTGTCTCCTCTGCTTGCAGCCAGCTGCAAAGGCTGCTGGGAAGGGGGGGGCAGAAGGGGGTGGGGTCCCCCCTTTCCTCTCCCTTCCCCCCCCCCCAGCGGTGGCACCAGCTGCAATTGGCCCCCCAGGGTCTGCAAACAGTTTGCAAATGGGGAATGAGGCAGGAGGGAGGTGTGTGGGAGTGTCCCTCTGGGTGGGGGGGGGGAGTTGGGGGCTGCTGCTTGGGGGGCTCTGGGGAGGGATCAGCCCTGCTGGTGCAAAGCGTTTGCCGGATGTTTGCAGAGCATTTGCGGCTGGGGGGGGGATGTTAACCCCTGGGTGCCCAGGCTGCAGGCAGGGATGGGGATTCGGGGAGTGCTTATGGGATTGGGGTGGGGGGTTAAAGGGTGATCATTTAAATAGGGAGGGAGGAGCCAGGGAGGGAACCCAGGAGACCTGGCTCCCAGCCCCCACTCCCCTCCCAGAGTCAGGGAGGGAACCCAGGAGTCCTGGCCCCTAGCCCCACCCCCCGGCTCTAACCACTGGACCCTACTCCCCTGGGAGTCCAGCTCCCACCCCCACACTAACTAAACCCTACTGCTCTCTCTGTAGAAGCATGACGCAAGAGTCACCCTGCCTTCCCATTGGCTGGCACTGCATCCCCACCCATCTCATGCCAACCAATCAGCTGCCAGTTGAGGGGTGAAGCAGCCAATCCCCAACCTTAGGACCATTAAAGGGGCAGCACCCACAGCAGTGACCTCACCTCATGAAGGGGATTATGCAATACTCTTCAAGTGGGCGGGGCTTAAGGAGCCACTATGACATCTTCAAGCCACAGCTCACAGCCTGGCCAGTGAGGTCACAGCTACTCTTACAGAGGGCCAGGCCTGATGACATCACCAATGGGCGGAGCTTAGAGCCTGCTGAAAGCAGTCTAGTGGAAGGGGTGGAGCCTTATCTGATGACATCATTTTTTTTTTTAAAGGGAGGCACATGGAGTCCCCTGATGATGTAATAATTTCTTAAAGGGAAAGATCCCTTAGAACAGGGCATGTGAAAAGGGTGGAGCCTATTGCAAAGGGGTGGAGCCTGATGATGCAATAAGCTCAGTGGGCAGAGCCTACTGTTTGCAAGGGCAGAAAGTTTTGTGACAGATGAGGTCATCCTGAGAAAAGGGCGGAGCCTGAGTAACATTTAAAGTGCGAGAATCCCATTGGACAATGACGTAAGGTGAAAGGGGCAGTGCTTGTCCCAGGGTGATGTCATAGTAGTGTTGATGATGCAATATTACTTAAAGGGACAGGCAGCCTTGTGTGCAAAAGCAAGAACACAGACCACGCTAAAGGGACCAACCAAGCACCCGCTCAACTCATCCACTCTGGAGGCCCTGAACACCCCCCCCCCCTCCCCCAGCATCGAGGGAGCAGATGAGAGAAGACTGGGTCATAGCTGAGGGCCCAGACACCTGGGTTCTCAGCCCTGCTCTGGCCTGGATTGCTTTTGAGAGTGAGGAAGTCACCTCTCTCTGTGCCTCAGTTTCCCCACATGTAGAACATGGATCAACCCAGGCAGCTGGGACCCTACATGGGAGCCCAAGTGTCCAGGAGCCTGCACGGCAGCTCAGCATCTATAATGGGGGGGGATGGGGGGAGGCGCGGAGATGAACCTGGGCGTCTGGGCCAAGAGAGGGCGCTGGGCTGGAGCAGACCGTAGACCCTACCATAAACAACAACAAAAGTTTGTAACCAGGCTCCAAAAACTTTTATTCCGCCCGAGACTTCAAGCCATGAATCAAACATACAAAAAACCTTCATCCCCCTCGGCCCAAACCCTAAAAAAACCCCAATCCCCCCGGGAAATTCAAACACCCCACAACTCTTCCAGGATTTCGCCAGCTGGGGTTAACGGCACCCCAGGAGCGCAGTCCCTGCCCCTCCAAAGATGTGGGGGGGAACTAAACACCCCCCTTAAAGAACAGGGAGAAATTAGAGTTTAAAAAAAAAAAAAAAAAGAGGCTTAACTGGCCATGGCCCCGGAGGTGAAAGAGGGGGGCTGGGGAGACTCAAACCAGAACTAAGGGGACCCCCATAATCTTTCCCCCCCAATGGCGGGGGACACGACAAGCCTAGGAACCACCCTGATATTCATCCCACAGGAGATATGCAGCTCAGGGAGCACACAGAACTCAGGTGTCCTAGATCTGGGCATATTGGGGGGCAGGGGAGTTGAATCCAGGCGTCCGGGCCCCTAGAAAGGGCACAGCCCCCACCCAATTCTCTTGAGTAGAAGCTGAGCCCCCATGCAGGGCCCCGGATGCCTGGGTTCCCCTCTGCTCTTCCTGTTCCCTCCCAAGCACAAGTGGAGATGAACCCAGGAGTCCGAGGCCTGGGCTTGCAGAGAGAAACTCAGGCCTCCGGGGCCTGGGACGGCAGGGTGAAAAGGAGGAACCCAGGTGTCCGGGCTCCTGGACAGCGGCTCAGCTCCTGCTCCCAGCCAGGAGGGGGAGCAGCCACGGACCCAGGCGTCCGGGAGCATCGGTGTAGTGGCAGGAGCTGCCAAGCAGGGGGGATTTTACGGCTGGCGGGAAGCAGCCGGGTGGGGCAGGTCTCCGCCCTGCACCCCCTGCAGCAGGGAGGGAGGGGGGAACATGGGGGGGTCACTGCTTCTGCTGCAGCGCCTCCTTGCGCGCGGCGTCCTGCAGCAGCTGCGTGTCCACCTCGTCCGCCGGCAGCTGCACGTAGCGCACCACGGAGCCGCGGATAAAGCAGTTCTTCACCGACAGCTGGGGGGAGAGAGCGGGGTTAGGGGGAGCGCCCCTGCTGGCAGGGGGTGTCAGAGCCCCCCCATGTGTGTCCACACCCCCTGATGGCAGAGGGGGTCTCAGAGCTCCCACACGTGTGTCCCCACCCCATGATGGCAGGGGGGGATCCGTGTCTGCCCCCCTGCAGGCTGGGAAGATCAGCCCCCGCCCCCTGTGTCTGTGACCCCGCCCCCTGCAGGCTGGGTGAAGACCCCAGACCCACCCTGTGAGAAATGCCATCAGCACCTCTGACCCCCCCACTCCCCCCCACACACCCCGCCAGCAGGGCCCCTCCACCCCAGCCAAGGGGAGGGGCCAGCCCCTTACCATGTGGGGGTACTTCTCCGGGTCCGTCACGCTGATGTCGGTCAGCTTGATGTTCAAGTACTGGCAGGACGGACAGACACACGGACAGTTAACACCCAGATTGGGGGGGTGGGCAGGGGGAAGGCAGATGGGGGCGGGGGGGCGCAAGGGGCTACCTTCTGCATCGCTCTGCCAGGAAAGCGGGGGGGTGGGGCAGGGAATGGGGCACTGGGCCTTTCCCCTGTACGGGCGGCAGCTCCGATCCGGCCCCAGGGCGGGGACTGGCTGGTTCAGGGGTGGGATGGGGGGGGGGGGGCACAGGGGGCGCCAGCTCTGATTTGGCCTCAAGGTAGAGGAATCTCTTGGGCCAGGTGCACTGGGGGGGGGGGGGGGGAGAGACACGCTCTGAAAATAACCTGGAAATTTCTTACCTGATCCACAGAATGGAGGGTCCCACAGATACTGCAACAGAGAGGGAGGGGTGTTACCACAGGGGAACGGGGTGCAGGGGTAACAGCGGGGGGGGGAGGAGAGAGAATGGGACTGGGAGCCAGGACTCCTGGGTTCTACCCCAGCTCTGGGAGGGGAGTGGGGTTTGGTGGGTTAGAGCAGGGTGGGCTGGGAGCCAGGACTCCTGGGTTCCCTCCCCAGCTCTGGGGGAGTGGTGACTAGTGGTTAGAGCGGGGGGGGGGGCTGGCAGGCAATAGGGGACCCCCGTGTGCACCAGGACTCACCTCAGATCATTTTTTAACTCCACCACCACGTCCTTCCCCACCAGGGATTTGAAGAACGAATAGAAAAGCTGGCGAGAGATGGGGGGGGGGAGGTGAGACCCCCATGGAGAGACAGAGACATCACAGCTCCCCACCCCGACTGTCCCCTTTGTCTGGGGCACCTCAGCATCACCTCCCTGCAGTCCCCCCAACCGCCCCCCGGACCCCATCCTCCTCCCGCTCAGCATTCACCCCCCACTGGGTCAGTGCCCCCCCGCAAGCCCTGGGGCCCGGCCATCAGGCTGAGAGGGGGGGGATGGTGCATGTCAGCACCCCAGGGCCCCTCCATGCCAAGCGATGGGGCCTCTCCCCTGGGACTCACTGGCACGGAGCCGGGGGGGGGAGGTGTCCCCAGTGCCTCCCCACCAGCCAGCGGCTCTCAGGCCGGCTCAGATGCCGGGTGCCCCTTGCCACCCCTCAAGGCCAGCCAGGGGGTTCCCCCCCGTGTCTCCAGGCTAGTTGGGGGGCAGCTCCTCCGCGGCTCTCCAGCCTGTCCCCGGCCTCTGTCCCCGCCCCTCCCCGAGACTGCTAAACCCCCCCACCCCCACCCCAGTGCTCAGGGAGACGCGTGAGCCGCTGATCAGCCCCCTGGCACCATCACTCGCCCCCCAACAGGCCCCAAGGCCGGCCGGGCCCCCACTTGCTTCCAGCTGCTGGAGAAATGTGACACGCTGCTCCCCCCGCCCCCCCCCACATATCCCCCGGCTCCCCCACATCCCCCAGCTCCCTGCATATCCCCCAGCTGCCCCAGACCCCCACCCTGCATATCCCCCAGACCCACCCCATCCCCCAGCTCCCTGCATATCCCCCAGACCCCCCCACATCCCCCAGCTCCCTGCATATCCCCCAGCTGCCCCAGACCCCATCCTGCATATCCACCAGACCCCCCCACACCCCCCAGCTCCCTGCATATCCCCCAGACCCCCCCACACCCCCCAGCTCCCTGCATATCCCCCCGCACCCCCCAGCTCCCTGCATATCCCCCCGCACCCCCCCCTGCATATCCCCCAGACCCTCCCCACATCCCCCTGCTCCCTGCATATCCCCCCGCACCCCCCCTGCATATCCCCCAGACCCCCCCATCCCCCAGCATATCCCCCAGACCCCCCCACATCCCCCTGCTCCCTGCATATCCCCCAGTCCCCCCACATCCCCCAGCTCCCTGCATATCCCCCAGACCCCCCCACATCCCCCAGCTCCCTGCATATGCCCGAGCTGCAGAAGACCCCCACCCTGCATATCCCCCAGACCCCCCCTCAGCCCCCAGCTCCCTGCATATCCCCCCGCACCCCCCCCCTCCCCCAGCTCCCTGCATATCCCCCCGACCCCCCCCATCCCCCAGCTCCCTGCATATCCCCCAGCTGCCCCAGACCCCCACCCTGCATATCCCCCAGACCCCCCCCATCCCCCAGCTCCATGCATTTCCCCCAGACCCCCCCCATCCCCCAGCTCCCTGCATATCCCCCAGACCCCCCCCATCCCCCAGCTCCCTGCATATCCCCCAGACCCCCCCCATCCCCCCGCTCCCTGCATAATCCCCCGCACCCCCCCCACTCCCCATCGTGCCCCCCCCGCATGTCCCCCACTCCCCCCCCCCGGCGGGGGGGGTTCCCCGGGGGCAGTGACGTCACGCACTCACCATCCCGGCGGCGGCGGCGCGAGCCGCGTGGGGCAGCTTGAGCCCGGCAGCAGCGAGCGGGCCCGGGCCGCGCAGGCGCACTGGGACTGGCTTCGTTCCGGCGCGGACTCCGGCGGATGGGCGGGGCCGCTCCCTCGTCACGTGACCCAGGACTTGGTCCGAACGCGGAAGCGAGGGAGGAGGGGAGAGAACGCTCTTAAAGGGGCCGCTCCCTGTTACTCCCCTTCTTAAAGGGGCCGCTGCTTGTTACTCCAGCTCTTAAAGGGGCAGCTCCCCAATACCCAGGCTGGCTCTTAAAGGGGTTCCCGCCCATTTCACTCTCATCCCCGCAGCTCCTGCCTCCCCTGCTCACAATGCAGCTCCCCCCACCTCCACCAGCCTCCCAGGGGCCACCGCGAGCCCCAAAACAGTGCCGGGGCCTGTCCCACCGGGGATCGGTTCGACCTGCCCCCAGCGTGGGGCCCAGACTGGCCTCCGCGCGACTCCTCCATGACACCTGGCTGGCTACATCCCCACGTGGGGTCACCGTTCGGGCCACAGGGATCCCACATCACGCCGCAAGGGGCCTGAGACTGGCCCGGCCCAGCCCAGCGCCCGTCAACCTCCCCCACTGGTGGATCCCACCTCCTGAAGGGAACTGGGGGTGGGGGAGGGGAAATGGACAACTGGCCCTTTGAGATTATGGGGCATGGAGGGGGACAAATGGGTCTAATCCCCCCAGAAGGGGCTGGTGTCACCGTGTCCCCACACCTCTGAATGTGCAGCACCTCACTCAGTGGGGGCCAGGATCAGTAGGGGTCTAGGGTGGGGGGAAGGGCTGGGATTCAGGACTCCAGGGTTCTCTCCCCAGCTCTGGGAGAGGAGTGGGGTCTGGGGGTTGGCGGGAGCAGAAGCCAGGACTCCAGGGTTCTCTCCCCAGTTTGGGGAGTGGAGCCTGGTGGTTAGAGAAGGGGGGAGGGCGTTCAGAGCCAGGTTTCTAATTACAGGAGAGAGGCCGATGAAGAGCCGGATGGGAAGGTGGGGAGGAAATTCCAGCGTCACTTTAGCTCCCTTGAGCAATATCGCTCCTGGGGAAGCTGAAGCCAGACGCCCACGCCTGTGCCAGCCAAGACTGGATCTACCAGCCCTGGCGGGAATTGTGAAACCTTCGCTTTGCCCCGTCCCCTATTATACTCCAATACTTGGCTAAGAGTTCGGAGCAAAGGGCTCTTCTCTGAAACCTGTAACTGAAAGACAGGTGAGGGGAAGAATGAAAACTTCTGCTATTTCTAAGGTTCAAAAAATCCAATAGTAAGAAAATCTTTCTAAAAGTTAACGTGTGTTATACTCCAATGCTTGGCTAATAGCTCGGCGAAAAGCACTCATTGCTAAAACCTTTAACTCAAAACCAGGCAAAGAGACGACTGACTGTTGCTGCTACTTCTCAGGTTAAAAAATAAATCCACTATTCAGAAAAGCTGCATCAACATTAACATGTGTTGTACTCAAATGCTTGGCTGACAGGTAGGAGAAAAATGCTCAGTTCTAAAAACTTCTGTAACTAACCCAGTGGGTTTCAATCTTTTGTCATTTGCGGAGCCCTACAAAATTTCGAATGGAACCGCGGACCCCTTTTCTGTGGACCCCTGGGAGTCTGCGGATCACAGATTGAAAACAACTGTTCTATGGTAACAACAACCTTTTGCGGACCCCTTGGACATAGTCTGCAGACCCCCAAGGGTCTGTGGAGCACAGGTCGAAAGCCACTGAATTAAACAAAAGGTGAAAAGAAGAATGAATGTGTCTGCTATTTCAAAGGTTACAATAGCTAATAGGAAGAAAAACTGTAAAAATACTTATTATACTCAAATGCTTGGCTAACAGCTAGGAGAAAAATGTTCTTTTCTAAAGTGTCTGGTTCCTTCTAATTAAAAAAAAAACACCACGAGTGACAGGGACAGTGATTTTTGTATTACTATTTTTATGGCTAACTTAAAAAATGAAGAAGAAAACCTGGTAAAAATGAACACTTCTACTCAAACACTTTGGTGAAACCTCAAGGTGATGACGGCTTGTAACGTGCTAATGGCTGAATGGGAAGGGGGTCTGGGCACGGGCTGGGGTGGGGTATGTTGTAGGGAATGATGGAGAAAGAGCCTCACCAATCCTCTCTCCTGAGCTTAAAGTTCCTGTAACCACCGGGTGAGAAAACCGTCAGGGTTTGGGACCCTAGATCCCTTCCCCTGCGTTGGCAGCTTCAGGCTTCAAACATTTCACAGCACGAGCAAACGTCCGGCAGATCCATCAAAGGGAAGGGAAGGGCTGGGGGGCTGCCCCACACGCTGGCCAGGCCCTCCCACCCCTCTCCCACCAGGGGTGCTGTGCACCTCAACGTGTCACCGCTGAGCTTTCCGTTATGTCAGTCTGCTTTCGCTTCACGCTCCCACCCCAGATCCCCACTCACTCGGGGGGCAAGGGGTGGAGACAGGCAGGGCCCCTCAGATCCTGGCTCCCACGTGGGGGGTAGAGACACCCCCATAGGGGCAGGGCCCCCCAGATCCTGGCTCCCATGTTGGGGGTGGAGACACTCCCATAGGGGCAGGGTCCCCCAGATCCTGGCTCCCATGTTGGGGGTGGAGACACTCCCATAGGGGCAGGGTCCCCCAGATCCTGGCTCCCATGTTGGGGGTGGAGACACTCCCATAGGGGCAGGGCCCCCCAGATCCTGGCTCCAACATGGGCGGGTTGGGGGGAAAAGACACCCTCAGAGGATCAGGGTCCCCTAGGTCCCGGCTCCCACGTGGGGGGTGGAGACACCCCCATAGGGGCAGGCCCCCCAGATCCTAGCTCATGCCAGGGGGCAGGGAGAGAGAGTCAGACACCCCCCTAGAGTGACAAGGCTCTCCCCAAATTCCAGCTCACTTGAGGGGGGCAGGGATGGGGAATCAGACCCCCCCCAAGATGGGCAGCCCCCCCCAGATCCCATAAAGGGAGCCGGGGGGGTTCAGATCTGCTGTGCCCCAATTCCACGTCCCCCAAATCTCACCCCCACCTTATCCCCCCAGAAAGAATCATCCCTCTCAAGGTCTGAGGTGGAGGATGCTGGATTCAGTGACATCCTGGCAGGCTACCAACCCTACCGGCTGCTCCGGGGTGGTTGTGAAAACACCCCGACTTCTCCCCACCCCGTGACTTCGCCCCGCTGTGATCCAGCTGGTCTGGGCATTCAGGGCGGGGTGGCGGGTATATAAACCTGGAGCCGTTCCCAGAGGATGAGGCAGAGGCACCCGGAGCGGGACGACGCCGGAGACCGGTAAGGATCTCTCTGGCGGGGAACGGAGGGGACACGCTCACCAGCCCGTGGCCCGGTGGCTCTTGGAGGTGTCTGGGCCTGGGGGGCTCCCTCCTGGGAAACGGGCTCCGGCAAAGATCTGGGGGCGGGGTGGAGAAAGCACCGATGCCATCCTGGGCCGTGTAAACAGGACTCGGGAGATGGGATTTGCCCTCTGGGTTCGGCCCCGGAGCAGCCGCGGCTGGGATCCAGTTCTGGGGGCCCCGATTCGGGGAGGGCGTCGATCAGTTGCCGAGGGCTCAAAGAAGGGCCACGAAAATGATGAAAGAGCTGGAAACCCCGACTCCAGGAGCTCGGTCTGCGTAGCTCCCCAGCGGGGTTCCGGGGAGGCAGGGGCCCCTCTAGGCATGGCTGGAAGGGGGAACAGAAGTTCGAGGCCAGAGAGTTTTCCGATCCGACGGCTGGACGCCGGCGCCAGCCAAATTCAGACGGGAAGCGAGGTGTGACCCTGTAACAGGGAGGGGAATGAACCCCGGGCGCACTTTACCGAGGGTCGAGGCAGAGGCTCTGCCCCGGGCTGTTTCGATCGAGACCGGGAGTTTGCTCGGAAGGATCTGTTCTAGTTGAATCGGGAATTAATTCAGGGAAGTCCTGGTTAGAGAGGTCGTGAACCGACCCGATCATCGGGGTGGGGGGGGGGTCCCTCGGATTCTGGGACTGGAGATCGGTCAGAGATCTCCCGCTGACCCTGGGGCCCGGGGGGCGGCCGCTGCTGGGTCCTGGTTCCAGCGACCCCCGTTTAAATCCCGAGCGACCCCGCTGAGGTCAGGGGAGTCCGGGCCGGCCCTGGCGTGGATCCGGAGCCAGCCCGCTGCTGCCGGTGCTGTTTTTCTCGCGGCGCGGACCCAAGCCGGATTGGCCGGGGGTCTAGGCAGGAGGCGCCCGGCAGGTTAGCACAGGGATCTGGCTCACACCGCAGCCTGATTGCCAGGCCGCTGCGGAGGCGGGCGGGTGGGGCCGTTAATTACGCCAGAAGCTGAGGCGACAGGCGAGCGGGAGGAGCTGCCAGCGGCACCAGCCCTGGGGAAATGGCACGGCCGGGGGTGGGAGCGGATCTCCATGTGAAGGGGGCCCTCCCCGGATAGCGTGCGGTGGGGTCACACCGGGATCCTGGCTGGGAGCCGGGCCCCCCCATCCCAGGCGAGCCGGGCAGCCAAGCGCAGGAGGGGGCGTGAGAGGTCTGAGCCTGGCGTGGCGAGAGCCCCAGACTCCAGCCCGGCAGGGGATTGGCGAGGCAGCCAGGAGGGACCCTGGCCCCGGCGCTGCCTGACCACTGGCCCCGGCGTTCCTCCCCCCCCAGGCGCAGGTGAACCCACGATGTGCAACCAGTGCAAGTGCTTCTGCCTCCTGCTGCAATGGATGTGGCACGTCATCAAGCGGCTGTGCAGGAGGAAGAGAGGTACCGGGGGGGGAGCGGGGCACCCGGGAGGGATGGGGGGGTATCCGCGGCAGGGGGAACAGGGGCGTATGGGGCAGACACACGTATGGATCCAGGGGGAGGATGAAGGGATGGGGGGTGGGCATGGGGCAGACACACAGATATGGATCCGGGGGGAGGCTGGAGGGACGGGGTTGGGGGGTGGGGGATGGAGCAGACACACAGATATGGATCTGGGGGGAGGATGGAGGTATGGGGGGGGAATGGGGCAGACACACAGATATGGATCCGGGGGGAGGCTGGAGGGACGGGGTTGGGGGGTGGGGGATGGAGCAGACACACAGATATGGAGCCCGTGTACGGGGATGGATAGAATATTATTGGGCTTAGGTTTAAGTTTCCATCTCTGCAGTGATGCCTGCGCTTCGCACTGCCCCCTACTGGGTGCAATAAGAACTGCGCTGCTAATCTTCCCAGGCCCTAGACCATTCCCATCAGCAGAGGAGCAGGGATACTGGGAGCCAGGACTCCTGGGTTCCGTCCTCAGCTCTGGGAGAGGAGGGGGCCCAGGGGTTAGGGGGGGGGCTGGGAGCCAGGACTCCTGGGTTCTGTCCTTGGCTTTGGGAGGGGGCCAGCGGTTACAGCTGGGGGGGGGGGCTGGGAGCCAGGACTCCTGGGTTCTGTCCTCGGCTTTGGGAGGGGGCCAGCGGTTACAGCTGGGGGAGGCTGGGAGCCAGGACTCCTGGGTTCTATCGCTGGTTTGCCT
This sequence comes from Mauremys mutica, assembly GCF_020497125.1. Taxonomy (NCBI): domain Eukaryota; kingdom Metazoa; phylum Chordata; order Testudines; family Geoemydidae; genus Mauremys; species Mauremys mutica. Next base: position 5,253,242 of record NC_059083.1, read on the forward strand.
CTCCGTGCCTCAGTTTCCCTTTGAATTGCTATTTCGCTCCCACTGAGGCCAGGTGAACAAGTTACTCTTAGCTCAGAATCCCGCCCTGACTCCCTGGAGGGCAGTGGGGTTGCTCCAGATTGACACTGGCTCAGGATCCGGCTCCAGACCGGCTGGGGTGGCGTTTGTCCAGACGGAACAGCGGCTGTTCCCCTGCAACCGGCTGGACCAGCTGCAAACTTGGGCGGAGGCTGGTGACACTAATTAGCCGGCGATTGGCCAATCTGCTGATTGGGCCATGTCAGGGTTGGAATGAAGCTAGTCAGGCGCAGCAGCTCTGGAGAATCATCCACCCCAGCGCTGGTCAGGAGGGAGGGAAACTGAGGCACAAAGGTATTTGTAGGAGATCCGGCTGCAGCTGAGACAGGACATGGCCGTGGGATGCGGCTGCTGCTGTTGGAGGTAGAAGGGAATGTTCAGCCTGATCCAACCACTAGACACCCCTCCCTGAGCCAGGAGAGAACCCAGGAGTCCTGGCTCCCAGGCTCCCCACTCTAACCTCTAGACCCCACTCCCCTCCCTGAGCCAGGAGAGAACCCAGGAGTCCTGGCTCCCAGGCTCCCCACTCTAACCTCTAGACCCCACTCCCCTTCCAGAGCCAGGAGAGAACCCAGGAGTCCTGGCTCCCAGCCCCCTCTGTTTTAACTCCTAGTCCCCACCCCCTTACCAGCAGATCGGTGGGTTCGCTGGCTGAAGACTCCCCCCGTCTGTGTTTTCGTTGCAGAATCTCGCAGGAGCGCCGACGAGACAACGTCCTTACTGGGCGACAGGCGTAATGCGGGGTCCTGAGGGGGGCCCGTCCCGGAGCTCTGCCGTCTGCCGGAGCCCCCCGTCCCCTCCCGCGAAGCCGGCTTTGGCCTGGCCACTCCCGCTTGTCGGGGGGGCTCGGATTCCTGGTCAGACCTGCCTGTGGAAGGAAAGAAAGAGCCTGTGGGGGCCGCGCCCCCTTGTGACCCCTTCTTTGCTACCCGCATGCGTTTTTCTCTCGCTTTTAATTATTAACGAATGGTAGGGGGCTGGGTGGTGGATTTAGGCTAGAAATCAGGTCTGGCTGGCTGGCCCTATGGACAGCGGGGGCTCACGGATGAAGAGAACCCCCCCCCCCAGCCTGCCAAGGAGCCAGAAGGGTTAGTTTGTTCATTACTGGCATTTCAACTCAAATGTCTGGATACCAGTTGGGAGAAATCCAGTCTGTGTTAAAACTCAAAGGCCTCTGACTCCTCCCAGCACGTTCCTGATCGTTTTCTGCCGATGAAAAGCGCCGTACAGGACCTCGGTGTGCTGCTTAGCACTAAAAAGAAGAGGAGACAGAAAAGGACGGCTTAGTTCAGCTGCTCGATAATACAGATATTGAAAAAAAAATCAAAATGATCATCATACTCAGATGCTCAGAGATGATTTTGGAGGCAAACGCTCAGGGTGAAAAGTGAAACGGTCCCGGTTTTGGCTGGGAGGATGAGATATGCCATGACATTGTTCCCTTTTAAAGGTAAAAAGACCATTAGAATCAAACCTCCCTATTCTACCCAAATCTTCAGCTGTTAGGGGAAAAATGCCCCTTGCCAAAATGTCTGGCTCCTTCTGGGAAAAATAACGGGGTGAAAGAATAGTGCTGCTGTTTTGGGGGTTCAATAAAAACCCAACAATAAGAAAAGCTGTAAAAAAATCATGCTTCTTAGACTCAAATGCTCAAGTGACAGTTACAGAAAACACACGGCATTAAAAATCCCCAAGCTGACGAAGTGGGTTTTAGCCCACGAAAGCTTCTGCCCAAATAAATGTGTTAGTCTCCAAGGTGCCACAAGGACGCCTCGTTGTTCAAGGTCACTGTGTCTTCCACCAACGAGGGCGTTAACTTTGCAGCTATTTCAACAGTCCGGCACAAACCCCATAATAAGACAATATTCAAAAAAAAAATCCCTATTCTACTCCAATGCCTGGATACCAGTTTGGAGAAAACCGCTCTGTGTTGAAAGTCTGAAGCTGCCCATCCGTCCAGAGAGGTGCTGGGAACGTCGCGGTTAGTTCTAGCTAACAGGAACTGTGTTCAAAAGTGACTCGCTGTTCGACTCACACGTGTGGCTGAGGAGGGAAACGGTCTCCGTTAAAACCCCAAGCTGGGGCTTCCTTCAGCGCACCTCGGGTGACATTGCTGCTGCTTCTAAGGTTAGAATGAACCCAGGAAAATGGGTCAGATTCCTTGCTCACAGCTTCGCCCAGCCAAAGGAAGGTAAAGAAGAAACCAATGCCACCCTAAACCCAGCCGGCTCTGCTCCCCGACAGCCCCTGCGTGTGCTGCACAGACGGGGGATTCCTGGCCCCAGTGCGTTGTCGGCTGAGCTTTCTACCTCTCAGCGGAGCGGTCTGTGGGGCTGGCAGGGGCTGCGTGCCAGGGAGAGGCAGCTGTCGCTGGATTCCTTTGCCTGGCAAGCCAAGGCCGACTGGTGTGTAAATAAATCCTGTATTGAGATAACAGTGTCCCTGGGTCTGTGTTTGTATCTGCACTGGGGAGAGAACCCAGGAGTCCTGGTTCCCAGCCCCCCCTGCTCGAACCACTAGCCCCCACTCCCCTCCCAGAGCTGGGGAGAGAACCCAGGAGTCCTGGCTCCCAGCCCCCCCTGCTCTAACCACTAGCCCCCATTCCCCTCCCCGAGCTTGGGAGAGAACCCAGGAGTCCAGGTTCCCAACCCCCCTGCTCTAACCACTAGTCCCCACTCCCCTCCGAGTGCTGGGCTATTCGGTGCAGCTCCAGAGGAATCTTTCTCCGGCCGAGCTCTCCCTGTGGGTCTCTGTCTTGGTGAAAACGGCCCGAGGGCTGTGCCAGCCTCCGGTAGCCAACAGGCTCAGGAGATGCCAGCACCGTGCCCCCCCCCCCCCGGTGGGGCACCCCACGCTCCGCCCCCCCCCACTATCACCCCCAGCTGGCTTGTGTTGCAAAGGGTGCCTCATGGAGGGCTATCCAGCCCCCTGTGTCCCTCCCCTGGGCTGCCCATGGGGCAGAGAGGGGCTGGGGGTGGTGGTGGGGGGCTCCCTCACACACCTGGGGTCTGGCCAGTCACCAGGGCTGGGGTCCCCCCATCCTGTGTGGGGAGCCTGGGGGGTCTCAGCTTCTGGGGGGGAGATAATGAAGCCTTTTCCCCTCCCCTCATAACTAAGGGGGGGAGCCGGGGATCCCCCCCCACATCTCCATCCTGTCACCATGACAACCCACTGCTGCATCAACCTCATCCCAGGTCCATCAGTGCAGGGAGCTGGTTGCCATGGTGACAGCTGGTGGGTGTGAGAGGGGGCTGGGAGCCAGGATGCCTGGGTTCTCTCCCCAGCTCTGGGAGGGGAGGGGAGTCTAGTGGTTAGAGCGGGGGGGCTGGGAGCCAGGACTCCTGGGTTCCATCTCTTGGGGGTGGGGTGGGGGAAGCTGTTTGCTGCATATACCACTGCAGGCAGGTGCGTCTCCCTGGAGACAGGCACCATGGATACCAGCTGGGGGTGGGGGTGTCACTGATCTCCCTGCTGGGAATCCCAGGGGGTCCCAGAGCCGGACCCGGGGCAGAGCCCAGGAGCCCTCGCCTGGCACTGAGATGCAGCCGCCTCTGGGGCGGGGCAAGCGGGTACCAGCCGCACAGAACACCCCGCGGGGGGCGGGGGATTGGGACAGGAAGTGAAGGCGACTTGTGGGTCGGTCTCCCCCCCCGCGTCTGTCTCCATCCCTGGTTCATTCATAAATCCAGCCAGCCCCTCCCCCTCGCGCTCCGCCCCCCCCCCCAGCCGGGAGGGCGGATCCAGAGGCGGGGACCCCCCCCCCCCGCAGCTCGGAGCGATGCGGACCCTGCGCTGGCTGGCGGCCCTGGCAGCTCTGCTGGGGCCGGGGCTGGCCCCGCGGGCCGGGGGGGCGGCAGGTGAGGGGGGGACAGGGAGGGGGAGGGGCATCGGGTGTGTGTGGAGGAGAGTAGGCGGGGCTGGGAGCCAGGACTCCTGGGTTCTACTGCCTGGTCCCCAAGGCTGCGGGTCGGGAGTGAGGGGCACCGGCAGAGCTGGGGGGGCAGGGCTGGGGCGGGGGCTGCAGGTCCGGGGAACAGGAGCAAATTTCCATCTCTCTCACTATTTAATCAAAGATTTTCTCCTCTGATCTGTTGTGCTCGGGCTGTCAGGGGATTATGATTTTAAGAAGCAGGGACAGATGTTGAACATCTGGGAGGGGAGCGGGGGCTGGTGGTTAGAGCGGGGGGGGGGGCGGGAGCCAGGACTCCTGGGTTCTCTCCCTGGCTCTGGGAGGGGAGCGGGGGCTGGTGGTTAGAGCGGGGGGGGGGGCGGGAGCCAGGACTCCTGGGTTCTCTCCCGGGCTCTGGGAGGGGAGCGGGGCCCAGTGGTTACAGTGGGGGTCGCCCCGGTTCTCTCCCGCAGGCCCGGCTGCGGTTTGCCCACCGCGGATCCGGCTGAACTGTCTCCTACAGCGGCGTAAGGGCTGCGGCCCCGGGGGGATCCGGACCTGCGGCCCCTGCATCCGCCCCTACCGCGAGGACCCCGGTGGGGACTGTGTCCTCGACACACCGCACAGGAATGGTGAGGGGCACCGGCAGGGCTGGGGGGGGGCAGGGCTGGGCTGGCAGGGGCTGGGGGTCGGGAGTGAGGGGCACCGGCAGAGCTGGGGGGGGCAGGGGCTGCGGGTCGGGAGTGAGGGGCACCAGCAGAGCTGGGGGGGGCAGGGGCTGCGGGTCGGGAGTGAGGGGCACCAGCAGAGCTTGCAGGGGGGCAGGACTGGGCTACCAGGGTCTGCAGGTCGGGAGTGAGGGGCACCGGCAGGGCTGGGGGGGGCCAGGGCCGGGCTGGCAGGGGCTGCGGGTCGGGAGTGAGGGGCACCGGCAGGGCTGGGCTGGCAGGGGCTGCGGGTCGGGAGTGAGGGGCACCGGCAGAGCTGGGCTGGCAGGGGCTGCGGGTCGGGAGTGAGGGGCACCGGCAGCGCGCGGGGGGGCAGGGCTGGCAGGGGCTGCGGGTCGGGAGTGAGGGGCACCGGCAGGGCTGGGGGGGGCAGGGCTGGCAGGGGCTGCAGGTCGGGAGTGAGGGGCACCGGCAGGGCTGGGGGGGGCAGGGCTGGCAGGGGCTGCAGGTCGGGAGTGAGGGGCACCGGCAGGGCTGGGGGGGGCAGGGCTGGCAGGGGCTGCGGGTCGGGAGTGAGGGGCACCGGCCCATCTCCCTACGTTTCTCCCTCAGGCGACGGAGCCCAGTCGGACACTAGACCCAGCGACCTGGCCACCCTCATCCGCTCCCTGGTGGCCAACAAACAGAAGGGATCCAGGACCCCTGGGACCAAGACCCCTGAGCACGGTAGAGACTGAAGAGAACAGGGGGCGCTGAGCTGTGGGGGGCAGGACAGGGGTCGCTGGGCTGTGGGGGGCAGGGCAGGGGGCACTAGGGGGCGCTGGGCTGTGGGGGGCAGGACAGGGGTCGCTGGGCTGGGGGGGGCAGGGCAGGGCGCACAAGGGGTCGCTGGGCTGTGGGGGGCAGGGCAGGGGGCACGAGGGGGCGCAGGGCTGTGGGGGGCAGGACAGGGGTCGCTGGGCTGTGGGGGGCAGGGCAGGGGGCACTAGGGGGCGCTGGGCTGTGGGGGCAGGACAGGGGTCGCTGGGCTGTGGGGGGCAGGGCAGGGGTCGCTGGGCAGTGGGGGGCAGGGCAGGGGGCAGAAGGGGGCGCTGGGCTGTGGGGGGCAGGACAGGGGTCGCTGGGCTGTGGGGGGCAGGGCAGGGGGCACTAGGGGGCGCTGGGCTGTGGGGGGCAGGACAGGGGTCGCTGGGCTGTGGGGGGCAGGGCAGGGGGCACTAGGGGGCGCTGGGCTGTGGGGGGCAGGGCAGGGGGCACTAGGGGGCGCTGGGCTGTGGGGGGCAGGGCAGGGGGCAGCAGGGGGCGCTGGGGGGCAGGAGGGGGGGCTCTAACATCTCTATCTTTGCAGCTGGCTCCACGGGGATTGACCCCCAGGTTCCTTCGGTCACCGAGACCCCCCCTACGTCTCCCCCTCCCCCCACCGCTCCCCCCTCCGCCCTGACGCCCGGCTCCAGCCCCCCCCGGCCGGAGGAAGATCTGAACTCGGGTCCCCCGACTTCCCGGCTCAATGAGGCCGTGTCTGTGCGTGAGTAACGGGGGGGGGGGGCGGAGCGCCTGGGGGCAGGGGGCATTGAGGGGGCTGGGGGGCCCAGTGCTCACGGGGTTAATATTTCTCTCCCCCCCCCAGTGCTGGTGCTGATGTGCTCCGTGACCGGGGTCTCGGGGCTGCTGGTGGCTGCCCTCTGCTGGTACAGGTAGGAACTGCACCCCCACCGCAGCCCCTGCCCCCTGCCCTGCCGGTGCCCCTCACTCCCGACCCGCAGCCCCTGGCCCCCCCGCCCTGCCGGTGCCCCTCACTCCCGACCCGCAGCCCCTGCCAGCCCAGCCCTGCCCCCCCGCCCTGCCGATGCCCCTCACTCCCGACCCGCAGCCCCTGGCCCCCCCGCCCTGCCGGTGCCCCTCACTCCCGACCCGCAGCCCCTGCCAGCCCAGCCCAGCCCCCCCGCCCTGCCGGTGCCCCTCCCTCCCGTAACGCAGGCCCTGCCAGCCCAGCCCCGCCTCCCCCGCCCTGCCGGTGCCCCTCACTCCCGACCCGCAGCCCCTGCCAGCCCAGCCCTGCCCCCCCGCCCTGCCGATGCCCCTCACTCCCGACCCGCAGCCCCTGGCCCCCCCGCCCTGCCGGTGCCCCTCCCTCCCGACCCGCAGCCCCTGCCAGCCCAGCCCTGCCCCCCCCGCCCTGCCGGTGCCCCTCACTCCCGACCCGCAGCCCCTGCCAGCCCAGCCCTGCCCCCCCCGCCCTGCCGGTGCCCCTCACTCCCGACCCGCAGCCCCTGCCAGCCCAGCCCGGCCCCCCCCCCGCCCTGCCGGTGCCTCTCACTCCCGACCCGCAGCCCCTGCCAGCCCAGCCCTGCCCCCCCCGCCCTGCCGGTGCCCCTCACTCCCGACCTGCAGCCCCTGCCCCCCTGCCCTGCCCCCCCGCCCTGCCGGTGCCCCTCACTCCCGACCCGCAGCCCCCTGGCCCCCTGGCCTGCCGGTGCCCCCCACTCCCGACCCGCAGCCCCCTGCGCCCCCAGCCCTGCCGGTGCCCCTCACTCCCGACCCGCAGCCCCTGCCCCCCCGCTCTGCCCCCCCGCCCTGCCGGTGCCCCTCACTCCCGACCCGCAGCCCCCTGCCCCCTGCCCTGCCCCCCCACCCTGCCGGTGCCCCTCACTCCCGACCCGCAGCCCCTGCCCCCCAGCTCTGCCCCCCTGCCCTGCCGGTGCCCCTCACTCCCGACCCGCAGCCGGGTGCCCCCTTCAGTGCCGCGCCGTCCTGCCGGTGCCCCTCACTCCCGACCCGCAGCCCCTGCCCCCCACCCTGCCGGTGCCCCTCACTCCCGACCCGCAGCCCCTGCTAGCCCAGCCCTGGCCCCCCAGCCCTGCCGGTGCCCCTCACTCCCGACCCGCAGCCCCTGCTAGCCCAGCCCTGCCCCCCCCTGCCCTGCCGGTGCCCCTCACTCCCGACCCGCAGCCCCTGCCAGCCCAGCTCTGCTGGTGCCCCTCACTCCCGACCTGCAGCCCCTGCCAGCCCAGCCCTGCCCCCCAGCTCTGCTGGTGCCCCTCACTCCCGACCTGCAGCCCCTGCCCGCCAGCTCTGCCCCCCCAGCTCTGCTGGTGCCCCTCACTCCCGACCTGCAGCCCCTGCCAGCCCAGCCCTGGACTGCCCCATCCGCCGCTCTGACCCCCCCCCACTCCGTGCCCCCAGGTTGCAGCGGGAGGTGCGTCTGGCACAGAAGTTGGCATATACGGCGTGTCGGGGGAATCATTATCGATACCACCAGCCCGGAATGGTGAGACCCCTCCCCCCGCTCACCCCAGCGGGTCGGAGATCAGGACAGGGAATGGGACCCAGGCGTCCGGGACGGCACTGCAGGGTCATCACCCCAGGGGGTCGGAGATCAGGATGGGGAATGGGACCCAGGCGTCTGGGACAGCACTGCAGGGTGCTCAGCCCTAGGGGGCTGCAGACCAGGACAGGGAATGGGACCCAGGTATCCGGGACGGCACTGCAGGGTGCTCACCCCAGGGGGTCGGAGATCAGGACGGGGAATGGGACCCAGGCATCCGGGACGGCAGTTTCACCTGACCAGTGACCATCCCCCCGTCTGTCTGTCTGTCCCCCAGTACATGGACGCCCGGCTGGCCCAGTCCTGCCAGGTGCACCAGTACCAGCGCCAGAAAAAGATCCTGACCAATGAGGAGTGAGTTCCCCTCCATTTCCCCACCCCCGTTCACCCCATTGGCTATGGGTGGGGAGGGGGAGGGGCTTGGGGAGGGCCCCCCTGAATCTGCCCCCCAGAATCCACTCCTTCCCTTCCCCCGCCCCATGCCCCCTCGCCCCACCTCCAAGCCTCCCATCCCCCCCAATCTGCCCCCACCCGGATGCACCCCCCAAAGCATGACCTCAAACCAACCCCCCAACTCCAGACTCACCCTTCAATCCTCCCCTTCCCGTCCCTCACTTCCCCCCAATCCGCCCCTCCCCCACAACCCAAACCCACCCAAGTCACCCCGACCTCTGCCCCTCCCCCCATTCTGTCCCCTCCGACCTTCCCCCCACAATCCAACCCGGAATCTTTGCCCCCCAAAATCTCCCCCCCCAGTCCTTCAGCCCCCAGAGCTGCCCCCTCTACCCTGCCCCACTTTGGGGGTGTCCCTTCCCCCACCCCCGGGTTCCCACACCTCCCTGTTGGACTGGAGCTCGCCCGGCGTCTGGCCGGGCCCATGGGACGCTGGCGCTCGGGTCTAGGTGCCCCCCCACCCCCCGGATACCTGGGTCCCTTGGATCTCCTCCCCCAGCTACGGAGCCACCTGAGCCCCCAGATCCCCCGGGTGAGACCCCGGTCCCGGCTCGTGAGCTTCCTCACCCCATGTCTGGGTCTGTCCCCCCCAGGAGCCCCCCAAAGCCCGTCCAGCAGCTGTCGACGGAGTCGGAGACTGAGAACGGGGACTTCACTGTGTACGAATGTCCTGGACTGGCTCCGGTAGGGGGCGCCAGGCTGGTGGGAGCGGGGGGGCAGCAGGGGGCGCTGGGCTGTGGGGATGGGGGTGGGGGGCAGCAGGGGGCGCTGGGCTGGCAGGAGCGGGGGGGTGAAGGGGGCTCCAGGGTGGTGGGAGTGGGGGGGCAGCAGGGGGCGCTGGGCTGGCGGGAGCGAAGGTGGGAGCAGGGGGCACTGGGCTGTGGGGATGGGGGTGGGGGGGCAGCAGGGGGCGCTGGGCTGGTGGGAGCAGGGGGGCAGCAGGGGGCGCTGGGCTGGCGGGAGCGAAGGTGGGAGCAGGGGGCACTGGGCTGTGGGGATGGGGGTGGGGGTGGGGGGGCAGCAGGGGGTGCTGGGCTGGTAGGAGCGGGGGGGCAGCAGGGGGCGCTGGGCTGGTGGGAGCGGGGGGGCAGCAGGGGGCGATGGGCTGGCGGGAGCGGGGGGGGCAGCAGGGGGCGATGGGCTGGCGGGAGCGGGGGGGAGCAGGGGCGCTGGGCTGGCGGGAGCGGGGGGCAGCAGGGGGCGAGGGGCTGGCGGGAGCGGGGGGGCAGCAGGGGGCGCTGGGCTGGCGGGAGCGAAGGTGGGAGCAGGGGGCACTGGGCTGTGGGGATGGGGGTGGGGGGGCAGCAGGGGGTGCTGGGCTGGCGGGAGCGAAGGTGGGAGCAGGGGGCACTGGGCTGTGGGGATGGGGGTGGGGGGGCAGCAGGGGGCGCTGGGCTGGCGGGAGCGAAGGTGGGAGCAGGGGGCACTGCGCTGTGGCGCTGGGGGGGGCAGGCAGCAGGGGGTGCTGGGCTGGGGGGAGCAGGCGCGCAGCAGGGGGCGCTGGGCTGGTGGGAGCAGGGGGGCAGCAGGGGGCGCTGGGCTGGTGGGAGCAGGGGGGCAGCAGGGGGCGCTGGGCTGTGGGGAGCAGGGGGGCAGCAGGGGGCGATGGGCTGGCGGGAGCGGGGGGCAGCAGGGGGCGATGGGCTGGTGGGAGCAGGGGGGCAGCAGGGGGCGCTGGGCTGTGGGGAGCAGGGGGGGCAGCAGGGGGCGCTGGGCTGGTGGGAGCGGGGGGCAGCAGGGGGCGCTGGGCTGGTGGGAGCAGGGGGGCAGCAGGGGGCGCTGGGCTGGTGGGAGCAGGGGGGCAGCAGGGGGCGCTGGGCTGTGGGGAGCAGGGGGGCAGCAGGGGGCGCTGGGCTGGTGGGAGCGGGGGGCAGCAGGGGGCGCTGGGCTGGTGGGAGCAGGGGGGCAGCAGGGGGCGCTGGGCTGGTGGGAGCAGGGGGGCAGCAGGGGGCGCTGGGCTGCGGGGAGCAGGGTGGGGGGCAGCAGGGGGCGCTGGGCTGAGGGGACGGGTCTGGGGCGCTGCGCTCTTCCCCTCGCACGGTGCCCTCACTAACGTCTCCCTTTCTCTCTTTCTCCCCCCCCCTTCCCCCGCTCCCAGGGTGGGGAGATGGAAATCCACAACCCGCTCTTCAGCACGGCGTCCGCCCGGCAGCGCTGCCCCCCCTAACCCCGCCCCCCACCATTCAGCCCCCCTCCCCCGGAGCAGCATCGCGCCCCCTGGTGGAGACATGGGGGGCAGGTGGATCTGCTCAGATTTTGGCAGCATCTTCCCAAGGAACCTGCCCCCTCCCCAGAACGACTCGGGGCGGGGGGAGGTTAAAGGTGAAGGGTCATCACTCTGATTTGGGCCCCCCCCAGGACCCCCCTCGCTCCCCTGCTCTCTACCCTCCCTGCAGACCCATCGGTCCAGAGCATGGTTCCTTTCAGGGGGCAGGGGCTGTGCTATGGGGCTGGTCCATATGAGGGGGTATTGACTGGGGAGAACTACACAAGGTAGGAACCATAGGAGGGTCTGAGTGGGTTCAGGAGTTGGGGGGATTGGATTTGGGGTGACACCAAGAGAAAATTGACCAGGGGGCCCATATAGAAGGATACTGACTGCAACTAAACAGTGTGTGTGTGGGGGGGGAAGCTCTTTGCGGGGGGCGGACACCATGGGCCCCTCCCACCCGAAACAGCCCACTCCCAGCAGGCCAAGGAGGGGGCTGGAGGGTACCATGAGAGCCGGGCTGTATTGAGGTGACACCAGGAGACAGCCAGGGTGGCCTCTATAAGGGGTATATTGACCGGGGGAACCTAAACAGGGAAGGAACCAGGGGTGGTGTCCTGCTGGGAGGGGGGGGACATGTATTGATGTGACACCCCAGGGCGATATTGGGAGGCGTCATAGACTCAGAGGGGACAGGGACTTAGGGGGACCCATTTTGAGGTGACACTCTGGGGCTGGGTGAGATCCCAGCAGTGGATCTCCCGAGATCCCAGCAGATCCCCCAAGCTACGGACGGGTCCCTCAGGATCTCTGCTGGCTCCACCCTGTGGTGCTAGAGAGATCCCAGCAGATCCACCCCCCCCCCCCACCCAACAGTAGTTTGGGGAGGAGGCCGATATAGGGGGATACGGACCAGGAACCGCCCCTCCCCCATACACTCGCCTTCCCCCTACGGCCAAGCGAGAGAGATTTGGAAGATCCCGGCCGTGTGCACAACGGCCCCGCGGCGTCATACGTGTGCTGGCGGCCGGGTTCCCTCATCTGTGATACCCCTGGGCGTCGGGCTCACACGCGTGTCACAGCCGTGTCAGTCACGTGGCTGCCGGCTCGTCCGGACACAGGGGGCAGGTCTGAGCCCCCCAGCAAGGGCCACTGACACAAACCCGCTCTGGTCCCTACACCGGCTTTACCAGGCTCCTGGGAGATCAGAGGGAGATGCCCCCTGCCCCCCCGCCCAGCTGCCCCCCGATACTGCTCCCCTCCCCCGCAGTTTCCCACCCTAAGTCCTATTTATTCACCCTCCAACTTGGAATAAAAGTGAAAAGCAAAAGAGACGAAGGCGTCTGCGAGTCTGGGACAGGGGGCCTGGCCCCTCCAGGGGGGCTGGCTCTGATCGGGGGGCAGGGGGGATGTGTCGGGGGAGCAGGGCTGTCCCTGCTTGGGGGGACACAGCCGTGGGGCTGCCAGTGGGATGTGATCCCATCTCCAGGGCTGCAGGACAAAGGGCCGGGCTATGGGGCAGGTGATTGCGGCAGGATGGGAGACGTGGAGCCCACACCCCATAACCCCCCATTCCCACCCCCCTTGGCTTGTCATGTGACCCTGAGATTTGGGGAACCCCCGTGTCCTTTGCCAGGGTCCCCCGCAACCACCAAAGTCTCTTCGGCATCTCATCTATCAACGTCCCCCCGGAATATCCGGCACCCTGAATCCCAGCCAGGGACCCCCAGACTCAGCAGCCCCCCTCCCTCCAACTGGACCCCAGGACACATCAGTGAACCCTGCCCCCATCCAGTGCCCCCAAAGAATCACCCCCAAATATTGGGCATTTGCTCCCCAAATTATCTTTGAATGCTGTAAATACCCCCCCAGCTGGACCTGCCCCCCCAGACATGGGACCCCAAATTCTCCCTGAATCCCTGAGTTTTCACCCTCAGTTCCCTGCCTGATCCCACTAACTTTCCAGGGCCCCTCACTCCCGACCCGCAGCCCCTGCCAGCCCAGCCCTGCCGGTGCCCCTCACTCCCGACCCGCAGCCCAGCCCTGCCCCCCAGCTCTGCCGGTGCCCCTCACTCACGACCTGCAGCCCCTGCCAGCCCAGCCCTGCCCCCCAGCCCTGCCGGTGCCCCTCACTCCCGACCCGCAGCCAGGGCCGGCTCTACATATTCGGCCGCCCCAAGCAGTCAGGCGCGGGAGGTGCCCCGGAGCCCCGGGAGCAGCGGACCTCCCGCTGGCTTGACTGGTGAGGGTCCGCTAGTCGCGCGGCTCAGCTGGACCTCCCGCAGCTGCGGGCGGTTCGCAGGTCTGGTGGCTCCACTTGAGCTGCCGAAGTCATGCCTGCGGGAGGTCCAGCCGAGCCGTGGGACCAGCGAACCGTCCGCAGTCATGCCTGCGGCAGGTCCGCCGGCCCAATCTGCCGCCCCTGACGACAACTGCCGCCCCACGCGCGTGCTTGTCGCGCTGGGGTCTGGAGCCAGCCCTGCCCGCAGCCCCCTGCCAGCCCAGTCCTGCCCCCCGCAGCCCTGCCGGTGCCCCTCACTCCCAACCCACAGCCCCTGCCAGCCCAGCCCTGCCGGTGCCCCTCACTCTCGACCCGCAGCCCCCTGCCAGCCCAGCCCTGCCGGTGCCCCTCACTCCCGACCCGCAGCCCCTGCCAGCCCAGCCCTGCCGGTGCCCCTCACTCTCGACCCGCAGCCCCCTGCCAGCCCAGCCCTGCCGGTGCCCCTCACTCCCGACCCGCAGCCCCCTGCCAGCCCAGCCCTGCCGGTGCCCCTCACTCCCGACCCGCAGCCCCTGCCAGCCCAGCCCTGCCGGTGCCCCTCACTCCCGACCCGCAGCCCCTGCCAGCCCAGCTCTGCCGGTGCCCCTCACTCCCGACCCGCAGCCCCTGCCCCCCCAGCCCTGCCGGTGCCCCTCACTCCCGACCCGCAGCCCCTGCCAGCCCAGCCCTGCCGGTGCCCCTCACTCCCGACCCGCAGCCCCTGCCAGCCCAGCTCTGCCGGTGCCCCTCACTCCCGACCCGCAGCCCCTGCCAGCCCAGCCCTGCCGGTGCCCCTCACTCCCGACCCGCAGCCCCTGCCCCCCACAGATCTTCCAGTGCCCCTCACTCCCGACCCGCAGCCCCTGCCAGCCCAGCCCTGCCGGTGCCCCTCACTCCCGACCCGCAGCCCCTGCCAGCCCAGCCCTGACTGAGCCCCCCCCCCGTCGCCCACCCCTGACTGAGCCCCCCCCCCATCACCCACCCCCGTCGCCCAGCCCTGACTGAGCCCCCCCACGCCTCAGGCCCCAGGTTTAACAGCCCATCCACCAATACACAATGAGCCGCTCCCAGGTCAGCTGGGCCCAGGGCTGGGCCATTGATACCTGAATAGCTGAGTGTGTCACTGGCCATCGCAGCCACAATAGCCCCGGGCCGGGGCATTCAGCCCCCAACGGCCTGCTAAGTGCTGGGGGCCAAACCCTGCCCCTCCCAGAGCCAGAGGGAACCCAGGCCTCCTGGCTCCCAGCCCCCCCTGCTGTAACCACTAGACCCCGCTCCCCTCCCAGAGCCGGGGAGGGAACCCAGGAGTCCTGGCTCCCAGCCCCCCCTGCTCTAACCACTAGCCCCCGCTCCCCTCCCAGAGCCGGGGAGAACCCAGGCGTCCTGGCTCCCAGCCCCCCCTGCTGTAACCACTAGCCCCCGCTCCCCTCCCAGAGCCGGGGAGAACCCAGGCATCCTGGCTCCCAGCCCTCCCTGCTCTAACCACTAGCCCCCGCTCCCCTCCCAGAGTCAGAGGGAACCCAGGCGTCCTGGCTCCCAGCCCCCCCTGCTGTAAGCACTAGACCCCGCTCCCCTCCCAGAGCCGGGGAGAACCCAGGCGTCCTGGCTCCCAGGTTCCCCCCCCCCCCCACGCCCATCACAGGCTGCAGAGTGATCAAAACCCGACCGAAACCAAGGGGAGATAAACCCAGCCCCTCCCCCGCCCTCCTGGTGCCCCTATCCGCCCCACACAATGTATCAAAGCCATTCTCCTGCTAAGCGTCCGGCTCTCACATCAATGGGGCAGGCCGGGCCTTGATGGCTCCCCCGGGGGGCTGGCTTCCTGGCTGCCCCCCCCCCGGGCCTGCCCCCCTCAGCCCTTGGCCGTGAACCACCCGCCCCCAAAGCCCAGTGATGGGCCGGGGAGTGGGGCCGATGGGTTCTGCCATTGACTTTCTGAGCTGTCTTTGAAGGTCGAGTCAGTGATTTCACCCTTTTGCGCCTCACTTCACTCATCCTACCTGTTACACCCCCCCCCCCCGACATCGGCCAGAGCCAGGGAGGGAACCCAGGAGTCCTGGCTCCCAGCCCCCCCTGCTCTAACCACTAGCCCCCGCTCCCCTCCCAGAGCCGGGGAGGGAACCCAGGAGTCCTGGCTCCCAGCTCCCCCTGCTCTAACCACTAGCCCCCGCTCCCCTCCCAGAGCCAGGGAGGGAACCCAGGAGTCCTGGCTCCCAGCTCCCCCTGCTCTAACCACTAGCCCCCGCTCCCCTCCCAGAGCCGGGGAGGGAACCCAGGAGTCCTGGCTCCCAGCCCCCCCCTGCTCTAACCACTAGCCCCCGCTCCCCTCCCAGAGCTGGGGAGGGAACCCAGGAGTCCTGGCTCCCAGCCCCCCTGCTCTAACCACTAGCCCCCGCTCCCCTCCCAGAGCCGGGGAGGGAACCCAGGAGTCCTGGCTCCCAGCCCCCCCCTGCTCTAACCACTAGCCCCCGCTCCCCTCCCAGAGCTGGGGAGGGAACCCAGGAGTCCTGGCTCCCAGCCCCCTCCCCTCCCGGAGACCCCAGGAGTCCTGCTCCCCCACTCTCAGCGCCCCCCGGCAGGCCCCGAGGCCATTGTCTGGAGCTAAGTGGGACCCATTGAGCGGCGATGGGGCACTTAGCGGCGGGGGGGCGGCCTTGGCAGAGCCCCTGGCTTTGATCCGGGTGGGAGGGGCCGGCTCCTTGGAGCTGAAGCGGGGGAGGGAGGGATGGGGGCGGCCAATGCCTGGGGTGTGGCCCGGCCAGGGAGGGGTTAACGGGGCAGCGGGGGGGGGGGGGGGGCCGCCCTGGCGCAGAGGCAGGAGCTCCTGCTCGTTGGGGTCCAGCTTCTGCCGGACGCCTGGGTTCCCTCCAGCCCCCCTTGGGCCCACCGGACAACTAGGAGGTCAGAGGAGTGGGGGCTACGTCCTCCCGGACGCCTGGGTTCCCTCCACCCCTCCTTGGGTTTCACTGCTTGCCCGGGGGTCCGAGGAGAGGCAGCCCCGTTGTCCCGGACGCCTGGGCCCTCTGAGCTTCCACCCCCGAACTTTCCCCGGACGCCTGGGTTCCTCTTGGACTTCGCCTTGGCAGGGATTTAGGGGCCAGAAGCTCCCGGTCGCCTGGGTTCTTACCAGCTCCTCCGACTTAACCTTGGCCAGGACAGCACAGGAGGTACCGGTAGGTGCCCAATTCTCCCGGACATCTGGGTCCCTCACCAGCTGAGATTCACCTCGGACGCCTGGGTCCCTCACCAGCTGAGCTTCACCCCCGGACACCTGGGTCCCACTGCTGGTTTAGCTGCACCTCCCGGACGCCTGGGTCCCACCACCGGCTTAGCTGCACCCCAGATGCCTGGGTCCCTCACTGGCTGAGCTTTACCCCGGACGCCTGGGTCCCACTGCTGGCTTAGCTGCATCCCCCAGACACCTGGGTCCCTCACTGGCTGAGCTTTACCCCGGACGCCTGGGTCCCACTGCTGGCTTAGCTGCATCCCCCGGACACCTGGGTCCATCGCTGGCTTAGCTGCACCCACCGGACACCTGGGTCCCACTGCTGGCTTAGCTGCACCCCCTAGACGCCTGGGTCCCACCACCGGCTTAGCTGCACCCCTGGACGCCTGGGTCCCACCGCTGGCTTAGCTGCACCCCCGGACGCCTGGGTCCCACCGCTGGCTTAGCTGCACCCCCGGACACCTGGGTCCCACCGCTGGCTTAGCTGCACCCCTGGATGCCTGGGTCCCACCGCTGGCTTAGCGGCATCCCCCGGACGCCTGGGTCCCACCGCCGGCTTAGCTGCATCCCCCGGACGCCTGGGTCCATCGCTGGCTTAGCTGCATCCCCCGGACGCCTGGGTCCATCGCTGGCTTAGCTGCACCCACCGGACACCTGGGTCCCACCGCCGGCTTAGCTGCACCCCCGGACGCCTGGGTCCCACCGCCGGCTTAGCTGCACCCCCGGACGCCTGGGTCCCTTGCTGGCTGAGATTCATCCCGGACGCCTGGGTCCCACCACTGGCAGATCTTCACCCCAGACACCTGGGTTCCACTGCCCCCTCGGCCCGGTGCCCGTGCCCTCGAGGTGGCCGTCTCCCGGCGTCCCCTGGCCCGTCGCCATGGCTGGCCACGTGGGGCAGGAACTGGGGCGCCCGTACCCCTTGGCGGGGCAGGGCCTGCATCTGGACGCCGTCCCGCCGGGCCCGGCCAACGGGGCGTCCCACGAGGGGCCCGGCAGCTTCCTGCCTGAGGCCTACAATGGGGCGGCCCCCGGGCAGGGCTACGGCTACCGGCTGGACTACGGGCCGCAGGGGGGGCTCCTGGAGACGCAGCCGGGGGACCCCGCCGGGCACCAGGCCCTGCTCCGCGCCTGGTGCCCCTTCCCCATGGGCGGGGAGGGCTGGGCGCCCCCCTACGGCCCTGCCCAGCCCGCTGCGGCCTACGAAGGCCTGAAGCCTGATGTCAAGCCGGAGCGGGAGTGCGGCCAACAGGGCCCCATGTATGGGCACCCGGCCCAGGCCTGGGGGGGCTGCTTCCTGCCCCAGGCCGCTGCTCGCCCCCCGGCCGCCCTGCCCCCACCGCCCCCCGGCCCCACGGGCGAGGGGGGCGAGGGCAGCGGGGCCAGCAGCCCCCAGAGTGACGGCAGCGGGGGCAGCCCCGGTGCGCCGGCGGCCCCCGGCGAGGTCAAGGCGGAGGAGGCCGAGAGCGGGGACGAGGTACGGACGGACTCGGGGGCTGGGTGAGATCCCAGCAGATCCCCCAAGCTACGGACCGGGTCCCTCAGGATCTCTGCTGGATCCACCCTGTGGTGCTAGAGAGATCCCAGCAGATCCCACCACATCTCAGCTGGGCAGAGTTTGGGACAGGAAGTGGAGTAGAGTCCTGGCTCCCAGGCCCCCCCTCCTCTAACCACTAGCCCCACTCCCCTTCCAGAGCTGGGAAGAGAACCCAGGAGTCCTGTCTCCCAGCCCCCTCCCCCTTCAGGCTGGGCCCTGTGTCCAGCTGCCCCAAAGGAAGATATGTTCCTGTGCTCTAATTGGGACTCCTCCCTGATTTACGATCAGCTGTGAATTCCCCCTTGAGCACACTGGCCTGGCCCCACTCCCCAGCCCAAGGGGGCTGGGAGCCAGGATTCCAGGGTTCTCTCCCGGCTCTGGGAGGGGAGTGGGGGCTGGTGGTTAGAGCTGGGGGGGACTGGGAGCCAGGACTCCTGGGTTCTCTCCCGGCTCTGGGAGGGGAGTGGGGGCTGGTGGTTAGAGCTGGGGGGGACTGGGAGCCAGGACTCCTGGGTTCTCTCCCGGCTCTGGGAGGGGAGTGGGGGCTGGTGGTTAGAGCTGGGGGGGACTGGGAGCCAGGACTCCTGGGTTCTCTCCCCGGCTCTGGGAGGGAAGTGGGGGCTGGTGATTAGAGCAGGAGGAGCTGGGAGCCAGGACTCCTGGGTTCTCTCCCGGCTCTGGGAGGGGAGTGGGGGCTGGTGGTTAGAGCAGGAGGAGCTGGGAGCCAGGACTCCTGGGGTCTCTCCCCAGCTCTGGGAGGGGAGTGGGGGCTGGTGGTTAGAGCGGGGGGTTGGGAGCCAGGACACAACTTCCCTTCTTGTCGCAAAGGCGGGCGGGTGTCACCCAGCCGCTGTTCCCCAGAGGTGGCTGCAGCGCAGGCGGAGCTGGTCAGACAGGTGCGGGGTCGTTGTCATTCCTGAGCGATGGGAACAGATCCTCCATGCAGCGCCCCAGGTCTCCAAACACAGGGGCAGGAGCCAGGACTCCTGGGTTCACTTCCCAGCTTTGGGAGCAGAGTGAGGGCTAGTGGTTAGAGCTGGGGGGGGTGGCTGGGAGCCAGGACTCCTGGGTTCTCTCCCCGGCTCTGGGAGGGGAGTGGGGTCTGGTGGGTTAGAGAGGGGGGGCTGGGAGCCAGGACGCCTGGGTTCTCTCCCCGGCTAGGTGGGGAGGGGCTCTGGGTGTGTCAGGAATGGACAATCTCCTCACAAAGATTCAATCCGCTCAGCCGGGGCGGTTGTTACCTGGGCTCCATCTGTGTCCTCAGCCCCGGGACTGGGGCGGCCAGATTCCTGCCAGACGATGGGCCAGGCCAGAGCCCTGGCTCCAGGCTGGAAACCCCCCCACCCCAGCTCTGCTGGTGCCCCTCAGTCCAGACCTGCAGCCCCCTGCTAGCCCAGCCCTGCGGTCTGCCCCTAGCTCTGGGAGGGGAGTGGGGCCTAGTGGTTAGAGCAGGGGTAGGGCTGGGAGCCAGGACTCCTGGGTTCTCTCCCTGCCCCTCCCCACTGACAGGCCCTGTCCCCTCCTCCAGGAGACCCCGAGCACGGAGGAGATGGAGCAGTTTGCCAAGGAGCTGAAGCACAAGCGGATCACGCTGGGGTTCACGCAGGCCGACGTGGGGCTGGCCCTGGGCGTGCTGTACGGTGGGTGTCATTGAGGGGGCACCCGGACACCGGGGTCCATTCCTGGACGGGCTGGGGGGATGCCAGGGTGCTGTGCCTCCCGAGGTGGGGGTGGGGAGGGCTCACCGGGACTCCAGGGTTCCTTCTGAGACCTGAGGGGGTCCCAGGACACCTGGGTTCATTTCCAAAGGGGTGTGGGGGAGGGGTCCGGACGCCGGGGTCCCTTCACAGGGTGGGGAACGTCCCTGGACACCTGGGCCCATTTTCAAAGGGGGCCCGGATGCCGGGGTCCGTTCTGAGGGCAGGGGCTCCCCCTCGCAGTGAGACGGCTAGGGGGGGCTGCCCCCTGGGTCCGGGCAGGGCTGCCCCCCACCCTGGGCCCTGACCCCCCCCTCGCGCCCTGCAGGGAAGATGTTCAGCCAGACGACCATCTGCCGCTTCGAGGCTCTGCAGCTCAGCTTCAAGAACATGTGCAAACTGAAACCGCTGCTGCAGCGCTGGCTGGACGAGGCCGACGGCAACGCCAACCTGCAGGAGGTGGGTGGGAGAGATCGGGGGGGCTGGGCCCAAAGGGTGGTTGGGATGTTGGGGAGCGGGGCAGGCGACAGTGTGCTGTGTGCTGGGGGCGGTTGGGGGGGCTGTGGGGCGCTGATGGCCTGCTCTGGGGTGAGTGAGTGATTTGGTGTGGCGGGGCTGCTGGTGTGACTTGGGAGGGAAATGGGGGGCACTGGGTTCACTCTGGGAGGGACTAGGGCCGGGTGGGATGCTGAGGTGACTGGGGGGGAATGGGGGAACCGGGGGCAGGGGCAGGCGGGGGGCTGGGGTGAGTGTGGGGGTTGACATGTCAAGGGGGCAATGGCCTTCTGGGGTGACTCTGTGGGGGGATAGGGTGAGTCGGGACACTGGGGTGACTGCGGGGGGACGGGGTGAGTCAGGGTGCTGCAGTGACTGCGGGGGGAAAGGGCGATTTGGGGGCACTGCAGGGGGATGGGGTGAGTCGGGGCAGTGCAGTGACTGTGCGAGGGGACAGGGTGATTTGGGGGCACTGGGGGGAGAGGGTGAGTTGAGGTGCTGTGATGACTGCGGGGGGACGGGGTGAGTCAGGGTGCTGCAGTGACTCTGTGGGGGGACAGGGTGATTTGGGGGCACTGCGGGGCGACAGGGTGAGTTGGGGTGGTGCAGTGACTCTGCAGGGGGACGGGGTGAGATGGGGCGGAGCAGTGACTCTGTGGGGGGACAGGGTGATTTGGGGGTACTGCGGGGGGACGGGGTGAGTTGGGGTGGTGCAGTGACTCTGCAGGGGGACGGGGTGAGCTGGGGGCACTGCGGGGGGACGGGGTGAGTTGGGGCGGTGCAGTGACTCTGCAGGGGGACGGGGTGAGCTGGGGGCACTGCGGGGGGATGGGGTGAGTCAGGGCGGTGCAGTGACTCTGTGGGGGGACAGGGTGATTTGGGGGCACTGCAGGGGGACGGGGTGAGTTGGGGCGGTGCAGTGACTCTGCAGGGGGACGGGGTGAGCTGGGGGCACTGCGGGGGGATGGGGTGAGTAGGGGCGGTGCAGTGACTCTGCGGGGGGACGGGGTGAGCTGGGGGCACTGCGGGGGGACGGGGTGAGTCAGGGCGGTGCAGTGACTCTGCAGGGGGACGGGGTGAGTT
Source organism: Mauremys mutica (assembly GCF_020497125.1). NCBI lineage: Eukaryota > Metazoa > Chordata > Testudines > Geoemydidae > Mauremys > Mauremys mutica. Next base: position 5,274,162 of record NC_059083.1, read on the forward strand.
GGGGGCACTGCGGGGGGATGGGGTGAGTCAGGGCGGTGCAGTAACTCTGCGGGGGGACGGGGTCAGTTGGGGCGGTGCAGTGACTCTGCGGGGCGGCCCCCGCCTGTCCCCCAGATGTGCAGCATGGAGAGCGCCCTGCTCCAGGCCCGCAAGCGGAAGCGAACCAGCATCGAGACGGCGGCGCGGGGCTCCCTGGAGAGCTACTTCCTGCGCTGCCCGAAGCCCAGCCTGCAGGAGATCGCCCACATCGCCCACGACCTGCGCCTCGACAAGGACGTGAGTCCGGGGCCCGTGGGTGGGAGGGGCGCAGGGGGCGTGTGTGCGTGGAGGGGGGCTATGTGGGGGAGGGGCGTGGGGGGCTGTGTGCATGGAGGGCTGTGGGTTAGGGGGCTGGGGAGGGGAGGGTGTGGAACATGGGGGGGCTATGGGGGGGCGGGGGGTGGGGGGCTGTGTGCATGGAGGGCTGGGGGTTAGGGGGCTGGGGAGGGGAGGGTGCGGAACATGGGGGAGCTGTGGGGGGAGGGGTGTGGGGGGCTATGTGCATGGAGGGCTGCGGGTTAGGGGGCTGGGGAGGGGAGGGTGCAGAACATGGGGGAGCTGTGGGGGGCTGCGGGTTAGGGGGCTGGGGAGGGGAGGGTGCAGAACATGGGGGAGCTGTGGGGGCACAGGAGGTCTGGGGGGGAGGGGCACAGGGGCAGTCCGTCCCATGGCGCTGACCTCCGTCCGTCTGCCCCCCCCCCCCCCAGGTGGTCCGTGTCTGGTTCTGCAACCGCCGGCAGAAGGGGAAGCGCAGTGGGGGCTGCTCCGTCCGCGACGACTGCGAGGGGGGGGCCCTGCCCTTCGCTCCCCCTGCTCAGCTGCCAGGGCCCCCCATGGGGCACCACCCCCCACCCCCCCAGGGCTACAACGCCGCCACCTTCGCCACCCTCTACGTGCCCCAGTTCCACCACGGGGGGGAGGCCTTCGACCCCACTCCCCCAGGCCCCCCCCTCATGGGCCACCCCATGCACTCCACCTGAATGACTGGGGGGGTGAGGGTGGGGGTGGGGCAGACACTGACAGGCCTGTGGGAGGGTGGAGAATTGTAACTGGAAACACTCCCCCTTAACTTTATGGCAAAGGATTATGGGTAAATTTCCCAGGAGGGGGATGATTTGCACCACCCCTCCCCCTATTTTTAATTTTAAGGCAAGGGATTGTGGGTACATTTTTATTTACAGGCAAATCTCCCCCCTTCCCCCCAGTCTGAAAGGCCTCTGCATGAAATGACCCAATGCAGGGGGAAGGAATGGTTCTAGATCAGCCTTGTCTAGACAGCAAGTGTCCTGGAGCCTGCGCCCCATCTTGGCTCTAGAGGCTCTGGACCACAAGCACCCTGGCTCTAGAAGTGGGATGTTCTTGATGTGATCTAGAACCCACCCTGTCCCAGCCACCGGAGGTCTAGAACAGCTACCACCTCTCAGTGGACAACCTGGGGCTGATGGTGTTCTAGGTATCTCAACAGTCCCGTAATATCTTTATAGGTCTAGAAATAGCTACGGAATCGAGCCACTAGAGCTTTCTGTCAGCTCCCTTCAGGTATCTTGGGGTGCAGGTCAGGGATCTAGAACCTTGTGGGATCCAGAACATCAGCCCTTCAATGTGGGAGGGTTCCAGTACAACCATGAATGCTTTAGAATCAGGCCACCCATGTTGTGGGTGTTGATCTAGAACCTCCAGTGTAGCCCTTCAGCGTGGTGGGGCTCTAGAACATCCTGGTGAAACTAGGACTCCATCACGGTGATCTTCTGGGAGCCTGTGTGTACGTGAGCTAGACCAGGGCTTCTCAAACTTCATTGCACCGTGACCCCCTTCTGACAGTAAAAATTACTACATGACCCCAAGAGGGGGGAACCGAAGCCTGAGTCCACCTGGTTCCCAGTGCCCCGGGTGGGGGAGCCAAAGCCTGAGCCCAATACTCAGTTTGAGAACCGCTGATCTAGACGAAGCACTCTGGCTCCAGAGCCCAGCCACCCACTTCGGAGGCCTCCACCCATGGAGGGTCTAGAGCAGGGGTGTCCAAACCTTATCTCCCCTTCAGGAACCTCGGGTTGCAGAGGGGATGGTCCAGAGCCACAGCAGCTCTTTGACTCTAGAACAAGTATGGTAAGTCTAGAACCTTGCTCCCTTTGCCAAAGACATCACGATACCGAACCATGGTGACTCCAGAACCAACACGTGCCACATCTAGACCCACAGTGACTCCAGACCCAGGACAGGAGGAGTTTAGAACCACTGTGACTCCAGAACCACACAACCCCCTCCAGGATCCTCAGGGTCCAGCTGCTCCACAACCCCCCGGGACCCCACAGCCCCCCATCTCCCACCCCAGGAACCTCGGGGGTGGATTCTAGATCAGCCACGTTCCTCTAGACTTTGTAGCTCTTTTTTAGGGAATGGTGTAAATAGTGTAAGACTCTTTCTCCAGCAGGAGGCGAGAGGGTCCTGACCCCTCTGGCTGCATCCTTGCCCCCTGCTTCCCCTCCAAGCTTTTCTCTCTCTCTTTTTGCTGCTGAATCCGATGTGGGGAAAGTGATTCGGGTTTCACCGGGCGGGAGCGAGAATCCCGGGCCGTGTCTTGCCGGGAAGCTGCTGCGCGCTCGCGCCTGCCTCTTTGTGCCTTATTAAACGACTTGTTACCCAAACGACTTGTGGTGTCCATGCCTGGCTTTGTAACATGGGGAAGAGCACCCCCTCCCGCCCTTCCTGCAGCACAGCACCCCCTACTGGGCCCCCACCCCACTCCCTGCAGCCCAGCACCCCCTGCTGGGCCTTCACCCCACTCCCTGCAGCCCACTGCCCCCTGCTGAGCCCACCACCCCACAGCCCAGCACCCCCTCCTGCCCCATTCCCTGCAGCCCAGCACCCCCTCCTGGGCCCCCACCCT